>NC_143588.1:121118203-121718203 GCF_048544385.1 Mastigoproctus giganteus
GAAGAAATAGACAAAAGTTTCGGGGGGAATGGATAGGTGAAATGGGAAGGTGTTTTTTTTTTTTTTTTTTTTTTTTTTGGCTGATGCAGTATAAACTTGCTTTCTTGCATCATATGTCGCTACTAATGCTAATGCTTGATTTTTGGATTTTGTTGCTTCTGTCATTTGGTTGCAATTATATCTGTGAGTTGCCTGATTGGCTAAGACTTTCTATAGACATTCTGCCAGAATAAACAGCTTTATTACTCATTACTGCTCATTATGAGCCTGCTTTTCTATCTCCAGGTTTGACTACACAGGTTTCACTACCAGGTTTCACAAGGCAAGAGTAGCACCAAAAGTCAAGTTTAGTAAGTATTAGCACTAGCTGTGGTGCAAGGATGCCAGAGCTTCTGCTGCTTAATTGCCTTAGTGCAAATTTCAAAGAAAATTAACCCATGTGGAAGCAATTATAAACTGAAGTTCTGAAAGCTTTCACAATTATTAGTACTTTCACAATTATTAGTTTCAAAATATGTCTCTGACACACACACACACACTTCATTTAAACAGTGCAATCTTTGTTGTCTTACCATGCATATTAGGCACTTCATCCGATCATCTGATCTATGCATTTCTTCTAAATCTTTTATCTTTTCTTTTAGTGATGAGATGACTTCAGTTTCCCTGAAATATAAATATATTAACTTGCATATTTTCTGAGTTGTTGAACTAACTTTTTTTTTATATTGCTGAATTATTATTTAGTGATATCCCCCTGGGGGGAAGGAACTTTTGCATATGAGAAGAATATGGTGGTAGTACATCAAAATTACACTTAATTTTTAATTTTAACCAACTTTCAGGCATATGATGTACCCCCAAAATTAATACAGTCTCTGAAATATGTCTCATGCAAAAGTATTTGGGCATCCCTCAAAAAAAGAAGTAAAAATGCAAATGCATACCAAGCATAAGAAACAGAAGAGCTATCAATAGCAGTTAGTATAAGTCATCATCCTCTACTACTTAAGAGTACAGTTAGATGACATATGTCATTGTATGTATGTGTTTGAAATATACAAGTGTGACATTCAATTATACAAGGATAGGCTGAAAAGTGATGCCACTTAGATCATAACTGGGTGGCACAGCAAGTTCCAACCTAAATTTTCTACATAGCTAGTTTTAAATAAAAGCATTTTTGAACATGTGGTTCAAACAACAGAGTTATTGGGTCTCTAATTGCTGAAAATATTGGACCTTCGAAATTCATCAATGATTACGTTTTGAAGCAACATTGATGCAAGCATTGTTACCTAGTGGATTTTAAGAGTAAAAGATAGCAAAGTTGATAAACCTCTGCTGAAGAGTTTAGTGGAGCTAGACATGTTCAAAGCCGCTAAGTGGATTTTCTTATTTATTGATTAGAAATTGTTTTTCTAAAACTTTTGATTTAAATTTAGTAGTATAGCATTATTTTGTGATTTTCTGATTAATCTAGTGTATTTATTCTTTATTCGGCTTTGTAATTCCATAAAAGTATCGGTAAGGGTATCAAATCTACGTGTTACAAGTTGCAGCTCCGCTGAACGAGAAGTTTTTTAGCCATATTTAGCCGCTTTATTGACCAATTGTTACATCAAATTATTTTATATAAGTAGCTTATAGACCTAGTTAGGATCGTTAGTTTATTCGGAATTGAGACAGCGAGATTTGGAAGTTAATTAATACTTAAGTGTCCGTAGATTTACCGTTCGTAATTTGCTGCCATTGTTATACGATAAAACGTTATAACCCGAACTAGATAGCATTAGTATAGTATATAATATAATGTTGTCAATCAGTAAAATCTATTAATTTTGTTAAACTTCATTGTCAATTAAATTGTACTTTTAACTAAATACATATAATGACTTAGATTACAAACGTAACATAATTGATTAATACATAACTTGATATGGAAGTTATATAAACGGAACTCGTATATAATACTTGATACCGAAATATATATATATATATAGCGTTATAACTGTGTTGGGATACAAGTTTAGGGTTATAATTTTGTACTGAAATCGAAATTTTATTGAAATTAAATCGAAATCATGACTCAGACTACAGCAGCAAAGTAAAAGGCTCAAGCTAATTGGAGTGCTGTGGCTCAGAGGAGAACTGAGGAGGGAAGTTGCCCTCTGAATCACAGCCTTTTAAAATGCACTGCTTGTATGATGTTTGTGGATCAATCGGGTATGGGACATGATATTGCCATGGGGGATGTCTTTGTGTGTGTGTGTGTGTGTGTGTGTGTGTGTGTGTGTGTGTGTGTGTGTGTGTGTGTGTGTGTGCGCGCGATGCAAGGAGTGTAACGAAATCAGGCGACAACTCAGCGTTGTTATGGGTCTATATGAGAGCTTGAAGGACAGGGTGGATGCCCTTGAAGGATCTAAATTGAGGGGCCCATCAAGCTCTCAGCTGCCCACATCAACACCAGAGTTTGCACTTGGTCATCACGCAACACAGCGACAACCCCCAAGGAAGAATGCACTGGTCCCACAGGAACTACTAGTTGTTGGTGACTCTATTGTCGGGGAAACGGGAAACATGCTTTGTAAAAAGGATAGATGGAACAGGACCAGTGTATGTCTGCCAGGGGCAAAGGTTGATGACGTTGTAGAGCGGATATCATCTTTTAAGGGCACAAAAGGTGATATAGTTGTACACGTTGGCACTAATGATATTAAGAGTAGGAGACCGGCAGAATTACTTAACAAGTACAGGTCACTGTTGGAAAAAAGCCGTGAATTAGGGTTGAATTTGAAAGTGTCTGCAATTCTGCCCAAACAGGATAGGAGGGAGTATATGATGAGAGCCTTGTCGATCAATTCGGCCCTGGAAAGATTGTGCAAGGCTCAAGGGGTAGAATTTTTTTCAGCCTGGTCTGTACTTGTTAACAGGAGAGATTGCTTCTATAGGGATGGGATACACTTAAATAGAAAGGATGCAAGAATATTTGCTGATGCTATCGAGGAAGTGTTAGGTGGGTTGGAAAACTGCTAGCTTGGGGGGGATACAAGGACTAATAGATTAACAGTAGCCACTGGCAGAGGTGAAAGTGATTCTTGCACTGCTTCTATTGGAATGAGAAGAAGTCTGGAAAACAAGATGCAGGATACTTCAGAGACTGCTGGTAGTCATTGCGGTACAAGTAAACACATGGGTTGTGTTAGGGTACCTAAGAATAGGAACAGGTGCATGTATACTTGCGTGTACACCAATGCTAGAAGTTTGGTAAATAAATTTGATGAATTTGAGGTACTGCTCAAAACATCAAAGGCAGATATTGTTGGGATATCAGAGACGTGGTGTCACACAGATATAAGTAATGCAGAACTGGAATTTGGGGAATACAATGTGTATAGAAAGGATAGACAGGACAGGAGGGGAGGAGGGGTTATGCTATTAATTAAGAAACACATAAAGTCCAAGGAAGTGAAGCCAGTTGACATCGATGGACAGGGCAGTGTTGAGTCAGTTTGGTGTGACATAAGCATTGGGAGATCAAAATTGAGTAGGAGTGTGCTATAGGCCTAATGACTCTGATGAGGATAATAAGAAACTGTACAGGGAAATAGAGTGGGCCAGTAAATCAGAGAGTCTTATAATGGGGGATTTTAATTTCCCAGATATTGACTGGAATTTGTGGATTGATCACTCACACACTAGCAAGGCTTTTGTGGATTTATTGGATGATTGTTTTCTACATCAGCATGTTCGGGAGGCAACTAGAGGGAGTAAGGGGATTTGAGGGGATTTACTCAAAGAGGTAACTACTATCAGGTATAAAGGGAAGGGTTTTTACTTTCTTAAAGGTGACTACGGTGGTCTGAGACAGTATTTAAATTCTATACAGTGGGACCAATTGATGATGTTACCAACAGCAAATTCAAAATGGGAAGCATTCAAAGAAATAATCTTGGAAGCTATTAGGCTTTTCATACCAACGAAGAAATACTGTTCAAGATTTAGGTCTAAATGGATGTCAGATGAACTAATTAGACATGTGGCAGAGAAGAAAAATGCATCTGATACATATAAATTAACAGGTGACACAAAAGCCTATGATAGATATAAGCTGGTCTGTAATCAAGTTGTAAATGAAGTTAGGCAGGAAAAGGCAGATTATGAGAAATCTTTGGCAAAGGATGCAAAGAAAAATAGCAAAGAGTTCTTTACTTATGTAAACTCCAGAAGGAAGGGGATGAATCAGATTGGTACATTTGCTATTGATGGTTCAACTGTTGATGATCCTGCTCAGGTAGCTAACAAACTAAATGAATATTTTGCATCGACATTCACACATGAGGAGCTATTCAGCGAGGGGAATGCCAGAGGCGTATTCAACTCTGGCAGTAAGCTAGATAATCTTGTAATAACTGAGAGTAAAGTGGAGGAGAAATTGTTGAAGATAAACACAAGAAAGGCACCCAGGGTGGATGGGATCTATCCAGTTATATTAAAGGAGGCAGCAAAGGAAGTAAGCAAACCCTTAGCCATAATTATGAGAGCTTCTTTGGACTCAGGGGAGGTACCCATAGACTGGAGATGTGCAAATGTGACCCCAATTCACAAAGGAGGATCAAAGGCTGACACAAGTAATTATAGACCTGTGAGTTTAACTTCTGTTCCAGGAAAATTAATGGAGGCACTGGTTAAAGAAGCACTGCAGGATCATCTAGACAAGACTTCAGTTATAGCTCAGACACAGCATGGTTTTGTTAAAAGAAAATCTTGCCTGACCAATTTGATTGGATACTATGATGCAGTCACAAAAGAACTGGATGCAGGGAATAACTTTGATATTATATATTTGGATCTTAGAAAGGCTTTTGATACTGTTGCACATGGAAGACTGCTGCACAAATTGGAGCAGTGTGGCATTGGAGGCAAATTGCTGCTATGGATAAAGGGGTGGTTGAGGGGGAGAAGACAGCATGGTGATCAATGGACACTGCTCATCATGGATTAATGGAGTCCCTCAGGGTTCAGTGTTGTTTTCTGTATTTATAAATGATATTGATGATGGTATATCAAGCTTAATGTCCAAGTTTTCAGACAATACAAAGGTTGGCAGGGTTGTTAAGGCCACTACTGACGCTATGCTGCTGCAACAGGATCTGGAAAGGTTGAGCAGATGGGCTGAGAAGTGGTGGCAACTGAAGTTTAACATTGACAAATGTAAAATACTACATATAAGAAACAGCAACCCCAGAGTAACGTATCAACTCTGTGGTGGTGCCTCCGTAGCCAGGTGGGAAGGAGCAGTAGTGCATATCACATGCTTCTTGATTAGACCGGGGTTAGAGCCCGTCACCACCAAATACGGAAGATGCTTAAAGGTCAAGGATTGACCACCGCATATCCTGGAGCAATATGGTCTTAGTTGCTAATGCTCTTAAAAAACAAACAAAAAAAAAAAAAAAAAAAACACTCTGTGGTACTACACTGACAGTGGTAGAGAATGAAAAGGACCTGGGGGTAATTGTGCAGGCAGATATCAAGTTCTCTGAGCAGTGCAGGCGGGCTGCAAGAGTAGCTCATGGTGTATTGTCAATGATATACAGGAAATTTTCTAGCAGGATAAGGAGATGATTATTCCCTTGTATAAGGCAATGGTCAGGCCACACCTTGAGCACCATATACAGGTCTGGAGGCCTCATTTCAAGAAGGATGTAGAGCTGCTGGAATGAGTACAGAGAAGGGCAACAAGATTAGTGAATGGAACAAAGGGTTACTCTTACGAAGAAAGTCTTAAGTTTTGCAAATTACAGTGTCTGGAGACTAGGCACTGGCGAGGTGACCTGGTAGAGGTGTATAAAGCCTTGAATGGTTTGAGAATGCTCAATGCTGATGGGATTCTTCCTCTTGCTCAGAATAATCACCTGAGAGGGCATAAATTCAAATTGAGGAAAGATGTGATGGATGAGACAGATGTGTGGAAATTTGCCTTTAGTTGGCAGGTAGTTGGTTGGTGGAACAGACTTCCATCCCTTGTGGAAGTTGATAGCCTAAATAAATTAAAGGCTCAGCTGGACAGGTATTTCAAACAAATGGAGGGTTGAAGTGGAAGTTTTTTTTTTTTTTTTTTGGCTGATGCCGCATAAGCTTGCTTTCTTGCATCATATGCCTTTACTAATGCTAAGGCTAAACCTATCATTAATGATCAAAGTTGAAGTGGATGACCAGTAATGTCTACTGATGAAACACATAAACAGGAGAAAAAAAAAAAAAAAAAGAAAAAGAAAGAAAGAAATGAAAAGCAGATGAACTTGTTCATGGTGATTGCTGGGTCGAACAATTAGCAACTTTAGGGATTTATAAAGAAAGTGTTCAACATATTCTGTGTTAGGGTCCTTCCAGAAGGTATGCAGAAGAAATAAAAAGATGGATTGAAGACTGTTGATAGCATTTGCTGTTTCAAATGCAAAATGCATGCATATTTTTTCAACATTATTGCAAATGGAGATGAATTTGTGGTTTATCACTATGATCTGGAAAACCAAAAGAGTTCAACAAATTTCAACATAAAACAATTCCACATCAAAAAAGTTCTCTTGATGTCTAAGCACTGGCTGTAAAAGTGGCAGTGTTTTGTTTTGTTTTTTTTAATTCCACTGGTGTTATACACACCAAAGTTTTGAGAAAAAAAAAAAAAACCCACAATCAATTCAGTCCAGTATGTTGAGTCTCTGGAGACAAGCTCAAAAAAAGAACAGAGTATGGCTTTGCAAAACAGCAATGTTGCTTCAACACTAACAAAACTTCACTGCAGCCAAGCAAAATTGGACAGAACATTGTTGCTGTGTGCTTTGAAGGTACTTATGTTTATTTACTTTTTTATGGTCTCACTTACCTTTGATCTGAAGTTGTGGAATCTGGATTATTTTTTTCTTCTGCCTTAGCTGTAAAAGGAATAGAAAACATTTTTATCAAAAAGTTAACATTATTTCTTTTTGAATCACGGATATAACATCACATCCCAAAAACTTTACAGAAACATAATTAGGCAGAATGATTTGAAATTAGCGAGTTCTTATTAGAAAGGTTTATTGCTTGAAATTTTTTACAAACATCTAAGGGGAGTTATGTAGCTACATCTCTTTGCATGTCTTCTTCAGTAGGTAGATGGGAAATTAAACAGTAAGAGTTAAGAAAAATTACTTACCTTCGTACTTGGTCAAATTTTATACAACTAATGAAATTGAATAGCACTGATTAAATTATAAAATGCAATGAACCAGCTGCAGGAACAAGTCCAAACAAGACCCCAACGATCATCGTTTGGGTTCCGAGTTTTTGAGCATGAATTTTGAGTTTTCATTACCTAATTTTCCAACAAAGGACTTCTGTTTTGTTAGATATGGTTAGCAATATCACTGGGTCAACATGTAATGTCTTGGGAAGTGTGAGGTCAATTGATGGGCACTGCTTTTGGTTGGAGATGGACTAAGGCAGAGTTGTAGGAATGGGTGTGTTATAGCCTACAGTAACTTAGTGTTATGCTCTGTTCATGGATTCTGGTATTATGGTGTCTGTTCACTTCACCAATGGCTACTTTCATTTGGCGTGTGTGTGTGGGGAATAAGTTGTACAAAGTTCAAAAATTAAAGATGCTATAATTCAATTTAGTTAAAAGAACAATACAATATAAATACAGACAGATATAAACATAGATATAAATAATAAAAAAAAATCTCTGACATCACTATAACTAGGAAAAAAAAAAGCACCTAAAATGCAAGCACTTTGTTTGAGACAGCAAAGCACTGTTAGGTGGCTATGTGGTGAGTGAAGCTTTTTACAAAACTGCATATAAGTTATCTGATGACACAGAAGCCAATGGCAGATATAAACTAGTCTGTAATCAAATTAAAAAGGAGGCTAGGCAAGCTAAGGCAGATTTATGAGGTCTCTCAAAGAATGCCAAAAATACAGCAAAGACATCTTAACAGTAGAAGGAAGACTTCTTAATATTAAGAAGTCTTCCTTCTTATTATATTAAGAAGAAAGACTTCTTAATATTAACAGTAAAAGGAAGGGGGGTTGAAAATCATTGATCCACTTGACAACGATGGTTTAACTATTGACGATCCTGCCCAGGTTGCTGACAAACTGAATCGGTATTTTGCATCTACATTCACACATAAGGAATTCTTTATAGAAGGGAATTCCAGAAGTTCATCAGAAACTAACAGGGAGCTAAATGATTTAGTAATAACTGAGTGGAAAGTGGAAAAAGAATTGTTAAAGTTCAACATAAAAAAAGTGTCTCGGGTGGATAGGATTTATCCAATTATATTAAGGGAGGCAACAAAGAAGGTAAGCAAAGTCTTAGCCATATATTCATACGCTCTATTCTCTTGGACTAGAGAGGTGTGAATATATCCAGAATTCAAAAAGGGAGTTCAAAGGGTGACATGAGTAATTACAGACCTGTTAGCTTAACTTCTGTTTCGGAGAAAATAATGGTGACTCTGGTTAAGGAAGTAATGCAGGATCATATAGAGAGGACTGCACTTATTAGCATTAGTAGAGGTACATGATGCAAGAAAGCAAGCTTATGCAGCATCAGCCAAAAAAAAAAAAAAAAACACACACACTCCCATTTCATCCCTCCATTCGTTCCAAATACTTGTCCAGCCCAGCATTAAATTTATTTAGGCTATCAACTTCCACAACAAAGGATGGAAGTCTGTTCCACCAACCAACTACCCGCTCGCTAAAGGCAAACTTCTGCACATCTATCCTACATCTGTCTTTCCTCAATTTGAATTTATGCCATCTCAGGTGATTATTCTGAGCAAGAGTAAGAATCCCATCAGCATTGAGCATGCTCAAACCATTCAAGGCTTTATACACCTCAATCAGATCATCTCACAGGTGCCTAGTCTCCAGACACTGTAATTTGCAAAACTTAAGCCTTTCTTCGCAAGAGCAACCCTTTGTTCCATTCACTAATCTTGTTGCCCTTCTCTGTACTCGTTCCAACAGCTCTACATTCTTCTTAAAATGAGGCCTCTACATCCTTCTTATACTGCAGTCACAGCACGGATTTGTTAAAGGGCAACCTTGCCTGGCCAATCTGATTAGATATTATGATGTAGTAACAAAGGAATTAGATACAAAACATAATCTTGATACTGTTGCACATAAAAGATTGCTGTACAAATAGGAGCAGTGTAGCATTAAGGGCAGGTTACTGCTCTGGATAAAGGGATGGTTGAGTGGGAGAAGACATAATGGTTATTAATGGACACTGTTCTTCGTGGACTAGCGTTATTAGTGGAATCCCCCCAGACGATTCAGTGCTGGACCCATTGTTGTTTTCTATATTTATGAATGATATTAATGAAAGCATAACAAGCTAATTGCCTAAATTTGCAGATGACTAAACAAATTAGGCTTGATAGGTTTGAGAAATGGCAATTAAAGATTAACATTGATAAATGCATGCAAAGTACTGCATATGGGTAGCAGTATTCCCAGATTAACATACCAACTATGTGGTACTACACTCACAGCAGTGGAAAATTAAAAAAAAAAACAGGGGGATAACAGTGCATTCAGATATGAAGTTCTCTGAGAAATGTATACAGACCAGCTCATGCAGCTTTGTCTAAGATATACAGGCACTTTGCTAGCAGGGACAAGGAAGTGTTATCCCATTGTATAAGACAATGGGCAGGTCGTATATCTTGAGTACTGCATACAGGTCTGGAGGTCTCACTTTAGGAAGGATGCAGATCTGCTGGAATGGGGGCAAAGAAGAGAAACAAGATTGGTGAAGGGAACGAAAAGGTTGTTGTTGTTGTTTGGTTTTTAGGAGCATTAGCAACTAAGGCCATATTGCTCCGGAATATGCGGTGGTCATTCCTTGACCTTTCCGCATCCTCCATATTTGGTGGTGACGGGCTCGAACCCCGGTCTAATCAAGAAGCGTGTGGTACGCACTGCTGCTCCTTCCCACCTGGCTACGGAGACGCCGAACGAAAAGGTGGTTTTATCAAGACCGTCTTCAGTTCTGCAAATTGCAGAGTCTTGAGGCCAGGCACCTGCAAGGTGATCTGATTTAAATTTTTTAGGTCTTTGAATGGACTGAACAAGCTTAATGCTGATGGTATTTTTTCTCTTGCTCAAACTACACACATAAGGGGGCATAAATTCAAATTGAGGAAGGATGGTTGCAGGATACATATAAGGAAGTTTGCCTTCAGCGAGTGGGTGATTGACTTTTGGAACAAACTTCCATCTGGTGTTGTGGAGGTGGGCAGTGTGAATAAATTGAAGGAAGAACTAGACAAATTATTAAGCTAGCTGAACCAAATGCCTACCAGAGAGTTACCAATAGGTTCGGTCCAGTGGACTGTCTAGCATTCAGCCTGCAAAAACCATTTTAGAGCAGTATCCTTGAAATGTAAGGAAGATTGAAACTCACCATGTGCCCATCATAACCTCGAAAGACATCAGTCTTACTTCATGATGGGTAGAGATGAGGGGTGTTAGGACTTTACTGTGGAGACTAAACATTGGTTCAACACTTCAAGGCTCTAATAAGCAAACTGGTAATACTGCACTGGTTCATGAGTCATCTACTACCTCATATTGACTGGTAACACAGAGGGGCTGATTTTTGCCCTTGACCCCTGCTTATATTGGTTCACACCTGAGTGATCACCTGTAGTTTACTAGGTGCAATATTTCAGGACTTGAACACAGGGAATTATACTCTGGGTTATTAAAAGTAGCACCACCATAAAGATGCAAGCAGAGAATTTGAGTGACATAGAACAACTAGACTTCATTGATATTCAGTCCACTTGACTCAATATCAATTGAGTCAAGTGGGCTGAATATTATCTCCAGCAGTGTTTCAAACTCCCAAGTAACAAGCTCTAGCTTGTCATAACTGAGAGAATATCTGTGTAAAACCACAAGGTCCAAAAACATATTAATCAACATAAAAGAAAACTTAACTAAGTTTATTTAGAGAAAAGTTTGCCAATACATAACTACTACTACTCCCCAAAATTTGTTTCTCAGAATAAAAGCAGATTTGAATAAAATTAGGAATAGTAGAGGAAAAGTTCATCTCAGAACATCAAATATATTTGGATAGCTCTCCTTGGCACTCTTGGATCATGTGTGGATATGTAATAAAAAAAGTTTCTGAAGTTGGATAAAAGTCCAGCACAGGAAAGGTTACATGTCAGTTTTAAAATATTTAATATTTTCAGTTATGAAGGCTGCACCATGGAAATAAAAAGGTATTTTATTTTATTTTTTATCATAGTTACTTTTTTTTTGAGTTTCATAGGAAAATAACTGTTCTTCATTAATATGTAGTGGTTCCACACAAGCGTGTCCTCACATACTGAACTACATCTTGTGAAGGCTAAAAAAACCCCAGAATATCACAGGGAAACCCTCTCAATGCCATATATACCTCAATCAGATTTAAACTGAAATGTAGTAGTAGTAATGCCAAAAGTGTAGCATCAGCAAAAAAAAAAAAACCTATAGTTCACCCATCCGTACCCCTCCAAGAATTTATTGGAAGTTACGGGTTCAAGGTAATTCTTCCTTGAATTTATTCAACCCATCCACTTCCACAACAACAGATGGAAGCCTGTTCCAACAATTTACCACTCGCTGGCAAAGGCAAACTTCTGCACATCTATACTGCAACCATCCCTCCTCATCTTGAACTTATGCCCCACTCATGTGTAGTTTCAGCAAGTGGAATAATGCCATTAACATTCAGCTTACTCAATCCATTCAAGGCTTTAAACACCTCAATCAGATCTCCCCCACAGGTGCCTAGTCTCAAGATGCTGCAATTTAGCAAACTGAAACCTTTCAAGGTAAGAACACCATTATATACCTGTATACTGTACTCAAGTGGTGGCCTAACCAGTGTTATACAAAGGGATAATCACCTCCTCATCTCTTCTAGCAAAGTTTTGTATATCACTGACTCCATGAACTGCCCTGGTAGCATGTCTGCATTGCTCAGATAATTTCATGCCTGACTGCACAATTACCCCCATGCCGTTTTCACTCTGCATTACCCTGAGTGTAGTAGTACACAGTTGATAAATTACTCTGGGGTTACTTCTACCCATAGGCAGTACCTTGCATTTGTCAATGTTAAACTTCAACTGCCATTTCTGAGCCAATCAACCCAATTTCCTAGATCTTGTTTCAGTAGCTCACCCTGATTACTGTTATTAACCACCCTGCCAACCTTTGTATTATCTGCAAACTTAGAGACATTAACTTTAGTATATACCTTCACCAGTATCATTGATAAATACTAAAAACAACAATGGGCCCACAATAAACCCTGGGGAACTCCACTCATATCATTAGCCCATAACAAGCCAAGCACGGTACTAAGTACTATAGGTTCTAATACCTCTCGTGTTTGGGGTTCACATAAAAAAAAAAAAAAAAAGCAGTGCCCATTGATAACCACTCTCTGTCTTCTTCCACTTATAAAATCCCTTTAGCATAGCAGTAACTTGCCCTTAATGCCACATTGTTCCAATTTGAACAGACATCTTTTATGTGTCAAAAGTAGCTAAAGTCTTCCTGAACTCTAAGTATATGATGTGAAAATTATTTTTTTGCATCCAGTTCCTTCGTCACTGCATCACAGTAACCTATCCGATTGGTAGGATAAGACTACCCTTTAACAAATCCATGTTGTGACTGCAGTATATAGTAGTTGGTCAAAGAAAAATTTCCCTTTATAATCAATGTTATTTAGGATATTATACTGAAAATATTTAGGGAAAGCCTCAACTTATGGAAACTTCACTAGATGTAACAGGTCAATGCATTAGCATCATGTTTTTACGTAGTGAATTACCGAAAATGGTAAAATGGCATTGTTTAACATCATTGGTTATTATACTTAAAATGATCTTGTAATGCATCTTTGACCATAGACTTCATGATCTTCCCTGCCACTGAAATTAAACTGGTCTACTAATCGTCATCTGATTCATAAGTCTGTACACTTTGTGTATTGGTGAGATATTGGCAGTTATCCAATTCAAGGTGACTGCACGAATTATGAATTATAAAATGCAATAACCTTATTTTAAAGTTATTTGCTAAATAAATTTAATAATTATTAAAGTTTTTGTAATTATTTAATGTTTTAGTTAGTCTAATGCTATGAAATCAACCATACATCATGATTCTGGCCTAATATGATTTTTTGTAAGTTATCACAATTGGTTTCCTATATCAATTAATATTTTCATCATATAACTATAAGTGATATAAATATTACTTCACATAATAAATTATGGGAAGAGAGGAAAAAAAAAAAAAAAAAAAAGTTTTAAATTTATATAGTAGATATTCTTAAAAATAATAAATGACGTAGGCCAGTGGTCAGGAGCGAGAGTGCATAGCACGCGTTCCTTGAGTGGACCGGGGTTCAAGCCCGTGACTACTAAATACGATACAGAGTATAAACAGAAAATTTATTTATTTATTTAAATAAATTTTCTGTTTATACTCCGGCACGACAACCAAGTCAGTAGAGTTTACAATAAATCGTCAATACAAATATTTATCGTATTTAGTAGTCACTGGCTTGAACCCCGGTCCACTCAAGGAACGCGTGCTATGCACTCTCACTCTTGACCACTGGGCTACGTCAGGCCTAATGTAAATCATGTTACCCCACAATTTAAAGGAGATTTGCTAACTTGTGTGTGTGTGTGGCAAAAAGGAATGCTCTAATAATGCTCAGTAATATTTATTTTTTTTTTAATCGTATTATAATAAAAATAAATTCAGATAAAAAAAGTATATAAGAAGCTTATTACCACTATGGGGGGGAGAACGTGTTGTCTCACATGAAATTACTATACATTGCTTAGAACAATTTAAAAAAAATACAGCCTTTTTCCTGCTTTGCTTCAGTTATAAAATAAGTTCTAACTTTTGCATTTTAATTTCACTTAATCTAGTTTTATAAATAGTAGTTTAGTTTTTCTGCAATATTGAAATGATACTATAAATATATACCTACCACTATCTTCTGTCCATTTACTTGATTCCAGTATCCTTTGTGGATGAGGTGAATCACTAAAGGAGAAAATAAGCTGGCATCAGTTAATGGACTGTGCTATATACAGCATATTAGAAAATTAATTATCTTATTCACATCTGAAATAAGAAATATAAGTATACATGTGTGTAGTCATTTTAGTACTTGTACTAATGGTGATAACAAAATTATACATTTGCCATTCTACTCCTAAAAAAAAATATAAAAATTGCAATGCAGCAAAAAGCCACAGGCTTTTGGCCAAAAAAAAAAAAAAAAAAAAAAAAACACACAACTGCATTGGCCAAAAAAAAAAAAAAACTACCAATAGATCAGAAAATACAAATTATGTGCTTCCCTCCACACATAGGTTACTATCCAGTTGACCTTTGAAATTATTCAAACTGTCAGCCTCAACTACCTGTGAAGGCAACTTGTTCCAACAATCAACAATTGGCTGGCTAAAAGAAAACTTCCTACAATCTAGTCTAAACCTCTTCTCCTATAATTTAAATTTATGGCCCCTAGTTCCAGAATTCTTTATAACACTGAAAATTCCATATTCATTCATTTTACAAAGCTCTCTCGAAGTCTTAAAAACCTCAATTAGGTCACCTCTGAGGTGCTTCGTTACCAAGCTCTGTAAGTCCACATAATCTGAGTCTTTCCTCATATAGTCGCCTTTTTGCTGATCTCACCACGTAAGTTGCCTATCTTTGAACCCTTTCAACAAGCTCGACATCTTTTTTTCAGATGAGGTCTCCATACTTGAACACACTATTCCAAATGTGGTCATATAATTGCCTTATACAGTGGGATTATGACCTCTCTATCTCTACAAGATAATGTTCGATAAATCATCAAACATTATTCTGTAGAGATAGAGAGGTTATAATCCCACTGTATAAGGAAATAGGGAGTTTGCCAAGGGATTATCCTGGCTGTCTGTTTACAATGCTCATAAAACTTCATAACTGCCCATATCGTAACTCCCAGATCCCTTCCTTCCTCTACTGTTTTTAATTCAACCCCATCAAATATACGAGGGGGTATCAAAAAGTTCAAACTCTTACCAAGAAATAATAGCCCTTGAAAGGTGAAACTTCACAGGAACTTTAATCCTTTTCTATGTACTCACCATGTGTAGTAACACATTCTTCCATCTATGGATCAGTTGCTTAATGCCTTGATCATAGAAGTCTGCAATTTTTGCCCGAAACCACGATTCCACTTCATTCCTGAGACGAATCACAGCAGCGTCCATGCAATATTTCTACATTTCTCGAAACAAGAAGTCTGACCATGTTAGGTGAGAAGAGTAGGGTAGTTCGAAGCCAAACTGGGCAACAAAGTTGATGGTGGCAATGGCTGTATGAGTCGGTCTGACAGAAGACAGACACCTTTGGTTAACATTCCACACCTTTTTCACCTTTCAAGCATTGTGTAACTTTTTCAAAATATTTCTGTAGTATTCTCTGGTAAGTGTGTCAGGATAACTTCTTTTCTGTCCCAAAACATGGACAACACTTTCTTTGGAGATGGAAGGGTTTTTGCCCTTTTGGGAGGTGGGGAGGAGGCGTGCTTCCACTGCTCTGACATGTCTCCAGATCATACTGGTACACCCAGCATTTGTCACCAACTGATCAAAAAATTTCTCAACATCTTTACACAAATCCAACAGTTGGCGAGAGCATTGCTCCTGCAAAGGTGTTAGCAATTTTGGAACTCATCATGCAGAGGCCTTATACAGATGGTCAGGTAAAATGCTGTGGGCAGATCCATAACTTATTCCCACTGCATTTGCGATAAAATGAATTGTCACACATCTGTCATTCAGCACCAGCTGCTCAACCTTTGCAACCGTCTCACTGTCTGTGGATGAGCAAAGGTTGAGACACTTATACGACCACACTGGAACTCCCATTCCACTTTTTTAGAGTGTCATAGGTTGGACAATTCTACCCATACACAGATTTCAATTCTTCATTAATTTCCTGAGCTTTCTTGCCCTGCAAATGCAGGAACTTGATCACTGCTCGATACTCCACTTTGTCAACCATAGCATCCTTCCTCAGATTCCGGGCTCCACCTCTAGTGTACGATCACCTATGGGAATGAAATTTCACATGTTAGTTATTGAATATGTAGACAACTTATATTAAAAACAGCATCTTCCTACTGATCTTTTATCTAGATCAGAGTAGGAACTTTTTTTTGATACCACCCTCATATAATTTATTTTGTGGTTGCTATTCCATAAGTGCATTTGCTGCATTAAAACATAGCCACAGCTTTTCTGTCTGTTCAAGTCATCCCAAAGGAGTACTGCTTGGTAATGATCATTAACAATTCTACCAATATTTACGTAGTCTGAAAATTTCGACATCATGCCTTCTATCCCTTCGTCGATGTCATTTATAAAAATCAGAAACAACAGTGGTCCAAGAACCGATCCTTGGGGGGGGGGGGGGGAATCCACTTATGACATCACACCAGTCTGAAGCATATCCACTGATCACAACCTTCTGCCCTGCAACCATCCAGCAATTCATTTTAAAATATTTCCAGTAATCCCAATATGTTCCAAGTTTATACAAACCTCTCATGAAGGACTGAGTCCAATGATTTGCCAAAATCCAAATAAGTTGTTGAAACTGTTCAATACATCCAGCTCATAAGTGTACTCATTTGTGTACCAGACTAACGAAACCACATTGTGTCCTTCAGAATGCCGAATCTATCTAAATATCCCTTGTAATCCATTTGTATATGGATTACACTCTTAATCATTGCCTCTAAGATTTTCCCTACCACTGAAATCAGACTAACCAGTCTATTACCGACTTCACTCTTAGAACTGCTTTCACGTATTCATTATATGCCGGCACTTCTCCAATCCAAAGGAATCTCTCTCACATCCAAAGTTGCCCTCATAATTAACTTCAATGGTTCAATACACTCCCTTGCAGTCTCTTGCAAAATGGCAAAAGAGATTATTAATTGTGTATGTAAAGATCATTATTATAAGTAATGAATATTTTGCATCAACATTCACACATGAGGAGTTATTCAGCAAGGGGAATGCCAGAGGTGTATTCAACTCTAGCAGTAAGCTACAGAATCTTGAAATAACTGGGAGTAAAGTGGAGGAGAAACTGTTGAAGATAAACACAAGAAAGGCACCCGGGGTGGATGGGATCTATCCAGTTATATTAAAGGAGGCAGCAAAGGAAGTAAGCAAACCCTTAGCCATAATTACGAGAGCTTCCTTGGACTCGGGGGAGGTACCCACAGACTGGAGATATGCAAGTGTGACCCCAATTCACAAAGGAGGATCAAAGGCTAACACAAGTAATTATAGACCTGTGAGTTTAACTTCTGTTCCAGGAAAATTAATGGAGGTATTAGTTAAAGAAGCACTGCAGGATCATTTAGACAAGACTTCAATTATAGCTCGGACACAGCATGGTTTTGTTAAAGGGAAGTGTTGCCTGACCAATTTGATTGGATACTATGATGCAGTAACAAAGGAACTGGATGCAGGGAATAACTTGGATATTATATACTTGGATCTTAGAAAGGCTTTTGATACTGTTGCACATGGAAGACTGCTACACAAATTGGAGCAGTGTGACATTGGAGGCAAATTGCTGCTATGGATAAAGGGGTGGTTGAGGGGGAGAAGACAGAGTGGTAATCAATGGACACTGCTCATTGTGGACTAATGTTATTAGTGGAGTCCCTCAGGGCTCAGTGTTGGGTCCATTATTGTTTTCTGTATTTATAAATGATATTGATGATGGTATATCAAGCTTAATGTCCAAGTTTGCAGACGATACAAAGGTTGGCAGGGTTGTCAAGGACACTACTGACACTATGCTGCTGCAACAGGATCTGGAAAGGTTGAGCAGATGGGCTGAGAGGTGGCAAATGAAGTTTAACATTGACAAATGTAAAGTACTACACATGGGAAACAGCAACCCCAGAGCAATGTATCAACTCTGTGGTACTACACTGACAGTGGTAGAGAATGAAAGGGACTTGGGGGTGGTTGTGCAGGCAGATATGAAGTTCTCTGAGCAGTGCAGACGGGCTGCAAGAGTAGCTCATGGAGTATTGTCAATGATATACAGGAATTTTTCCAGCAGGGATAAGGAGGTGATTATTCCATTGTATAAGGCAATGGTCAGGCCACACCTAGAGTACTGTATACAGGTCTGGAGGCCTCATTTCAAGAAGGATGTAGAGCTGCTGGAACGACAGAGAAGGGCAACAAGATTAGTGAATGGAACAAAGGGGTGCTCTTACGAAGAAAGGCTTAAGTTTTGCAAATTACAGTGTCTGGAGACTAGGCACCAGCGAGGTGATCTGATAGAGGTGTATAAAGCCTTGAATGGTTTAAGCATGCTCAATGCTGATGGGATTCTTCCTCTAGCTCAGAATAATCACCTGAGAGGGCATAAATTCAAATTGAGGAAAGACAGATGTAGGATAGACGTGCGGAAATTTGCCTTTAGCCAGCGGGTGGTTGATTGGTGGAACAGACTCCCATCCCTTGTGGTGGAGGTTGATAGCCTAAATAAGTTTAAGGCTCAGCTGGACAGGTATTTTGAACGAACAGAGGGGTGAAGTGGAAGTGGCTTTTTTTTTTTTTTTTTTTTTTGGCTGATGCTGCATAAGCTTGCTTTCTTGCATCAAATGCCTCTACTAATGCTAATGCTAATAAGTATTTCATAGACCCATATTATAAGTATAGAATCGCAGATAACCTGAACAGTTTAATATAAACAAAAAAATAAACAGAGCTATTCTAATTTGTTTCAATTTTTCCTTATAAGTATAATATTCCTATTATTCTGTTTAACATGTGGATTAGGCTTTTATATGTTAAAATTATTATAACTGCTAAATGGGTTAATGTCAATAAATCAAATTCTAAAAAGTTCAATATTAGTCTATTAAAAAAATCACTATATGAAAACTTTGTTGTTACCCCAACTGATAAAGCAAAGAATAACTACAGCATCATTTGTAAAATGATTTTATTGCGATAAACTTAATCATGAATTATATAATGGTAACACACATAAGGTAATTAATTCAAATATTACTATAATGTGACTTATGGCAAAATATAAAAAAATTAAATGTTAGTTAAAATTAAAAATACAAAGTTTCCTTTTGTATATGTAATACATAAATTCCATAAATTCCCAGTTGGATTTAGATACATTACTTCCTGTAAAGATAGTTATATAAAAGCACCTAGTAAAATCTGCTCAATATAATTATTGATAACCTAGATAAACCTATATTTATAAACAACAGCATGCCAGTATTACAAACCATGGTATCACTTGATAATCAGATTAAATATATAGGTACTTATGATTTCAATAATCTGTTCACTAGTATCTCTCATGACAACATGAAGATTGTATTAAAGCACTATTATGATTACCATAATGACTCTGATGAGTATAATAAGGAACTGTACAGGGAAATAGAATGGGCCAGTAAATCAGAGAGTCTTATAATGGGAGATTTTAATTTCCCAGATATTGACTGGAATTTGGGGGCTGGTTACTCACACACTAGCAGGGCTTTTGTGGATTTATTGGATGATTGTTTTCTACATCAGCATGTTCGGGAGGCAACTAGAGGGAGTAATACTCTTGATTTGATTATCAGCAGTGATTCTTCATGCATTAAGAATCTGCAGATAAATGAACCACTAGGTGGCAGTGATCACAGTGTGCTGAAGTGGGATTTACTCAAAGAGGTAACTACTATTAGGGGTAAAGGGAAGGGTTATTGCTTCCGTAAAGGCGACTACGATGGACTGAGACAGTATTTAAATTCTATACAGTGGGACCAACTGATGATGTTACCAACAGCAAATTCAAAATGGGAAGCATTCAAAGAACTTATTTTGGAAGCTACTAGGCTTTACATACCAACTAAGAAATATTGTTCAAGGTTTAGGCCAAAATGGATGTCAGATGAACTAATGAGGCATATGGCAGAGAAGAAAAATGCATGGGATACTTACAAATTAACACATGACACAGAAGCCTATGATAGATACAAGTTGATATGCAACCAAGTTACAAAGGAGGTTAGGCAGGCGAAGGCAGATTACGAGAAGTCCTTGGCAAGGGATGCAAAGAAAAACAGCAAAGAGTTCTTTACTTATGTAAACTCTAGAAGGAAGGGGATGAATCAGATTGGTCCACTTGATATTGATGGGTCAACTGTTGATGATCCTGCTCAGGTAGCTAACAAACTAAATGAATATTTTGCATCGACATTCACACATGAGGAGTTATTCAGCAAGGGGAATGCCAGAGGTGTATTCAACTCTAGCAGTAAGCTACAGAATCTTGAAATAACTGGGAGTAAAGTGGAGGAGAAATTGTTGAAGATAAACACAAGAAAGGCACCTAGGGTGGATGGGATCTATCCAGTTATATTAAAGGAGGCAGCAAAGGAAGTAAGCAAACCCTTGGCCATAGTTATGAGAGCTTCCTTGGACTCAGGGGAGGTACCCATGGACTGGAAATGTGCAAATGTGACCCCAATTCACAAAGGAGGATCAAAGGCTGAAACAAGTAATTATAGACCTGTGAGCTTAACTTCTGTTCCAGGAAAATTAATGGAGGCACTGGTTAAAGAAGCACTGCAGGATCATTTAGACAAGACTTCAGTTATAGCTCAGACACAGCATGGTTTTGTTAAGGGGGAGTCTTGCCTGACCAACTTGATTGGATACTATGATGCAGTCACAAAAGAGCTGGATGCAGGGAATAACTTTGATATTATATACTTGGATCTTAGAAAGGCTTTTGATACTGTTGCACATGGAAGACTGCTACACAAATTGGAGCAGTGTGACATTGGAGGCAAATTGCTGCTATGGATAAAGGGGTGGTTGAGGGGGAGAAGACAGAGAGTGGTAATCAATGGACACTGCTCATCGTGGACTAATGTTATTAGTGGAGTCCCTCAGGGCTCAGTGTTGGATCCATTATTGTTTTCTGTATTTATAAATGATATTGATGATGGTATATCAAGCTTAATGTCCAAGTTTGCAGATGATACAAAGGTTGGCAGGGTTGTCAAGGAAACTACTGACACTATGCTGCTGCTGCAACAGGATCTGGAAAGGTTGAGCAGATAGACTGAGAGGTGGCAAATGAAGTTTAACATTGACAAATGTAAAGTACTACACATGGGAAACAGCAACCCCAGAGCAACGTATCAACTCTGTGGTACTACACTGACAGTGGTAGAGAATGAAAGGGACTTGGGGGTGGTTGTGCAGGCAGATATGAAGTTCTCTGAGCAGTGCAGACGGGCTGCAAGAGTAGCTCATGGAGTATTGTCAATGATATACAGGAATTTTTCCAGCAGGGATAAGGAGGTGATTATTCCATTGTATAAGGCAATGGTCAGGCCACACCTAGAGTACTGTATACAGGTCTGGAGGCCTCATTTCAAGAAGGATATAGAGCTGCTGGAACGACAGAGAAGGGCAACAAGATTAGTGAATGGAACAAAGGGGTGCTCTTACGAAGAAAGGCTTAAGTTTTGCAAATTACAGTGTCTGGAGACTAGGCACCAGCGAGGTGACCTGATAGAGGTGTATAAAGCCTTGAATGGTTTAAGCATGCTCAATGCTGATGGGATTCTTCCTCTAGCTCAGAATAATCACCTGAGAGGGCATAAATTCAAATTGAGGAAAGACAGATGTAGGATAGACGTGCGGAAATTTGCCTTTAGCCAGCGGGTGGTTGATTGGTGGAACAGACTCCCATCCCTTGTGGTGGAGGTTGATAGCCTAAATAAGTTTAAGGCTCAGCTGGACAGGTATTTTGAACGAACAGAGGGGTGAAGTGGAAGTGGCTTTTTTTTTTTTTTTTTGGCTGATGCTGCATAAGCTTGCTTTCTTGCATCAAATGCCTCTACTAATGCTAATAATTTTCTATATTGTACCAAATCCTACTGGTCTGGACTATTAGACTTATGCTTATTTAAACTTTATGTATTTAATGGATTAGCTTTATTTATACAAAATAAAGGTATTGCTATGAGAGCTAATTATTTTTATGCTGTGGCCAATCTTTACCTACATTATTTTGAAAAAATATTATTAGGTACAGATTTATAGATGACCTATTTGCTGCATTAAAATAAACTTAATTGTAAAGAAAGTATAGCAAATATATAGCCAATGGATTTAACTATTGAATGTACTAACATAATGAGAATGTCGACAGCTTACTTATTTGGATATGCTTCTGATTAAACCTGACCATGTTGCTATCAATGTATATGACAAAAGAGTTGTTCCAACTTTAAAACTATCAGTTTTCTTAATTGTTAGTGAATATTTCTAAAAAAATTCATAGTAATATAATAACAAAGCAATGCTTAAGAATATTTAAAATCTGTAATAATATTAGGGCATTAATACAAAAACTGCTCAGTATTTAAATTTAAACATAATCTAATTTTATCAAATTTCATCTTAAAAGTATGTTACGTGCATGCAATAAAACTTATATTGTTTGTGATGATGACATATGGACAACAGAGCTATAATTATATAGTTTCTCATAACTATTGGCTTTTTTCAGAGTTTGTATCTGTCTGCTTATGGGGAGGTGTATGTATAGTTCTATATATATTTGTATGGTTGGCTTTGTCATTAGTCTCTACATATGTCTTATAGTTAATGAGAGTCTGTACCCATATTGCTAATGGCATATCCCCTTTTTAAAAAAACCTTTACATTCCATAGCTTATGACCATAACTGATGTTTTGCTATGCTATGTATGCAGTTTCTTCTTTTCATTTCGGCTCTCATTCTTAACATCTGCTAATTAATATATTAGCAACTATGGTGTGTGCACATTTTCACTTCAAGTAGCAGGCACTTAGCGGCAATTTTGAAACTTAAGTCTGGCCATTCTGTGCTTGACGCTGCACAATAAGGATGCTTGTCACTTATGTTGTCTAATAATTTTTCTTCATTATTCTGTATTGTAACTGTGTCACTATTTGCGGACCAACAGTCCCTTTATACCAGTGAACAACAGCTAAACTTATACCCACCTCTAGTTAAATTTAAATTAACATAACATATTATACATTTGTATATATAAATATAATTAACTTATGCTTTATATAATATCCATTGTATTTTGATATATTGTTCAATTAGTATAGGATCACATAAATGGAGAGTGCCAATTGCTAATTACTTTTACTAGTGCGTCAATGGGTGTTGGTCCCTGAATTAGTGCTAATGGATGTATTCAGACAATAACTGGCATTATTATTATTATTATTATTGCTCTTATATTATTTCTCCCTGATTGGGGAATTCCACCCCTGATAGGTACTGCTACCAAGTACACAGGATGGTTGTTACGTCTGGCATTACTGTTGGTTGAGGAACTCTGACTATCCTACAGGTGTTCAGGATTGATTGTGAATTTCTGGAGTTCCTTGCAGATGTTCTCTGGGACACCTGTTGCTGATAGGCTGTTATGTAGGGTCTTTGGCAATGGTTGAAGCAATAATCAGGATAGTTGTTACTTGTTGCATATGCCATATCTCTTTGATCTCCTGTCTTAGGTTCATGTACTTCCTGTTCTTTTTAGTATTACATTACTTTCAGCAGATAGTTTTAGCTATATAACAACTTTAAGAGCTGCTATGTGGGATTTCATATCCCACATAGCAGCTCACATAGAACAATTTCTTTACAACTATTTCATCTGCATGTTGTCACTAGACACTACCTGCTAACAAGAGACCAGTTAGCCCTAAAACAGGCTGTCATTGCAGCCTGCTTTTAGAGAGGTAATTTATTTGTAAGCACTGCAATACCAGATGAACTCTTTACAAAGGCAAATTTGTGTACCAGACCAACTCTTTACAAAGGCAAATTTGTTCTGAAAATTAAGATCACTGCATTATCTAGCAATGTTTAAATCTTTCTGGCTGGAAAAACATGAAAGGACAAATAAAATTGATGATAAGAGTGGCGGAATGTTTTTTTTTTTTTTTTAATATTTCTGGGTCTTAAAATATTTCACAGAGTTTACTGTAAGTTTCTTAATAAATGCATATTGTTTTCATCCTCTAGGTAGTACAATACTTCAAATAAGGTACAGATGAAAATGTGAATTTTTTTCAAAAAATAACTCCAAACATAACTGTAATCATTTCAAATAGTGCAAATTATAAAAAATAAAATAAATAAAAAAAAACTAGCTATAATAAATTTATATTAATGGCTCTAATTACATTAGTAATGCCCTTCTTAACTGCTGTCGTTCTTTATCTTCATTTGGTTCATCTGCTTTGCATGGTATCACATCAGCTTCTGTGTATCTAAAATATTGAAGTCAAGGAAGAATAAACACAAAAAAAAAAGTTCTCAATTCAATCCAGACACAGTCATTGTTTCATAAAAAGGAAAACAGAAAAATTTCTGTTAAAAAAAAAAACCTTCATTTAGCTATTGATATGATTATGCTTTAACACATTTTTTTGGAACTGCCTAGAAAAAAAAAATGTATATACTGCCAACTATTCCAAGATATGACAAATTTCTTGAATCATTTGTAAAAGGTATAGGTCTATCTAATCATTTTAGATAGACCTATACCTTTTACATTTTATACATTTTTTCCCATATGCAGCTTAAATTCAAAATTTTTGCTTTTATATGTTTCTTTTCTTTTCCTTTTTTTTTTTGCTTCGAAGGCTAAAAAAAAAATTTAAGATTTAAATACACCTTCTTTGACAGTAATTATTATCAGACGTCTCTGGGTTTAGCAACTCAGCATTTCTGGATATATCTTGCAATTGACATCAACTCTCCCTTTCTCTACTGACAAAGATAAACATTTTCTGATTCTCAGTTTTTAGAGTATTAGTTACACAATACAAGAGAGACTTTCTATAATATGCTTCCATTCTTCTGGGTACTGATTGAGCTAACCTCTAAATTCAACCAAACGGTCAACTTCAACTACCCACGCAGGCATTTATTCCAATGACTAACAACTCATGGCCAAAGGAAAGGAAATGAAAGGAAAAATTCCAACAATGGAGTTTGCAATTCTTCCTCCTTAGCTTATATTTAACCCCATCATTCTAGCATTTTATTATCCCCAGAGCTTTGTAAATCTCAATAGATCTTTTTTAAGTTCCTAATTATCAAGCTCTGTAGCCAACATATTCAAAGTGCTAGCTCATATGGCTGCCCTTTTGCCAGCTCTTACCAGGTATAATGTCCATCACTAGACCTAGATATATAAGCACTGTGTGGTTTCACAATTGTCTTATATAGTAAAATTATGTCCTCCCTATCTTTACATACATTTGTTTTAAAATTCATGGAGGGACGGCAAGGATCATTGTTGCCACCCATCTGCACTGCACAGAGAACTTTGCTTGAATCATAAATTTCTTTCATTCTACTGTTTTTTAATTCAGTTCTTCAAAGTGTATTCTGAGGTTTTTATTCATGTAGAACTTTGCATTTTGCAGAATATAAATCATAGCTGCCACTTACCTGACCATCTGCAATGCCTATCCAGTTCTAGTTACTCACCATTATACTAACATCTACAAATTTTGACATCACATTTTGTATCCCTTCACTAATTCATTTTAGAAAATTAGCAAAGGAAACTTGAAGCAGGACCGATCTGTAATATTTAGTACCGGTGTGCAAAAAAAAAAAAAAAAAAAAAAGTGGTGCCCCAATCTCCTAACAAAAATTTTGTATACTTACTTCACATTTCTGTGTAAAGAAAAACATGAATTAAATTTTTACTACAAATGTAGTTAAATTTTTACTACAATTAAATTAAAATTAAATTTTTACTACAAATGTAGTAAAAATTTAATTTTCATTTGCATATACTCAAATTATTTATTAAATTACTTGAAAATGAACATCATATAAATATTACAATATATGGATTACAAACGATAAGAAAAACATAGTACAATAAAATTAACAAAATGCAAAATTTTACAAAAATTGAAAACATTCTTATTATTTTATCTACATCAATTTCGTCTAATACTTTTATGTTTTATAATTATCAATTTCATCTAGTACTTCATGCATGCTAGAGCTAGTGTGCCCCTATCGTGCTCGGCACCCACGTGCAGCACACACCACATACCACACTTGGACCAGCTCTGATCTGAGGGATCCCAATTCTAACCTAATTCATTCTGAAGAAATTAAAATCAATTACATCCTTTTGCCACTGTTTTTGTAGCTATTCCATAATTGATCTAAATATAAGTTGAACATATTGCAATCACAACATGTTCAGCTTACATTACAATCTCTTTGTGCAGGACTGAGCCAATTCTTTGAAAAAGTCCAAATAAACAATGTCAAAATTATTTCCTACATCCAATGCATGAGTTTCACTGTTATAGTATTTTACCACAATAGCTAAATAAGTTTCCCTTTACAAAACCATGCCAATTCTCTTCAGATAAACCGTTTCTATCTATATAATAAATCTATCTATCTATATAAATCATTGCCTTTGTGATTTTTCTCTACCACCGAAAAATGAGTTCCCTCAACAATGACCTATTTACACATAAAGAGAATTTTCTAAGACTAAAATATTCAAAAGACAATGTCACTCTACTCACAGCTATTTGTTATTTATTTTATTTTTTTTTTCAAGAGGAGTGTTTCCATTTACAATGGGTTTCTTCAGCCTACAAGTTATTTTTTGGCAGAAATTTTTTCCCGCCATAAAGTGCAGTTCAAGGTGTCTTGGTCAGTTAAGCCTTGGCCTGTCATGCATTCCCATACTCCATCCATCCATGTCCTCCTAGGTCTTCCTCTTCTCCTTCTTCCAGGATAGCCTTTGGATATCTGGTTTCCTGCATCCATTTTACATGTCCATGCCCTTTGATAGTGTCAATAATATTCTTTTTCACTTCCATTTTCTCTCTTAAGTCTTTATTCCATTTTCTGTCTCTTCTAGAAGTTCTTGCTGAGCATCTCCAAAAATCCATTTCTGTGGAGAGCAATTTGTTTTCCACTCGCCTATTCAACATCCAGGTTTCAGCCCCATACAATAGAAGACTTTGTACAATCATTTGAAATATAAGTTTAGTTCTTTATTTTATTTAACCCCGGGGGCTCACATCTGGTGAGTATGGGCTTGGCACACCCAGGGTCCTGAGCTGGATATCATCATTCTTCTCTTTCTTGATTATTCCTTTCTACTTTTGACTCTCTCTCTCTCTCTCTCTCTCTCTCTCGGTAACTCAGGAATTTTTTTTTCGGATATGACTTGGCAAACAGAAAAGGACAATAATTTTGCACCTTGCCATATGGTGCAAGGAAGCCAGAAGCATAAGCTTCTGGCTTCCTTGCACCATATGGCTAATAATAATAAAATGTCTGCTCCATAGAACAGAATTTAACAAGCCGATAGCCTGTTTGCCACCTGCAATTCTCTTATTGATCTCTGCTTGGGATGATCCATCGCTTTGTAAGATTGATCCCAAATATTTGAATTTATCAACTTGCTTGATTTTAAAACCTGCAATATTTAGAATTGTGTCCTGATCCTGAAGACAACATTTCAGTCTTGCTAAAATTGATTTTTAGATCCCATTGTTTATATTCCTCAAACAATTGATGACATGCATAGTCTGCAACTTCTAAGTCTTGCACTATCACCACTTGATCTGATACCACTTGTTCTGATAGTCTGCAAAAAGTAAATTGTGAATATAGGTGTTCTTATTAACTGGCAATCCAATTTTATTGCATTTTTTTGATCAGGATCTTAGGCAGATGTCAATATAAATTTTGAAAAGTGTTGGTGACATGCAACAGCCTTGTAATAAGCCTTTTGAAGTGTGGAATTCAGGTGACAAAGCTGATCTCACTTTAATTCTGCATCTTTTATTCCTGTAAATTATCTTAATAATGTTAATCAGTTGTCCATCAATATTTGCCTCTTTCAGCGCTTCCCATAAGTTTTCTTGGAACACAGTCATATGCCTTTCCAAGGTCAATGAAAATCAAAGATTTCTTTTCCTTTCAATTGGCATTTTTCAAGGACCTGTCGTACTGTTGAGATATGGTCTATACATAACCTCCCGGCTGAAAAACCACTTTGTTCTTCTGACACCTCGATTCGGGCTCCTGATCCATTTTCCAAGAATCTTTAACGGTGGATTCAGGATACATATTCCTCTGTAATTTGAACAGCCTTTCCGATCGCCCTTCTTATAAATTGATGTGATATATCCTGTTGTCGTTTATTTCAGTATTTCTTCTCCTCTCAGTATACCATTCAACAGTTTTTGTATCAGAACAGCCACTCCTCTTCCTCCATATTTCAGAAGTTCCATATAAACTCCTCCAGGTCCAGGTGATTTGCCATTCCTTCCTTCCTTCCTTTAGCAAGAGTTCCACTTCCCTAACAGAAACTTTTAAGCCTGAGTCTGCTACACCGAAATCCTCCACCATCTTGAATGCTTCCTGGTCTTCTTTTAAAAGTCCTTCACAGTACTTCATCCAGTCTTTTAAAGGTATTAATTGCAAACCAGCATTGTGTTTATTCTGTTTTCTCAAGTCTTTAAGGACCTTCCACGATTCCGCTGATCACTTGAAGCCCAATTTGTTATTAATAGTCACACATTTCCTTTCCCATTCTTCATTTTTTGCTTCTACTACCAACCGATTGGCTATTTTTCTTCTTTTCAACATAAATGTTCCTATATGCATCATTCCTATCGCCCAGCCATTTCTGATATGCAAGTTTCTTTTCCTCTACAGCAGCTCTTACTTTCTCTGTAATCCAGTATTTTTTGGTCCTTGGCTCTTCTTTTTGCCTAGGATTTTATGAGCTATATTTTTTTTACAATATTTTTTAAATATTCGTAGATTTCTTCAGTATTACCTTTTATCTCTATGTTAATTGCAGCATCCAATCTCTGGGTGAAGTTGTTTCTAATGCTGTCGTCCTGAAGTAGTTCAACATTAAACTGATCCAATTGTAGCATTTCTCCTTCCCTGCATTGTTGGTTGTCCATGCTTATTTTCTTAATCTAGTTCCACCTCAGTGTTGTTTTAACAAGAAAATGGTCAGATCCACATTCAGCTCCTCTATAAGCTCTGACATCTTTCAATACATACGTCCCTGAATGTTTTGAAATAATGTAACCTATAACTGATCTAATTTGTCTTGTCTCCTGTGACCAAGTATATTTGTGGATATCCTTGTGTTGGAAAAATGTGTTGTTTATTCTCAAGTCTAACTGTTCACAGAGATTGAATAGTCTATCTCTGTTGTTGTTGTTCCTCTCTTTCTCTCCAAATCTTCCAATAACTTTGCTATTTTGTTGAGTTCCTACTCTTGCATTGAAATTCCCCATTAAAAATATCTTTTAGTTCTTAGGGATTTTTTTTATTGGTTCTCTCAGATCCTCCCAAAATTCATCCTTCAAGGTATCAGCTATGTCATTAGTCAGGGCATATATTCCCAAAATACATATTTCTCTCCCATACATTGTCAATTCCAATGAGATCATTCTTTCATTAATAAATTGCCAGTTTTTGATGTTATGTCTCAATTTCTTTTTAACAGCAATAGAAACTTCTGCTCTTGCTCTTTCACTCTTATTGACTCCACTCCAAAAATGGTAGTATTCTCCCATTAATTCCTCTCCACATCCCTTTTTCTTTGTCTCCAATAACACAACGATTTCTAAATTGAATTTTTGCAGTTCATCCAGAAGAAAGTTTCTTTTAGTTGAAAGACCTTGAATATTCCAGCATTCCAAAATTATTGTCCTTTTCTGTTTGCCAAGTCATATCCGAAAGTACAGTCAGTTTTCATTTTCACTTGTAGGTCGTTTAGCATTTGTGTATTTTTAACACTGAAATGAGGAGCTAGCCCGTTGCAGCAATCCCCAACCTGGAGGACCCAGGTATCTCTCTTAGTCTGGCCCCTACCCTTTGACCTGTAGCTAAGCTACCACTAACTTAGCTCTCTGGGTCATCGGGACATGCAAGGCCCCCCTCCCCCCACCGTGACAAGGTGGAGAATACCATCGGGGTAGCTGTTTGTTAATAGCACCCTTATATCAAACATAGGCGATAAATAAATTTAATTACAAGATAAGTAAAGTGAAGGATACTGGGGCTGCCCATAAGTAGCAGTGTCATCACCATCTACATTAAGATCTTGATCATCATTGTCATCATCATCATCCTCATCTTGATTAGCATGCCTTCCAACTTGAAACCCTGATGCTAGAAAAATACAAGGCAAAAATAAATGCATTCATTCAAAAGTCTATCTTTTTAGGTAATTTCTAGTTTGCTTATGCAATAAAACTCCTTATGTGTTAGCTAGACAATGTAAGTTTACAAGTTAAAACCTGATACTTTATATTAATTCAGTTTATTAGCCTAACCAAAATACAGATACATTAAATTAAATTAGAAGTTCCACCACTAGTCAAAAAAAAAATTTTAATGAATAAACATACTTTAATTAAATTTAGTTACAAAGCATGAAAGCTCCATAAATGTTACTTTAAATAAACATGCAGTAAGTACAGTTAGTGCTTTAGTGTCAATTATGCAACATCTCATATTGCAAATTCCTTTGCAAGAAGACACTCAAGCACTTTGAATAAAGCATCTTCCCAGAAGAGAAACATACTGCTATTTATTCTCAGTTGAATGCCACCACCAGCGTTTCAAAGACTATCTCCTCATCAGTTGGTAGGTGGGCACCCTACGGGTAGGAGCTAAAAATCCAGGTGTAACCTCACTGAACAAAGAAAGATGAAAAAAGTGAGGTTTAAATTCTGTACAATTTTAGAGCAAATGTTTCGATCTAAGGAGAGAAATTTAATTAATGTATGGCTAGTGTTTTAGCATCATACTGTATGTAGTTAAATTTTTCTGTATATAACTAAATACTGTAGGAAATTAAAATTTCTCAGCGTGATTTGTGCTGGTTGACAAGAGACTTGTTTTTACAGGGACGCGGTACGCTTGAATAAAAGGGGGTGCAAGAATATTTGCTGATGCTATTGAGGCAGTGATAGGTGGGTAAGAAAAATTGCTAGTTTGGGGTGGGAGAGATGCAGACTAATAGATTAAACAGAGCCATATGAAGAGGTGAAAGTGATTCTTGCACTACTACTAATGGTACATGCAGCAGCCTGGAAAGCAAGGTGTCTGGGAGTTCAGGCCCTGCTGTAGGTGTCATCATGGAACATGTTAGGGTAACTAAGGTACAAACATGCACATGTATACCTACATGTAGACTAATGTTAGGAGCACTGTAAATCAATTTGATGAATTTGAAATACTGATTAAGTTATCAAAAGCAGATACTGTAGGAAAAGCAGAAACATGGTGTCAATCATACATAAGTGATACCGAATTTGAATATTCGGAGTACGACATATACAGGAAGGACATAAGAAGCATAAAAAAAGCTTAGTTAAAAGCATATTCAATCTAAGGCAGTGCATCAAGTTGACATGGGTGATGAGTGCAATGATGTTGAGTCAATTTGGCGTGATACAAGCACTGGGAAAAGAAAATTGAGAGTAGGAGTGTGTTATAGGCCTTATGACCATGATGAGTATATCAAACAGCTATACAGAGAAATAGAGGGGGCCAGAAAATCAGAATGTCTCATAATGGGGGATTTTAACTTTCTAGCTGTTGACTGGAATTTGTGGGCTGGTCACTCAGAAATGGTTTTCTAAAGCAGCATGTTAGAGAGGCAATAAGAGGAAGCAATACTCTGGACCTGGTTATCAGCAGTAATTCTTCATTCATTAAAGGAAAAAGACCCACTAAGTGGCAACTATAATAACAGTGTACCAATGTGGAAGTTAACTAAAGATATAACTACTGTCTACAGTAAAGGAAAGGCTTTTGCAAGGGTTACTACAGGGGTCTCAGGCAGTTTTTATTTAAATCCTGTGCAGTGGGATCGACAGTTGATGTTACAAACAGCAAATTCTAAATTAATTCTGGGAAGTAACCAAAGAAACTACTAGGCTTTTCATGCCAACGAAGAAATACTGTTCAAAGCTTACACCTAAATGGATGTCAGATAAACTGAGATATGTGGCAGAGAAGAAAAGCATGGCAAGCAAATAAATTATCAGATGACACAGAAGCCTATGGTAGATACAAATTAGTCTTTAATCAAGTCACAGAGGAGGTTAGGCAAGCCAAGGCAGATTATAAGAAGTCTCTGGCAAAGAATGAAAATAAAACCAGCAAAGATTTCTACTTGTATTAACAGTAGAAGGAAAGGGTTCAATCACATTGAGCAACTTGATGTATGTTGGAAAATACCTATTCAGTTTGTCTGCACCCTGAGGTCCTTATGGGCTGGAGATGTGCAAATGTATCCCCAATTCATGAAGGGGGGATAAAAAGGTGACATCAGTAATTACAGACTTTTTAGCTTAATGTCTGTTCTGGGAAAATAATGGAATCATTGTTTAAAGAAGAAATACAGGACCATCTGGACAAGCATGCAATTATACTGCAATCACAGCATAGATTCTTGGCGGTCTTGTCTAACCAATCTGATAGGTTAGTATGATATAGTGACCAAGGAACAGGATGCAAAAAATAATTTCAACATCATATACTTGGATTTCGGGAAGGCTTTTGCTACTTTTGACACATAAAAGACTTCTGTATAAATTGAAAAAATGTGGTATTACGGGCAAGTTACTGCTATGGATAAAGGGATGTTTATAAGTGGAAGAAGACAGAGTGGTTATAAATGGGCACTGCTTTTTGTGGGAAAATGATATTAGTGGAGTTCCCCAGGGTTTATTGTGGGTCCATGGTTGTTTTCAATATTTATCAATGATACTGATGAAAGTATATCAGTTTTAATATCTAAGTTTGCAGATGATGCAAAGGTTGGCAGAGCGGTTAACGACAGTCATCAAGGTGAGCTACTGCAACAAGATCTAGGAAAATTGGGTCATTGGAAGAGAACTGGCAATTGAAGTTTAACATTGGCAAATGAGGGTACAGCATATGGGTAGCAGCAACTGCAGAGTAACTTATGAACTAGGTGGTACTACACTCAGGTTAGTGGAGAATGAAAAGGAACTGGAGGTAATTATGCAGTCAGACATGAAATTCTCTGAGCAGTGCAGATGGTCTGCAAGAGTAGACCATGGTGTCTTGTCAATGATATATAGAAACTGTTAATAAAGAAAAATATAAAATCAAAAGAAGTGCATCCAGTTGATATAGATGAACAGTGCACTGTTGAGTCAGTTTGGTGTGACATAAGCACTGCGAAAGCAAAAATTAGAGTAGGAGTGTGTTATAGGCCTAATGACTCGAATGAGTACAATGAACAATTGTACAGAGAAATAGAGTGGGCTAGTAAATCGGAATGTCTTATAATGGGGGATTTTAACTTCCCAGATATTGACTGGAACTTGTGGGTTGGGCACTCACACACTAGTCAGACTTTTGTGGATTTATTGGATGATTGTTTTCTGCAGCAGCATGTTCGAGAGGCAACCAGAGAGAGTAATACTCTTGATCTGGTTATCAGCAGTGATCATTCATGTATTAGGAATTTGCAGATAAAAGAACCACTAGGTGGCAGTGATCACAGTGTACTGACGTGGGATTTATTAAAGATTTCATTACCATCAGGGGTAAAGGAAGGGGTTTTTGCTTCCGTAAAGGCGAGTACAGTGGTCTCCGACAGTTTTTAAATTCTGTACAGTGGGATCAACTGACGATGTTACCAACAGTAAATTCTAAGTGGGAAGCATTCAAGGAATTAATCGTGGAAGCTACTAAAAGTTTCATACCTATTAAGAAATATTGTTCAAGGTTTAGGCCTAAATGGTTGTCAAATGAACTAATGAGACTCGTAACAGAGAAGAAAAATGCATGGGATGCATATAAATTATCAAGCGACTCAGAAGCCTATGGCAGATATAAGCTAGTCTGTAATCAGGTCACAAAGGAGGTTAGGCAGGCGAAGGCAGATTATGAGAAATCCTTGGCAAAAGATGCTAAGAAAAACAGCAAGGATTTCTTTACTTATATAAACTCTAAAAGGAAGGGGATGAATCTGATTGGTCCACTTGACATCGATGGTTCGACTGTTGATGATCCTGCTCAGATAGCAAACAAACTGAATGAGTATTTTGCATCTACATTCACACGTGAGGAATTATTAAGGTTTGAAAATGGCAGAAGGTTATCAAATTGTAGCAGGGTGCTTAATGATCTTGTAATAACTGAGAGCAAAGTGGAAGAGAAATTGTTGAAGTTAAACGTAAGAAAAGCACCTGGGGTGGATGGGATCTATCCAGTTATATTAAAGGAGGCGGCAAGGCAACTAAGCAAACCCTTAGCCATAATTATGAGAGCATCCTTGGACTCAGGGGAGGTTCCCACGGACTGGAGATGTGCAAATGTATCCCCAATTCACAAAGGGGGGGTCAAGGGGTGACACGAGTAATTACAGACCAGTTAGTTTAACTTCTGTTCCGGGTAAAATAATGGAGTCGCTGGTTAAAGATGCATTGCAGGATCATCTAGACAAGACTGCAGCAATAATTCAGACACAGCATGGGTTTGTTAAGGGAAAGTCTTGTCCGACAAATTTGATAGGATATTATGATGTGGTTACAAAGGAACTGGATGCAAAAAACAATTTTGATATCATATATTTGGATTTCAGGAAAGCTTTTGACACTGTTGCGCATGGAAGACTATTGTACAAATTGGAGCAGAATGGTATTAAGGGTAAGTTGCTACAATGGATAAAAGGATGGTTAAGTGGGAGAAGACAGAGGGTGGTAATCAATGGGTGCTGCTCTTCGTGGAGTCCCACAGGGTTCGGTGTTAGGTCCACTGTTGTTTTGTATATTTATCAATGATATTGATGAAGGTATATCAGGCTTAATGTCGAAGTTTGCAGATGATACAAAGGTTGGCAGGGTTGTTAATGACAGTAATGGCAGTCTGCTACTGCAACAGGATCTAGATAATTTGGGCAGATGGGCTAAGAAGTGGCAACTGAAGTTTAACCTTGACAAATGCAAAGTACTGCATATGGGTAGAAATAACCCCAGAGAAACGTACCAACTGTGTGGTACTACACTTAAGGTGGTAGAAAATGAAAAAGACCTGGGAGTAATTGTGCAGTCAGATATGAAGTTCTCTGAGCAATGCAGACAGGCTGCCAGGGCAGGTCATGGGGTTTTGTCAATGATATATAGGAATTTTGCTAGCAGGGAAAAGGAGGTGATTATCTCTCTGTATAAGGCAATGGTCAGGCCACGCCTTGAGTACTGCGTACAGGTCTGGAGACCTCATTTTAGGAAGGATGTAGATTTACTTGAGCGGGTACAGAGAAGGGGAAGAAGATTGGTGAGGGGAATGAAGGGATCCTCTTACCAAGAGAGGCTTAAGTTCTGCAAATTGCAGTGGCTGGAGACTAGGCACCTGCGCGGTGATCTGATTGAGGTATATAAGGCCTTGAATGGATTGAGCTCGCTGAATTCTGATGGGATCCTTCCACTTGTTCAGATTACGAACCTAAGGGGGGATAAATTCAAATTAAGAAAAGACAGATGTAGAATAGATGTGCGGAAATTTGCCTTTAGCCAGCGGGTGGTTAATTGCTGGAACAAACTTCCATCTGTCGTTGTGGAAGTTGATAGCTTGAATAAATTTAAGGAGGAACTGGACAGGCATTTGGAGGGAATGGTGTGATTTTTTTTTTTTTTTTTGGCTGATGCTGCATAAGCTCATACGTTTGCTTTCTTGCATCACATGCCACTACTACTACTACTACTACTTTGCTAGTAGGGATAAGGAGGTGATTATCCCTTTGTATAAGGCCACGATTAGGCCATACCTTGAGTACTGTACAGAGTTTTGGAGACCTCACTTTAGGAAGAATGTAGATCTGCTGGAATGGGTGCAGAGATGGGCAATCTGACTTGTGAATGGGAACAAAAAGGTCCTCTGAGCTAGAAAGGTCTCAGTTCTGCTTCAGTTCATATTGAGAGTAAGCACCTGTGGGGAGATGTGAATGAGATGGATTGAGTAAGCTGACTGTTAATGGCATTCTTTCACTTTCTGAAACTACACACATAAGGGGGCATAAATTCAAGTTGAGGAAGGATGGTTGATTGCTGGAACAGGCTTCCATCTGTTTGTTGTGGAAGTGGATGGGTTGAATAAATACTTCAAGGAAGAACTAGGCAAATTCTTGGTGAGGGGTATGGATGGGTGAACTGTGTAGTTTTTTTGTTTATGTTATATAAGCTTGCTTTCTTGCATCATTTGCCATTACTACTACTACTAAAATGAAAGTAAACAAAGATTACATGAAAGACATCATTGCAATATAATATATATATTATATTACATGATGGTATTTCATATCAGATCTGAGTTGTCGGCTCCTACACTTAAGGTACCTATCTGCCTATCATCAGTGTAGTACCTGTTTACTGCCTACCCATGCTGTCTGAGTTGTGGCACTCAACTGGGAATAGGCGCCTCCGTAGCCAGGTTGGCAGGAGCAGCAGTGCGTAGCACACGCTTCTTGAGTAGACCGGGGTTCAAGCCCGTGATCCACCAAATACGGAGGATGCAGAAAGGTCAGGGAATGAACACCACATATCCCCGGAGCAATATGGCCTTAGTTGCTAATGCTCTTAAAAAAAAAAAAAAAAAATCAACTGTGAATAAACAAACTTGTGCATCTGTTCTGGGGAAGTGCTACTTATTTAAGGTGAATGAGTAAGGCAATTCATTGCGAAGGGATTCACAATGTGAGAAGTATAATGATGCCTTTCATGCAAACTTTATTCTCTCTCATTATAATTACAATATGATGCTAAAACACTAACTACAGTTTAGTTATATTTCTCTAAATTGTATGTAGCTAAAACAAGAAGTAAAGTAAAAAATAAAAACAAAACAAATTTTATACAAAAGCACATAAGGCATTTGTCATTTGTAAAATTATGTGAATTCCTTACTTGAAAGTCCTCCTTCAAATAAAGTGGTTGCCCGTATTCTAGTTTGTCCAGCCCATTCATATTCTTCAAATGATTCTTCTCCATCAACGTCAACATTTTCATCTTCAGAATCACAATCTTCTCTCTAAGGTAAGTTCATTTTAGAGGGGAAGCAAACAATCACATATATAAATAAAATAATAATATAATAACAAAAACAGCTGTAGTCTATTTCTTCTTATTAATTTCAGTAATACAGAAATATACAAAAAAAATTGTGACATCCATGCACAGTGCACTTTTATTACCCATAGAATTTCCCCTTTCTCTATTTTATTTTTTTACCCAAAAAACATGAAATATGAAAATATATGTTGTGTAATTTGTCATGTGAAACTGCAGCTGTAACAAATGTATACTAATTTATCATAGTTGATACAAAATAATACCTATGCAAAACCATCTATTTTGCATAAATGTACAGCTTAAGACAGAAGTAATTTCTTCCAATAAGCTTAATTAGTATTAGTGGCATACGATGTAAGAAAGCAAGTTAATTTGGCATCAGTCAAAAAAAAAAAAAAAAAAAAAACCACGCTTTCCATAACACCTGTGCCTCCCCTCTAACAGTCTGTCTACTACATCCTTGAATTTATTCAAACTTTATCCATTTCTACAACACCAGATGGAAGCTTGTTCTAACAATCAACTACTTGCTGGCTGATCACAAATTTCCACATCTACCTTGCAACCATTCTTCCTCAATTTGAATTTGTTCTCTCCTGCATAGTCTGATCAGGAAAGATTCCACAGAGCTTATTCAATCCATTCGAGCCTTAAAAACCTCAATCAGATCTCCTTGCAGGTGTCTAGCCTCCAGACACTGCAATTTACAGAATTGAAACCCTTCCTGATAAGAGCATCCTTTTGTTCCCTTTGCTAACCTTGTTGCTCTTCTCTGCACCTGCTCAAACAGATCCACATCCTTCCACAAATGAGGATTCAAGACCAGTGTGTAGCATTCAAGATGTGGCCTAACCATTGCCTTATACAATGAAATAATCACCTCCTTATCCCTACTGACAAAATTTCTGTATGTCATTGACATCCATGGTCTGTCTTGGCTGCCTGTCTGCATTGCACAGAGAACAACTTCATCTCTGACGGCACAATTACCCACAGATCTTTTCATTCTCCACTACCATGAGTATTATATCTCACAGTTGGTACACTAATCTGAGATTACTGCTACCCATATGCACCTTACATTTGTCAGTGTTAAACTTCAACTGCCACTTCTCAGCCTATCTGCCTAATTTAGCTAAATCTTGTTGCAGCAGTATACCCTGATTACTGTCATTAAACATCCCATCAACCTTCGTATCATCTGCAAAACAACAATGGGCCCAGCACTGATCCCTGGGGTACTCCACTAATAACATTTGCCCAAGAAGAGCAGTGCTCACTGATAATAACCCTGTTTTCTCACACACAACCTTCCTTTGTCACCCTCTATCCATAGCATGATGCACTACAATGATTTGCTCTTAATGATAGACGGCTCCAATTTGTTTGTACATTATCAAAATATTTTCTGAAATCTAAGTATATGATGAGACAATTATTTTTTACATCCACTTCCTTTGTCACCATGTCATAGTATCCAATTTGATTCATCAAACAGGATTTCCCCTTAACAAATGCATACAGTGACTGTAGTATAAATGCATTCTTGTCTCCAGTGCCGCCATTATTTTTCCTGGAACAATCAAGGTAACAGGTTGGCAATCTCTTATGTTAACCTTTGATCCCCTGTTGTGAATTAGAAATGCATTTGCACATCTCCACTCCATAGGGATGTTCTTATAATTATGGTTTGGTTTGGGTTTTATTGGTGAATTAGCAACCAAGACTATAATGTACCAAACCAAGGTCATGTAAAAGATAACAGTTAAAAATTAGGTTTGTATATTGAACAAGTATAATGATAAAAATATGCAAAAGAATATAAGAGGTATATTCTAAATAAGAGTAAAAGATTTTAAGTTTTTAAAGTAATTAATAACTGCTGAATTAGTAATTGTTAGATAAAATCTGACTGAATGTATAAGGCTCAGGCAGATAACTAAAAGTGGTAAAATATAAAACACATTCATGTCATTAACTCAGTCAATTGGATAAAACATGTTAAATAGCTAATAAGGTGTCCCCCCCCTATGAGTGAGAATTTATTTGCAATTCTTTTGGGACATTTGCTCTCAGCAGGAATGAATGAATGAATGAATGCATGATGACTATTTACTATGCAGAGGCAAGCAAAGAACAACTTTCCCTCTATGGTTCCTACACAGACTAGACTGCACACTTTATAATATAAAGCATGCAGTCATACAGCTTGTTTGTGACCTCCTTATGTTTTTTGCCACTGGGAGAGTAATTTATACCATATTACCTGTGTCTGTATACAGGACTAACAGGCTACATTTGTCCTGGGATTACGGTGATCTGGTCACATTGTTCACCAGTTCCTTACTCCTGATTCCAATCTAGTTTTAGATTCAGCAGAAACAGATATTTTTGCTGGATCCCAAGAATGAACACTCAGAAAGGGAATGTAATCTGATGGAACCAGATCATGGATAAAAGTTATATCTCATCCCAATAAAGCCTGTAGTATACTTAAAGAGTCTGTATACATCTTTGGTATTTGTAGAATCATTGGGAATTTTATCAGATGGGGAAAGATGGTTTGAATAAATTCAAGGAAAAACTAGACAAATTCTTGAAGGGTGTACATAGTTGAAAAGTGAGTTGTTTTTATTTATTTATTTTCTAATGCTATATAAGCTTGCTTTCTTGCATCATTTGTCACTACTACTACTACTGCTATCTCCAAGCTGAATCATAAGCCTTTTCCGTATCCAAGAAACACCTGGTACTCACGCTGTTTTTTCGGAAGCCACACTGTTTCTGGAAAGCAGGTTGTTAGCTTGTAAATATGACATAAAGCAAATGTTAACCATTCTTTCCAGGATCTTGCACAAGCAGCTTGTCAGAGTGATAGGATGATAACTGTTTGGTATTTTTGGATCCTTTCTGGTTTTGGGAAGACAAGGACAATTGTCTTATGCCAGAAGTTCATAAACTCCTCTTTGAGATAGATTCTGTTACAGAGGCAGAGCTCCACTAATTCTGATAAAAGCTTTAATCATCTCATAATGGGCTCTGCGTAAGGGCCTTGTTTTCTCAGGCACTGGTTTATCTTTTTTGGGGAAGTATGGATGTTATCTGGTATGCACTTTTTTCTCAGTATAACACCATACTGATTCCCAAAAATCTGACAGCATCAACTTGCCAGCAATTAGATGCACCTCTGCCTTTTTGTAAGGGTGATGATTCTGCATGCTTTCATTGTTTTGATATTTGTTTAGTTTTAGGATCATAGTGATGGATCCAAGTTTCATCCATGGTGACTAGCCATGAAAAAAAAAAATTCCTCTTGCTTTTCCTGGAACATTTCACATGCACATTGTGAAATGTGTCAGGAAAAGCAACAAATGTGAAATGTGACAAAAATTTCTGTCTGAAGAAGTCAGGGAACCTATCTATCAGACATATGCAGCTGTTGATAGATGATTTTCTCCACAGACCCTACACCAATTTGGAACTCTGCAGCTAGTTCTTTGATTAATGCCAAGAATTAATGCCTCAATTTTTGCAGCATTCTCTTCTGTTGCCAGGCATCCTGGAATTTCTTCATCATGCACAAAGGTTCTTCCACATTTGAATTGTTTATCTTTCCATACTTGAATTGTTTTTAACAATGTACAACACTAACTTTTCATTAAAAAAAACAAACTCAAACATGAGAGGTATTAGAACCTATAGAATTTAGTACTGTGCATGAGTTGAAAGTTGAGAAGAAGATATTTGTTGACATTAGATGAACTTCTGTAGACTGTAATTTTCAGAAAATACTTATGAAGGAAGACTGTACCAGAAAACAGAAGTCGAATAAATAAATTAGGAAGAAGGAAAGTTGGTTCTGGGAGTTTGAAGCTGAACAGGAAAAGGATGTTGACTGGTTGCGGCACGTGTCTGGACTGTTTTGAAAGAGAAAGTGGGAATTACAGAAGCCAATTCAGAAGAATTGTGCCAGTGGAAGTATGTATAGAAAAGGCATGCAACAGAATGTCTATGAGAGAGAGGGTGTAGAGATTCTGTTAGAGATGAGTCATTAATTAATCTAACTGCATCTTTTGAATGGAAACTAGAAGCCTGAGAGAGGTTTTGGGGCACTGCCTCAGATGTGGGAACAATATTCCATGGTAGGGTGGATTTGTGATTTGTACAGAGTGAACAGCTATTTGGAAGGAAAGTAATGCCGAGAGTAAAAAAGAAAACCCAGTTTTTTAGATGCAGAGGAAATAATATTTATAATATGCTTATGCCAAGAGAGAGTAGAAGTAATTGCAATGGGATAATTGCAATTTTGATAGAGTAGAAGTAATCGCAATGGGATGATAACTGGAAGGGAGGGATTTGCCAGTTCCTAAACCCTAAAAAGGGTTTAGGAACTGGCAAAAGGCAACACAGAATAGGAGGAAGTTCAGGAGCACAGATTTTGAGAACAAGCTCCAGGTCTTGATGGAGAAATATCACTAGGACCTGGAGCTTTCTTAGCATCGAGATTCGTCAAAATCCTTCTGACATCCTTTTGACGGGAGATCACAGGAGGCAATGAATGGAGTATACTGGGAATGGTGGGAGGTAGTTTGTGTACCACGATCATTAATACACGAGTTGGAAGCAAAATAGGATGCTAGCAGGTCGGCTCTATTCTTTGCTAAACCATCTGGTTTTGATAGAGGCGGGAACAGAGATGGGCAAACGTTGCAGCCAATAGTTTTGGCAAAGAGACCAGAATGCTCAGCTACCATTTGGACAAGAAGAAAGTTTTCTACTCTTGGCATATTTGAAATCTAGTTTGACTGATTGAGTAGGCAGAAAATGAACTGAAGATTTGGAACTTATGATATGCGACATTCTTCTCTTGAACAGAATTAGCACATTTATTGGAAAATCAAGTTTAGATAAAGGACAAGATTTTAAGGTGGAGTGTGGAATAAAGGATTCCATCCCTACAAGAATAATTTCACTGACACCAGTGGAATAACTAGATTAAATTTGCTCTAATGCAAACACAAGTCATGTGCCCTGCCCTTCCCTGTTAACCCAATCCCAAAAATTGAAGAGGGGGGGGGGGAAGCTCAACATATTACCTGTTATTTCTGAAAAATACCGTACATATATTTTTGTTTTTACTTTTTCTGAACAAAGAAAGAAAATACTGGAAGGATGGAAGGAAATGTCTACTTACTTTTTACTTATTATTATTTTGGTATTAATGAATGGGTATTAACGAAGCGAGAATAAAATATTGAAATTGATATATTGATAATAATAATATATTTAATAACAATCACAACATTAATACAAAGCACTAAATGCTTCTAAATGTAAGGATATGCATTTAAACACAAAAAAGCAGATTTAAATAGGAAGTATGCAAATTTAATAAATTTTATTAACACATTACATAACACAAAACAACTTACCGTGAGCTTTCGTGTTAGTGAAATCATCAATTAGCTGAGACACATCCATATTTTCTGCTTCTATGTTTAAAATAACTAAGCCAGACAGTTGTTCTTGACTCAGGGTATTTCTTAAATAATTTTTTATTAATTTCAGTTCTGAAAACTGATTGTTCTGTTGTTTCCACAGTTACCGGAATTTTCAAAAAAATAATTAGTAATGAACACACTTTGGTGTAACTTGTGCTCATATCATAATACTGCACTAACACTAGTTCAACCAATTCTCTTATTGTGTTAATTTTCTCTGTTTCCCTTTGGAGCATTTTGACGAAAAGTGATAACTGAGGAGATAAAGATTTGGATAAATCATTTGAATATTGATTCTGTATGCAAGATGTGTTTTGCACGATTTCTTCACCTGTCATGTTCACTAATATTTTTAGTGTTAAAAATGAAAATAAATCAGCAATAGTTTTCAAACCCTTGAATTTGTGTTTTAATTAACTGGTTACAATGTCAATTATTGTACAAAAGACAATAACTCAGAAACAATCCTGTAGACTTTCAAACTGGTAATCTTCTACATGTTTGTTGTAAATTTTTTTTATTATTCGTTTTCTTTCATTTTCAAAATCAGGTTGAATGCCCCACTTTTTTTTGCAACAATAGTTGCTTCCTTCGAAATAATTTTGAATTCTCGTAGTTGTTTTACTGCCTGAGCAATATCTAAATCCTTTCTTTGTAGAAATTTTGATGCCAAATTTATATTCAAAATTTTCAATATATATACAGGCATACCTCGGTTAACATTACCTCTGATAACGAAGCTTCGATATAACGAAGTCCGCAATTTCAAGCCCCTTTTAACATAAAAAAAATATTCCAGTTTAATCACCTGAAATCTAAAGAAACTGAAGAAATTACGGAAACCTTTGGGGCTTCTCGTGGTTGGTTCGAGAAATTTAAAAAACGGGCCAGGATTCATAGTGTAAAATTAACAGAAGCTGCAAATAAGTTTCCAGAAAAACTAAAGGAAATAACTGAACGTGAAAAATTTCCACCAAATTTGGTGTTCAGTGTTGACGAAAGCGGCTTGTTCTGGAAACGGCTACCAACAAAAAGCTTCATTTCTATTGAAGAAAAATCAGCTGCTGGGTTCAAAGCAGCCAAAGACCGTTTATAGTTACTCTTTGGATCAAATGTCTCTGGCGATTATAAATTAAAATTGTTATTAGTTTACCATTCAGAAAATCCGAGGGCGTTAAAAGGTAATATAAAAATGAATTTACCTGGAATATGGAAAGCAAATAGAAAAGCGTGGGTTACCAAGGAGTTATTTACTGATTGGTTTGTTAACCACTTTTGTCCTAAAGTAAAACAGTATTGTCAAAAAAACAACTTTGAAGAAAAAGCTCTTTTGTTGTTAGACAATGCTCTGGGACATCCTACTGATCTTAACACGTTGGACACATGCATTCCTGTCAAAGTTGTGTTTCTTCCAGCAAACACAACTTCCCTGATTCAACCATTGGATCAGGGAATAATAGCATCATTTAAAGCTTATTATCTGCGTCGAACATTAAGCAATTTAACTGAACTAGAGGATAAAGAGGAAATGACAGTTAAAACTTTTTGGATAAACTACACCATTAAAAACGCAATTGAAAACACTGATAGTTCTTGGAAAGAAGTCACTAAGAAATGCTTAAATGGAGTTTGGCGCAAAATATGGCCAGAAGTTGTACTAGAAGAAGAAAATAACATCCAAGAAATTAGAAATGAAGTTATCCAGATGGTTCAATCAATAGGTTTCGAAAATGTCGATGAAGAGGATGTTAGAAATTTATTGAATGCAGAAGATGATGGTTTTTCAGTGGAAGATTTAGAAAACCTTGTTAGCAACGAAGACAAAGATAATGAAGACGAAGTTAAAGAAGTTCCTGCCGAAAAAGTGTTAACCAAAGATTTAAAAAGGTGCTTAAATGACATTGAAAACGTTTTAAATTTTTTTAGTGAAAATGATCCTGATTTAGGAAGAAGTTTTATTGTTAAGCGATCAGTGTTAAATGCAATAACTCCGTATAGGCAATTGTTAAATGAAAGAGAAAAAGAGCATAAGCAATCAACTTTAGACTCATATTTTAAATGTGATTTCACTTTGTATGTAAGTTGACTGTTTATTTAATAAAACTTTTCTTTGTTCGAAAAAAAAGCTTTTCATTTTCTTTACGTAGGAACGTATCCCTATTCCGGCCATAGTATTTTTACCTCTGAAAACGAAATTTCGCTTAACGAAGTAATTTCGTGGAACGCATCCTATTCGTTATTCGAGGTATGCCTGTATATATATATATTTTTTTTTAAATTCTGATTGCTTCTGTTTTTTCATCTTTTGTTGTATCCAAAATGATTTTGTTTAAAACTTTCAGCATATCCATATATTGTTGTTTTATTGTCATTAATGACAAAAGACACCCAGCCCACTGTGTAGGGTTTAGCTTTTTTAAAGTAGCATCTGATTCACCACAATATGAAGAATGCAAGTCCCAATGACTGATGCTATGTCCAAAAAACATATAGATGCTCCTCAATTTTCAATCATGTAGGTTTATTTCCAGTATCACTGTTGTTTAAAATTTTGACATATCTACGGCTGATGTTTTTTTGAAATGTTCTGAGCATTTCTGTCTAATATGACAGAAAAGAAAGGAGAGTCTTATTTCCATTATTAATTGTTTTTTTAAATGCAAATTCAAACAATCTATCAATTCATTTTTATTTTAGGACTTAGATATTTTGATGTGCCAAATAGCAAATTTAACGCTTGTCTCATAGTATTATCATACTTGGCTAAAATTTTACATCGGACAAAGTGTTTCCATAGTATGTATCTTTCAAACTCTCGCAATGACCTCGAAATGCAATTGAATTTTTTGATAATTTTAGAGTTATTTTGATAAGCTGCTCCAAAACTTTACGCCAAAAATTACGTTCTTGTCGTAAATTTTCTTCTACATTAAAACCAAATGTTTGTTTGCCATCCATAATTCCGTGTCATAACAAGCCTCTGTATGTGACATACTTGCCTTGTGGTTTTTTATTTTATTGGATAAATTTTTCCAATTCTTTATTCCTTTTATCCATACAGAATTCTGCTTAAAATGAGAATATAAAACAGGGTTCATAGCACACTTTGCCCAATTTTGGTTAACCAAAATCTGTTCATTTTAAGACCTGATTTGTTTTATTGTTTTGTAACACCTTTCTGAAAACGATCTGTTGCTGTGATTTTTTGGAACAGGCCGTTAGGTTTACAAGATCCATGATGTAAGATAAATCTCTTCATATCCATTGTTATTACATCTGGATAATTAGCAATGTCACTTGGATATTGTTCACTAACTAAATTTTCAAATAGTTCTAGTTCATTGGTGTTTGTTTGGTTTTTTACATCTATATCTGTAGTTTGTACTGGAAAAGATGATAATGTTGTGGATACTGAACCCGATGTTGATGCTGTTATTTCTGCTGTTTCCATTGGTGTAGTAATAAAAAGGTGTAGTAATAATAAAAATTGGTGTAGTAATAAAAAGCTCATGCTGCTCCCGGGGAAGAAAGAAGACAACTTTGGAATTTTCTTTAATTCTTTTTCTACTGCCTCTGTGGACTCTTTTCTGCTTCCTTTTAGCATAGCCTTGATGTGCTTGTATTCTTTTTTTCCATTCTAAAAAATTACAAGGCGACAGACAAATTAGTGAAAATTTTCTTACAACTTTTGTTTTCAACTTACTTGTTATCGAATAACAAATTTTATAAAATAACTGCACTTTATGCTTTATCACTGCTCTCATTTTTGCTTTCATTTTATGTGCTTCTTAACTAAGAGCATAACCCCTCCTACTCCTCTCCTATCCTGTGATTCAGTCTATCCTTTCTGTACACATTACGGTGGATGGATCTATCCAATTAAATTGAGGGAGGCAGCAAAGGAGGTATTCAAAGCCTTATCCATAATTATGAGCGCACCTTGGATTCAGCAGAGTTCCCAATGGATTGGAGATGTGTGAATCTCCAATTCACAAAGGAGCATCAAAGTTTATATGAATAATTATACAACTGTCAGCTTAACTTCTGTTTTGAGGAAAATAATGAAGTCTATGGTTAAAGAAGAAATTAAGGATCATATAGACAGGAAAGCATTTGTATTGCAATCATCTCAACATAGATTTATTAAGGAGTGATCTTGTTTGACCAACCTAACTGAATATTAGTATGTAGTACCAAAGGAACTAGATACAAAAAAGTAATTTTGATATCACATTCTTGGATTTAGGAAAGCTTTTGAAATTGTTGCATGAAAAAGACTGCTGTACAAATTGGAGCAGTGTAGCATTAAAGAAAAGTTACTACTCTCAATAAAGGGATTGTTGAGTGGGAGAAGAGAGATTGGTTTGGTTTAGATTTTATTGGTGCATTAGCAACTAAGGCTATAATGTGCCAAAACCAGGTGTGGAGAAGAGAAAGGGTGCTCTTCATGGACTAATATTATTGGTGGAGTCTCCCAGGTTTCAGTGATGGGCCAATTATTATTTTCTATATTTATAAAATATTTATTAATTTCTATATTTAGACTATGTATATATAAAGTGCTTTAGCATCATAATACACAGCCATTTCTGAATAAACAGAAAATTTTTAAGGCGGCATCGTTTTAGGTTATATCTCATATTGTGAATATGAGATATAACCTAAAACACATTCACACATAACCTAAAATCCTATTCACAATATGAGATATAACCTAAAACACATTCACACATAACCTAAAATCCTATTCACAATATGAGATATAACCTAAAACGATGCCGCCTTAAAAATTTTCTGTTTATTCAGAAATGGCTGTGTATTATGATGCTAAAGCACTTTATATATACATAGTCCAAATTTGTTCGCAGCTTGAGGCTCTAGCCCTAAATGTGCCTTTTTCTATATTTATTAATGATATTGATGAAGGTATAGCAGGCTTGAGGTCTAAGTTTCCAGATAATACCAAAGTTGGCAGGTTGATTAATGACAATAATTGGGGTAAGCTTATGCAACAAGGTCTAAAAGAAATTTAGGCAGATGGGCTGAGAAATGGCAGTTGAAGTTTAACACTGATAAATGCAGGGTACTGCATATGGGTAATCCCAGATTAATGTACCCGCTATGTGGTATTACACTCAGGGCAAAGTAAAATGAATTTTATTTTTTTTAAATATTTTAAAATTAAATTAAATTAAATATTAAACAATTTTAATTTTTTTATTAAAAATTAAAAAAGAAAAAGTTACATGCAAAGCATATTACAATCCATTAAGACAAGACAAGATTTATAATGAAAAAAAAAATTTAAAAACCCAATATTTTTAAAAAATTAAAAAGAACACTGGTAATAACATGTTGAAGAAGGAGACAGCAGTCTCCGAAAGCTCCGGTATTTTAGCAAATTTTAACAATTTTAGTATTGTTTTTAATTGTTTTATCGTAATTTATTTTATTGTAATAGTTTAGTCTCCCGATATTGTATCATAGTATTTTATTATATTTTATTTTTGTATTTTATTTTATAGTAAAAATTTTAATCACTTGTCTCCTGGTGTTTGAGTCTAATAATTGCAGTATGGAATTTCCCAGTCCATTAGGTCTGTTTGAAAAAAAAAAAAAAAAACATGGTGCTGTGTTTGCTACACTATGGGCACTACCTCTGCTAGGTTAATACTAAAACCATTAGTTATATTTATAATCTTTAATCCTCTTATAAGCGGCCCTAGTTTGCAGGTGGCTCTTCAGGTTTCCTAGTGTTAGATGGATGTCTGAATACTTTACCGAATTCAGTATTTTGTTTGTTTCAACAAAATTAAAAACAATAGATATTACTTACTCATGAATTTGTTTTGATGAGATTAAATTTACAAAATATACTGTGCAATAATGAAATAACATATTTTTAAATATATATTTAAAAAAAAAAAAAAAAAAACTGTAGTTATTATACTTACCTTCCGCAGACACTGTTCTACATGAATGGTAAGTTCTTCAGGAGTACCAAACAACTTTTCATTACACACAGGACAATTTGTTTCATCAGACTTTTTCTTTTTTCCTTTAACTGCTCTTGCTAAATAAAAGGAGAAACAGTTGTATATTTTTTTAATGTTTACATTAGCATTAGTAGAGGCATACAATGCAAGAAAGCAAAATTATGCAGCATCAGCCAAAAAAAAAAAAAAAAAAAAAAACCCCTCCCCTTTCACCCGACATTCATTTCAAATGCCAGTCCAGTCAGCCTTAAATTTATTTAGGCTATTAGCTTCCACAACAAAAGATGGAAGCCTGTTTCACCAATCAGCTACCCGCTAGCTAAAGGCAAATTTCCGCACATCTATTCTACAACTATCTTTCCACAATTTGAAACTGTAACCCCTCAGGTTCTTAGTCTGAGCAAGAGGAAGAATCCCATCAGCATTCAGCTTGTTCAACCCATTCAAGGCCTTATACACCTCAATCATATAACCTCGCAGGTGCCTACTCTCCAGTTGCTACAATTTGCAGAACTTAAGCCTTTCTCGGTTAGAGCACTCCTTTGTTCCCCTCAATCTTGTTGCACTTCTTTGTACTCATTCTAGCAACTCTACATCCTTCCTAAAATGAGGACCCCAGACCTGTACACAGTACTCTAGGTGTGGCCTGACCATTGCCTTGTATAACAGGACAATCACCTCCCTGTCACTGCTAGCAAAATTCCTATATATCATTGACAGTACTCCATGACCTGCCCTGGCAGCCTGTCTGCACTGCTCAGCGAACTTCATATTTGACTGCACAATTACCGCCAGGTCTTTTTCACTTTCCACTTCCCTGAGTGTAGTACCACACAGGTACTACACTCAGGGAAGTGGAAAGTGACTTCAACAATTTCTCCTCCACTTTGCTCTCAGTTATTACAAAGTCACTTAGCTCCCTGTTAGTGTTTGATAAACATCCGGCACTCTCCTCATTGAATAACTCCTCATGTGTGAATGTGGATGCCAAATACTCATTCAGTTTATCAGCTACCTGAGTGTGATCATCAATAGTCAACCCATCTATGTTAAGTTGTCCAATATGATTCAATCCCTTTCCTTCTAGAGTTTACATAAAGAACACTTTGCACCTGAACCTTGAATGGTATTTCTTAGTTGGAATGAAAAGCCTAGTAGCCTCCAAAATTAAGTCCCTGAAGGCTTCCCATTTAGAATTCAATATTGGTAACATCATTAGTTGATCCCACTGTACAGAATTTAAAAACTATCTGAGACCTCTGTAGTCACCTTTACCAAAGCAAAAGCCCTTCCCTTTAGCCTTGATGGTAATTACATCTTTAAGTAATTCCCACATCAGTATATTGTGATCACTGTCACCCAGTGGTTCCTTTATCTGCAAATTCTTAATGCATGAATAGTCATGGTTGATAATCAGATCAAGAGTATTACTCCCTCTGGTTGCCTCTCGAACATGTTGCTGTAGAAAACAGTCATCCAATAAATCCACAAGTCTTGCTAGTGTGCAAGTGACCAACCCACAAGTTCCAGTCAATATCTGGAAAATTAAATTAGCATTAGCATTAGCATAGGCATTTGATGCAAGAAAGCAAGCTTTTGCAGCATCAGCCAAAAAAAAAAAAAAAAACAGTAACATAAATAAATAAAAATAACCACTTCCACTTCACCCCTCTGTTCGTTCGAAATACCTGTCCAGCTGAGCCTTAAACTTATTTAGGCTATCAACTTCCACGACAAGGGATGGAAGTCTGTTCCACCTACCAACCACCCGCTGGCTAAAGGCAAATTTCCGCACATCTATCCTACATCTGTCTTTCCTCAATTTGAATTTATGCCCTCTCAGGTGATTATTCTGAGCAAGAGGAAGAATCCCATCAGCATTGAGCATGCTCAAACCATTCAAGGCTTTGTACACCTCTATCAGATCACCTCGCTGGTGCCTAGTTTCCAGACACTGTAATTCGCAAAACTTAAGCCTTTCTTCGTAAGAGCACCCCTTTGTCCCATTCACCAATCTACCTTCTCTGTACTCGTTCCAGCAGCTCTACATCCTTCTTGAAATGAGGCCTCCAGGCCTGTATACAGTACTCTAGGTGTGGCCTGACCATTGCCTTATACAAGGGAATAATCACCTCCTTATCCCTGCTAGAAAAATTCCTATATATCATTGACAATACACCATGAGCTACTCTTGCAGCCCGTCTGCACTGCTCAGAGAACTTCATATCTGCCTGCACAACCACCCCCAGGTCCCTTTCATTCTCTACGACTGTCAGTGTAGTACCACAGAGTTGATACGTTGCTCTGGGGTTGCTGTTTCCCATATGTAGTACTTTACATTTGTCAATGTTAAACTTCATTTGCCACCTCGAAGCCCATCTGCTCAACCTTTCCAGATCCTGTTGCAGCAGCATAGTGTCAGTAGTGTCCTTGACAACCCTGCCAACCTTCGTATCGTCTGCAAACTTGGACATTAAGCCTGATATACCATCATCAATATCATTTATAAATACAGAAAACAATAAAGGACCCAATACTGAACCCTGAGGGACTCCACTAATAACATTAGTCCACGATGAGCATTATAATGGGGGATAAATCCCCCATTATAAGACATTCTGATTTACTGGCCCACTATTTCTCTGCACAATTACTCATTATACTCATCAGATTCATTAGGCCTATAACACACACCTACTCTCATTTTCCCTTTCCCAGTGCTTATTTCACACCAAACAAACTCAACACTGCATTATCCACCAACATCAATTGGATGCATTTCCTTAGATTTTGTGTGTTTCTTAACACATAAAAATAACATTAAGATGATGAAATTATTACTTTTTTTTTTATGATGTAAATATTCTTCATCTGTTAAATATAACTATTGTGTTTTGAACATGTAGATAGATGTTTTTCAAATACATAGTACAATCATAATGTTCAGAGACTTGTGTGATGGCATACCCACAAGTCTCATATCAGTTGGTGCAGCAGATGCTTCTCCACTTATATGGTTCTGGACATTCAAAATATCCACCGTTAGGATGTGAAGTGGCCTGCCTGTAGACATGCAGGCAGGCCACTATTGATTCCCATTTAGTTCCCATTGTTGCACAGAATTTAAAACTGTCTGAGACCACTGTAGTCACCTTTACGAAAACAAAAATGCCTTCCTTTACTCTCGATGGTAAGTTCCATCACTGTGATCATTGTCATCTAGTGGTTCTTTTTATCTGCAGATTCTTAATTCATTAATAATCACTGCTGATAATCAGAATAAGAATATTATCTATTAGGGACTACCCTGACCCCCCTCTCTCTCTCTCTCTCTCTCTCTCTCTCTCTCTCTCTCTCTCTCTCTCAGCACATCACAAATATTGCTTGTTCTGAATTTAAAAAATTGGGTTTTCTCTTTCGATCTCAGTGTTACTTTTCTTTTCTTCTAAACAGCTACTTGCTCTATACAAATCACAAATCCACCCTACCATGGAATATTGTTTCCACATCTGGGGTGGTGCCTCCAAAACATCTCGCAGGAATCTAGATTCCATTCAAAAGAGGGTTGTTAGGTTCCTCATCTATTAAATCTTTGAGTGTATATTTCTTACAATTTAATGAACATTGTCACATTGTAGTAAACTCAACTTCTTGCGGTTTGGAATTAAAATGTGACAGCTATAGTATCAAGGTCACTGCTCCAAAGAATGATCCCATCTGTATTATAAGTTGAATAATTCATAACCAGTAATTTTGCATCATTTTGCTAATGCTTATACTAATACAAGGATTGTTTGTTTGGGCATTTAAAACTTGGGGGGGGGGGAGAGAGAGAGAGAGCACATGTGCAATGCAGTTACTTGTGGTAAGTCAATTTAGGATAGATAACAAAGGAGTGATCTAAAGAGCAATTAGAGAGAAATAACTTGGAGGCCGACTGGATATTATGATACTTTGATACTATCAAAAAAAAAATCATTATCTGAGGTGGAATGCAGCAATATATGCCTTTTTAGCTATGTAAACATGCCTCTCCACTTTAAAAAATTCTCTTTGCCCCCCTTTTATAACAACCCATACATATGTGGAATTTCTATAACTGAATTAGTTTAAAATGCATTCCATCAATTTTACAAATGAGCAAAAATTTTTATACTGTGAATATCCACTTAATATAATACTAGTTATCATAAATGCTATTAGAAAATTTCATTTTGATTAAAATTGACAATAGCTTGTGTAAAGTTTGCGTGAAACCTGATGACAATTTTTTTTTTTTTTCCATCAAATGCTTCTTATAATTCTCTCGACTTTTTTTTTTTTTTTTTTTTTTTTTTAATCGAGAAACAGCCAACAGTTATTATGGTCAAGACTGCACAAAACAGCTGTCAAAGGACTGCTTTTGTTTCTAAACGTGTTATTCAATTTCAAAGAATATTTTATTACAGCTTACTTCTCACTGTATTAGAAAAACAGAAAATGAAATCTTTACTGCATTAATAAGACCAAGTTCTTAGTGAAATTTTCTCAAGAATGTTCAGTTAGCTCAGATATTCTTTCATCTGGAGTTATGTTTAATATCATGCAGATTCATTCATTTATAGTCTATAAATTCAGAGCATGTGTCACATCACATATGGTTCCATGTTAAAAAAAAAAATGCATGCAAATGAAAAAAAGCAAACTTCCACAAGATCAAATTCTCTCATAATCTCTTTCTCCTATTCCTCATAAGAAAAAAAAAATAAAAAAAAAAAAAAAAAATCAGCACAAACATTGCCTTCAAACTTCTCCCCACCTCATTGAATTTTAAACAGATAGAGAGTATTGGATTTTTTTCATTATGGTTGTTTCTTTTGGCACTTGGGTGAACATTTATATGGAAAATCTGCAGAGGAAGGGAGGAGGGTAGAAGGTAGCAGAGATATGGAAATGGAGAGGGGAGACAGAAAAAGAGAGAAGAGAAGTAGAAGACAAAGAGAAGTAACAACTTACCAGCAAGCCTATTTTGACGGCTTCCCTTCACTCGATGATATGTCTACAAATTAAGAAAAATTTTAAATATGGTCAACACAGTCGTTTGCATTTAAAATTGCAAGAAAAAGAAAAAAAAAATTACACATGAAAAAACTAATAAATTTCATATACATGAGTGCCGTTTTGTTATTAAAAATATTCGGAAGTCAACCATTTTAAATTATATACTTCACAAGAGTAGTATTTTGCAGTGAATATGCCCAGGATATTAAGTTTAAATGTTTATTTATATATTTATTTTTTTAAAAATAAAAAAAAGGTTACTATTAAAAGGTTATTATTATTACTTTACTATTAAACTGTATGATTACCTTTAAATCAACATGTAAAAATATAGCCTAAAATTCACTACATTACTAAATAAGTAGCATTTATTTTGAAAAGATTGACTGGCATATAATATAAAAAAGTTTTCAATAATCAGAACATGTTTGAACATAAAAAAAAAAAAAAAAAACCACGCTGATACAACAGTTATGTAGATTTTTTCAATTAAACCTTATTTTTCTTTACATCACTTTGAGCAAATTTGCCTCTGACAATCAGTCTTTACAAATTACATATGTTGTTTATATTTCTGCTTCACAATTCACCCATTCTTTGCTTATATCAACGACAAAAAATTGAATGTGAAAAATAAATTGAATTGCTTTTTGCTTTTATCAGTATTTTTCAAAGTTGCTATCTAGAAAATGTAATAAAAAGTATTATAACATACTTTATTAATTTCCACAATTGGAAATTTCCATGAATTCAAGACAGAGAGACAAAGTGTTATTCACTACAAATATCATAATTTTCACTTAACCTTATTACACAAATTGAGATCATCTTCTAGATTCTTATTTAATCATCCATCATTTAATATTCCAGTATTTTTGTTTTGTTTTCTACATCAGCATGTTCGAGAGGCAACTAGAGGGAGGAATACTCTTGATTTGATTATCAGCAGTGATTCTTCATGCATTAAGAATCTGCAGATAAATGAACCACTAGGTGGCAGTGATCACAGTGTGCTGAAGTGGGATTTACTCAAAGAGGTAACTACCATTAGGGGTAAAGGGAAGGGTTATTGCTTTCGTAAAGGCGACTACGATGGACTAAGACAGTATTTAAATTCTATACAGTAGGACCAACTGATGATGTTACCAACAGCAAATGCAAAATGGGAAGCATTTAAAGAACTTATCTTGGAAGCTACTAGGCTTTACATACCAACTAAAAAATACTGTACAAGATTTAGGTCTAAATGGATGTCAGATGAACTAATTAGACATGTGGCAGAGAAGAAAAATGCATCTCATACATATAAATTAACAGGTGACACAAAAGCCTATGATAGATATAAGTTGGTCTGTAATCAAGTTGTAAATGAAGTTAGGCAGGAAAGGGCAGATTATGAGAAATCTTTGGCAAAGGATGCAAAGAAAAACAGCAAGGAGTTCTTTACTTACGTAAACTCTAGAAGGAAGGGGATGAATCAGATTGGTACATTTGATATTGATGGTTCAACTGTTGATGATCTTGCTCAGGTAGCTAACAAACTAAATGAATATTTTGCACCGACATTCACACATGAGGAATTATTCAGGGAGGGGAATGTCAGAGGTGTATTAAACTCTGGCAGTAATCTAGATAATCTTGTAATAACTGAGAGTAAAGTGGGGAAGAAATTGTTGAAGATAAACATAAGAAAGGCACTTGGGGTGGATGGAATCTGTCCAGTTATATTAAAGGAGGCAGCAAAGGAAGTAAGCAAACCCTTAGCCATAATTATGACAGCTTCCTTGGACTCAGAGGACGTATTCATGGACTGGAAATGTGCAAATGTGACCCCAATCCACAAAGGAGGATCAAAGGGAGACACAGGTAATTACAGACCTGCTAGTTTAACTTCTGATCCAGGAAAATTAATGGAGGCACCGGTTAAAGAAGCATTGCAGGATCATCTAGACAAGACTTCAGTTATAGCTTGGACACAGCATGGGTTTGTTAAAGGGAAGTCTTGTCTGACCAATTTAATTGGATACTATGATTGTGCAAGGCTCAAGGGGTAGAATTTTTTTCAGCCTGGACTGTACTTGTTAACAGGAGAGATTGCTTCTACAGGGATGGGATACACTTAAATAGAAAGGGTGCAAGAATTTTTGCTGATGCTGTTGAGGCAGTGTTAGGTGGGTCGGAAAACTGCTAGTTGGGGGGGGATACAAGGACTAATAGATTAACAGTAGCCACTGGCAGAGGTGGAAGTGATTCTTGCCCTGCTTCTATTCAAATGAGCAGAAGTCTGAAAAACAAGATGCAGGATATTTCAGAGACTGCTGGTAGTCATTGCGTTACAAGTAAACACATGGGTTGTGTTAGGGTAGCTAAGAATAGAAACAGGTGCATGTATACCTGCGTGTACACCAATGCTAGGAGTTTGGTAAATAAATTTGATGAATTTGAGGTATTGCTCAAAACATCAAAGGCAGATATTGTTGGGATATCAGAGACGTGGTGTCACACAGATATAAGTAATGCGGAACTGGAATTTGGGGAATACAATGTATATAGAAAGGATAGACAGGACAGGAGGGGAGGAGGGGTTATGCTATTAATTAAGAAACACATAAAGTCAAAGGAAGTGAAGCCAGTTGACATCGATGGACAGGGCAGTGTCGAGTCAGTTTGGTGTGACATAAGCATAGGGAAATCAAAATTGAGAGTAGGAGTGTGCTATAGGCCTAATGACTCTGATGAGTATAATAATATATTGTACAGGGAAATAGAGTGGGCCAGTAAATCAGAGAGTCTTATAATGGGGGATTTTAATTTCCCAGATATTGACTGGAATTTGTGGGTTGGTCACTCGCACACTAGCAAGGCTTTTGTGGATTTATTGGATGATTGTTTTCTACATCAGCATGTTCGTGAGGCAACAAGAGGGAGCAATACTCTTGATCTGATTATCAGTAGTGATTCTTCATGCATTAAGAACCTGCAGATAAATGAACCACTAGGTGGCAGTGATCACAGTGTGTTGAAGTGGGATTTACTCAAGGAGGTAACTACCATCAGAGGTAAAGGGAAGGGTTTTTGTTTTCGTAAAGGCGACTATGATGGTCTGAGACAGTATTTAAATTCTATACAGTGGGACCAACTGATGATGTTACCAACAGCAAACTCAAAATGGGAAGCATTCAAGGAACTAATCTTGGTGGCTACCAGGCTTTACATACCAACTAAGAAATATTGTTCAAGGTTTAGGCCTAAATGGTTGTCAGATGGACTAATGAGACATGTGGCAGAGAAGAAAAATGCATGGGATACATACAAATTAATGGGTGACATGGAAGCCTATGATAGATATAAGTTGGTCTGTAACCAAGTCACAAAGGAGATTAGGCAGGCAAAGGCAGACTACGAAAAATCCTTGGCAAAGGATGCAAAGAAAAACAGAAAGGAGTTCTTTACATACTTGAACTCGAGAAGGAAAGGGATGAATCAGATTGGTCCACTGGATATTGATGGTTCAACAGTTGAGGATCCTGCTCAGGTGGCTAACAATCTAAACGAGTATTTTGCATCTACATTCACGCATGAGGAGTTATTCAGGAAGGAGAATGATGTAGGTAAAGTAAACATTGGCAGTGAGCTGGATGATTTTGTAATAACTGAGAGGAAAGTGGAGGAGAGATTGTTGAGGATAAACATAAAAAAGGCACCTGGGGTGGATGGGATCTATCCAGTTATATTAAAGGAGGCAGCAAAGGAAGTATGCAAACCCCTAGCCATAATTATGAGAGCTTCTTTGGACTCAGGGGAGGTACCCATAGACTGGAGATGTGCAAATGTAACCCCAATTCACAAAGGAGGATCAAAGGCTGACACAAGTAATTATAGACCTGTTAGTTTAACTTCTGTTCCAGGTAAATTAATGGAGGCACTGGTTAAAGAAGCACTGCAGGATCATCTAGACAAGAATTCAGTTATAGCTCAGACGCAGCACGGTTTTGTTAAGGGCAGGTCTTGCCTGACCAATTTGATTGGATACTATGATGTAGTCACAAAAGAACTGGATGCAGGGAATAACTTTGATATTATATATTTGGATCTTAGAAAGGCTTTTGATACTGTTGCACATGGAAGACTGCTGCACAAATTGGAGCAGTGTGGCATTGGAGGCAAATTGCTGCTATGGATGAGGGGATGGTTGAGTGGCAGAAGACAGAGAGTGGTAATCAATGGACACTGCTCAAAGTGGACTAATGTTATTAGTGGAGTTCCTCAAGGTTCAGTGTTGGGTCCATTGTTGTTTTCGGTGTTTATGAATGATATTGATGATGGGATATCAAGTTTAATGTCTAAGTTTGCAGATGATACAAAGGTTGGCAGGGTCGTTAAGGACACTACTGACGCTATGCTGCTGCAACAGGATCTGGAAAGGTTGAACAGATGGGCTGAGAGGTGGCAAATGAAGTTTAACATTGACAAATGTAAAGTACTACATATGAGTAACAGTAACCCCAGAGCAATGTATCAACTCTGCGGTACTACACTGACAGTGGTGGAGAATGAAAAGGACCTGGGGGTAATTGTGCAGGCAGATATGAAGTTCTCTGAGCAGTGCAGACGAGCTGCAAGAGTAGCTCATGGTGTCTTGTCAATGATATACAGGAATTTTTCTAGCAGGGATAAGGAGGTGATCATTCCCTTGTATAAGGCAATGGTTAGGCCACATCTTGAGTACTGTATACAGGTCTGGAGGCCTCATTTCAAGAAGGATGTAGAGCTGCTGGAACGGGTACAGAGAAGGGCAACAAGATTAGTAAATGGAACAAAGGGTTGCTCTTATGAAGAAAGGCTTAAGTTTTGCAAATTACAGAGTCTGGAGACTAGGCACCGGCGAGGTGATCTGATAGAGGTGTATAAGGCTTTGAATGGTTTGAGCATGCTCAATGCCAATGGGATTCTTCATCTTTCTCAGAATAATCACCTCAGAGGGCATAAATTCAAATTGAGGAAGGACGGATGTCGGATAGATGTGCGGAAATTTGCCTTTGGCCAGCGGGTGGTTGGTTGGTGGAACCGACTTCCATCACTTGTTGTTGAAGTTGATAGCCTAAACAAATTTAAAGCTCAACTGGACAGGTATTTCGAACGAACGGAGGGGTGAAATGGGAGAGGTTTTTTTTTTTTTTTTTTTGGCTGATGCTGAATAAGCTTGCTTTCTTGCATCATATGCCTCTACTAATGCTAATGCTAATCACAAAGGAACTGGATGCAAAGAATAATTTTGATATCATATATTTGGATCTTAGAAAGGCTTTTCATACTGTTGCACATGGAAGACTGCTGCACAAAGTGGAGCAGAGTGGCATTGGAGGCAAACTGCTGCTATGGATAAAGGGATGGTTCAGTGGGAGAAGACAGAGTGGTAATCAATGGACACTGCTCTTCATGGACTAATATTATTAGTGGAGTCCCCCAGGGTTCGGTGTTGGGTCCATTGTTATTTTCTGTATTCATTAATGATATTGATGATGATATATCAGGCTTTATGCAGATGATACAAAGGTTGGCAGTGTTGTTAAGGCCACTACTGACGCTATGCTGCTGCAACAGGATCTGGAAAAGTTGAGTAGATGGGCTGAGAGGTGGCAACTGAAGTTTAATATTGACAATGTAAAGTACTGCATATGGGAAGCAGTAACCCCAGAGTAACGTATCAACTGTGTGGTACTACACTGACAGAGGTAGGGAGTGAAAAGGACCTGGGGTAATTGTGCAGGCAGATATGACGTTTTCTGAGCAGTGCAGACGGTCTGAAAGAGTAGCTCATGGCATCTTCTCAAGGATATACAGGAATTTTTCTAGCAGGCATAAGGAGGTGATTATCCCCTTGTTTAAGGGGGTTAGTTAGTTAGTTATTTGGTTTTTAGGAGCATTAGCAACTAAGGCCATATTGCTCCGGGATATGCGGTGGTCATTCCCTAACCTTTCCACATCCTTATTTGGTGGTGACGGGCTCGAACCCCGGTCTAATCAAGAAGCATGTGCTATGCACTGCTGCTCCTTCCCACCTGGCTACGGAGATGCCTCCTTGTTTAAGGGAATGGTCAAGCCACACATTGAGTACTGTATACAGGCCTGAGGCCTCATTTTAAGAAGGATGTAGAGCTATTGTGGAACGTGTACAGAGAAGGGCAACAAGATTAGTGAATTGAACAAAGGGTTGCTCTTATGAAGAAAGGCTTAAGTTTTGCAAATTACAGTGTTTGGAGTCTATAGCCCAGGCTATTTGCATTTAGACCTGAGCAAAATTGCTTCAGAAACTTTCTAAACAGTTTCCAGCTCAGGAATCATTGCTGAATATCATATCCAAAATCCGACAAAAATCGGATCCCGGGAACACCCCCAAAAATGGATTTCAAAATGTGGATGAGCTGTATCCTAATAAATGCAAAAAAAAGAAACTAATTTACGCTTTGTAGAGAGAGATAATGCTTTTATTTACAGTTAAATGTTTCAAATAAAAATAACTTTCAAAAATATACCACCCAACCATTTTTTGTTATGAAATTTTGTATTAAAAATATTTTTACAGAATTTTAAAATCAAGAAAACGATTATTTCAAAATCTGTTTCATGTTCTGTTCATTACAGAAGTCAACTTAGTCATAGACAAACTTAAATGTCTTCATCACTGTCATCATATTCAACTATTGGCAGCAGTGCCAAATCAGTGGTTGTTATCATAACCACTGATTTGGCACTCGCCACAAGCAGTTGAACAGGACAATCCATCAATGTTAACTCCAGAATCAACAGTTTTTTTTTTTTTTTTTGTTAGTTGTTGGTGCCTTGGCTTCTGTGGCCATATTGCACCTCCCAAGATTTTTGCATTTTCTACTCTGATCCAAGCCCGAGGCGGGATTCGGACCCGCAACCTTTGGGCTGCCAGGCAGGCACTTTACCCACCCGGCTAGCCCGGTCGGAAAATCAGCAGTTACCCCTGTCGTAATGTTGCAGAGACCTGAGTCAGAATTGAATGGGGATATGGATTCCAGTCATTCGAGTACTTTCTTAATGTCATTACTGTCCTTCATTTCTTTGTGTTGTTCACAATTTCCAACAAAACTCTGGTGGATTCCTGCATTGCTAAGTTATAACTGGAACACAGGGGCATAGAAAACAGCCACATTGCCCTCTGGATTTCTGTAAATCCACTTCCTCGTGTCAGTCCTCCTCTGCTTTTCAGGGATGCATTAGAACTTGTTCTATTACCAGGTCTGATCCGAGTCCGGCCCATAATCTGTCGCTTCTTCTTACAAGAAACTTACCTTCCAGGAACATTTTGTTCACTGTTGGATTTTCAAAAGGCAAAATGAACATCTTCTGCAAGTACAGATATAGCGATTTGAGATAATTGTGATGTCCGGCTGCTGCAATTATGGGGAGGATCTCCAGCATAGCTTGCAAGTGCAAATCCCATTAGCTGGTCCTATCTGCTGTTATCAAGGTATGTGCAATGTTCATTATTCTCTGATATTCCAACCAGAATTTACTTGTTCTCGAAGAAGATTTTAGGTGAGTTCTCTTCTCTTCTCCTCCAAAGCAGTACCAATCTGAGACAATACATTAGACAATTCCACATCCTCAGCTGTTTGTTTGGTGACCTGCTCGAACATTGTCGAGCAGGTCACAGGCTTCCTTAACGAGGTCATGAGGGGTTCTATCTTCATTGCGAGGGAAAATTTGTGTAACCAGTAAAGTACTAAGAGCTGCATTTACTATCATATGACTTCAAATTGCTCTGGAAACAGCTTTTTCAGCCATCATATGTAGTACAGCATTTGGTCATTAGATTTCTTTAAGTACTTCAGACAATCCTGAACCATTCATCAGAGTACCGATTGTACCCAAAAGATTAATCAGAGCGTGACATGTTCCCAGCATTAAAACAATCTCTTGCAGGTCTCTTTGTTCATTGATGATTTGGGAAGTAAATAAAGGCTGATCAAAGGTAATAATACATGGGACATTTTGATCATGTGCTATCTTGCTCAGATATCGTAGAGTCGAGAATATGCAGATCATGTCACTTGCCGCCATATCTATGATGGGAAGGAATGTGATTGATGCCACACCTGGATATGAAACAGTTGATCCACAGTGAATTGCTTGCATTGTTCCTGACCAACTTGGACCTGATCTTTCTGCTGCACAGATCTGCCAGAGAAGACTAAATCTACTTATCGAGGCAGTGGGTACTGAAAGTTTGCTAAATGAGATTCCCCTCAGCATGCTTCTCGTGTTTCTATATTCCCTAATGTCAACTGTTGCAACCTTTTTAATGTCACTTTCACTAACCTTTGCATGCCTATGAATAATTGGATGGATCTTGATCTTTGGAGTTATTGCGGCAATCATACCCATTCCATGAAAGGTATTCTTCCCATCCAAAGTACAGACATCATGATCGACGTTATCTGCTGCTAGAAGCAGTGCTGTGTTTTCAGCAAAATCAAAAGAGCCACCCTTGCCTGATACTGCGGCGTTTCTTTCGAATCGCGTTACTTCTGCATACGACAAACAGTAACCAAGATGGTGGAGAACATCAATAATGTAACTTGACCTACAGTTGTGGTGCAGCTGAAGAGACAAACTAATCTGTAATGGACATAGTAATCACCTGTAATGGACATAGTAATAATACAAAATATTAAAAATTATTCAATAATTTTAATATTTTATTAAATATTAAAAGGGAAAAAAATTTTACAAAATTTGCAAATAAACGAAAAATATTCGCTATACAGCCGTGAATTAGCTTCTTTTTGCATTTAGGAGGAAACAACCTGTCCGCCATTTTGAACTCCATTTTTGGGGGAGTTCCCATGTTCGATTTTGTCGGATTTTGGATATGTTATTCAGCAATGATTCCTGAGATGGAAACTCTTTAGAATGCTTATGAAGCAATTTTGCCCAGGTTAAACGGAAAATTGCTTTAGTTTGCCTGGACTACTAGGCACCTGCGAGGTGATCTGATTGAGGTGTATAAAGCCTTGAATGGTTTGAACATGCTCAATGCTGATTGGATTTTTCCTCTTGCTCAGAATAATCGCCTGAGAGGGTTTTTTTTTTTTTTTTTTGATTTGGTAATTGTTGGCGCATCGGCTTCTGTGGCCATATTGCACCTCCCAAGGTTTTTGCTGTACTTTGATCCAAGCCCGAGGCGGGAATCGAACCCGCGACCTTTGGGTTGCCGGGCAGGTACTTTACCCACTCGGCTAGCCCGGTCGGCGCCTGAGAGGGCATAAATTCAAATTGAGGAAAGACAGTTGTAGGATAGATGTGTGGAAGTTTGCCTTTAGCCAGCGGATGGTTGATTGCTGGAACAAAATTTCCATCTATCGTTGTAGAAGTTGATAGCTTAAACAGATTCAAGGCAAAACTAGACAAACATTTGGAGTGGGTGGATGAATAAAATGAGAAGGGAGGGAGTTTTGGCTGATGCTATATAAGCTTGCTTTCTTGCATCATGTGCCCTTGCTAATGCTAATTTTGCTGGGAGAGTGGTTACAATTAGACCAAAACGAATCATGCAGAATCCATACCATGCTGCACACTTGCTGTTATTTGAAACAAAGGCAGCCTAATTCAATACTGAATAAAGGTTCATATTTTATTGGCCAGTGTGTGTAGTATCCAAACAGATTTATTATACAAGACTGCCCTTCAACAAATCCATGCCGTAACTGCCATGTAACTGAAGTTCTGTGTAGACAGTCCTGCATTACTTCATTAATCTGCGACTCCATTATTTTTCCTGGAAGAGAAGTCAGCCTTAGAGTTTACTCACTTAGGATACATTTGCATATCTCAAGTCCATGGGGACCTTCCCTGAATCCAAGCAAGCTCTCATAATTATGTTTAAAGGTTTGCTTACATATTTTGCTGCCTCTCTTAATATAACTGGCTAAATCTCATCTGCTTTAGGTGCCTTATTTACATTTAGCTCCATGTAATTGATACACTTCTGGCATTCCCATTGTTAAAAAAAAAATTCCTCACATGTGAATGTAGATCCCCATCCTTAAAAAAAAATTCCTCATATGTGAGTGTAGATACAATATATCTATTCTGTTTGTCAGCAACCTAAGCAGGCTCATCAACAGTTAGTTGGCTGTAAAAAGCCTAAGTGATTCTGTTCAAAGCTTAGATCATTGAAGAGATTTTAAAAACTGTCTGAGACCATTGTAGTTGCCTTTATGAAAGTAAAAGGCTTTCCTTTTCCCCTTAATAGTTACACCTTTATGTAAATCTCATATCAATACACTGTAATCACTGCCACTTGTTGGTTCCTTCACTTGACGATTCTTAATGCATGAAGGGTTGCTGATAATCAGATCAAGAGTGTAAGGTTTCTCTTGTTGCATCTCTAACATGTTGGTATAGAAAATGGTCATCCAATAAATCCACAAAACTATTGCTAGTATGTGAGTGACCAAACCACAAGTTCCAATCAATATCTGGAAAGTTAATTTTCCCATTATAAAAAATTCTGTTTACTGGCCCCTCTATTTGTCTGTATAGTTGTTCATTATACTCAGTCATTATTTATTATTATTATTATCATCATCTGTTTATTCACCTTAGACTCACCCCCTGAACAGTCAGTCGGCTAGGAGGGTCTACATTAGGTCTATAACACACTCCTCCTCTCATTTTTGTTTTCCGAGTATACTTATGTCACCCCAAACTGACTCAACATTGCACTGTTCACCTCTGTCGATTTATTACACTGCGTTACAATCTATTTTCTTTTTAAATGTGAACTTACTTCATTGTGTATATGAGATTACAATAAAAAAGCTGCACCCAAAAAGAAACAAATTTTATAGGTTGCCTCAAATTTAGTGATCAGTGTATCAACACTTCTAATTTAAAGAACATTTTCCTTTTTGTCTCATCAAGTAATGAAGAAATTCAGGGATAAAATTAAACAATGAATAAATAATAATTTAGATTATTAATCTAGCAGTGGTGGCAGGGCACCTCACATGGTCCCCCTCGAAAACTGTTTCCACATTTGTAGTTACTTTATGATTAAAATTCTGTAACTTTTTCTACCTTCCTAAATATATTCAAACTTTTACTGCAAAAGTTTCTGAAGTGATTTTCTTTCAGCTTTTGTAGAGAAATTGGGTGCGAGAACCTGTCAGGTGCCCTGCCACTGTTTTTGTAACTATTTGGATTTTGTATGAATAAATGCATGGTACTGTTTAAAGTGTCAGTTTAGCTGTTTTTCCTCTCCCACTAAGTACATTTGGCATCCCATTTCTAAAAAATTCTCATATGTGAATGTAGATACAATGTATCTATTCTGTTTGTCAGTGACCTAAGTAGAACCATCAACAGTTATAACGTTCATATCTAGCAGACCAATATAATACATCCCTTTGTCTAGTACTAATGTTCTTCACATTCTTTGCCAGAGAATTCTTTCAGTGTATATAGCTCAGTAAACATCTACTGTTATATAGTAGTTTTTGAAAGATTTATTATGTTTTCATAGCATAAAGATGATACACAAAACTGGCATTCCTTCAAAGTGGGCATTCCTTTGTGGGAAGCAACATTCATAGTTTCAAATTTAGCATACTGTGCTCTTCACAGTGTGCTAAATTATAAAATTTAGTGTACTAAATTTAGTACACAACTAATCTGAAATAAACCAGAAAATAGAAGTAACTAATAGTATTGAATATACATTTTAAAAAATATTTATATACATAATAAACAGAAGTACATGTGCATGCACATTTTGAAATGTCACACACTTAAGTCTTTTGAATTGGAAAACTGAAAAGACTAAGAAAATGATGTTTCTATTTTTTGTGTAAGGTGTTTTTTTTTGTAATTTTTAGAAAAATTACTTTTTTTGCTTAAAACTTTTTACTAATACTTCTTTAATATTTTTCTAAAAATAAAAGGTGTAAAACACACTGCAATTTAAAAATTTTAATATTTCTTTAAAACTTAAAAAGTTACATACAATAAGTATTGAAATTCATTAAGAAAAGATAGTACAAACCAGAGCTATGATGCTCAATAAGTTCTACGTTGATTTCAATATTTTAATTTATTTTTTTACTGCAATCATTTTGTGTTAATGTTATATTCATTTTAATTTCTGGAGAGTATCATACGGAAGTGTTCGGCGTATCATATTGAGGTAAATTTCTCTTATTCTTCTACAAAATTAAGAAAAGACGAAATACTGGCACTGTTCAAGCAGAATTTAAAAAAAAATAAATAAAGAAAATGGACATTGTCAGGTGCCCTGCCATTGTTTTTGCTTGCCAGTTTAAGAAATGACAATGTAAATTAAAGAACTATAAAAAACAAAAATATGCAATATTTATTTAATTTTAAATGCTATATACACATATTATATATAGAGAAAATGAAAAATTAGGAAATCAGTATGGTATACCTCCCATCTTCCAGATGACGTTACTTTTTCTTGTGTTCCACTAATATTTTTTCTACTCACAGATGGTGAAGGAATAGGCTGCAGAGAATACGTGAATCAGCAATGCTTATTTACTTAACTGAAAATCACACACACACACACACAAAATAATAATAATAAATAAAAGCACTTTATTGTAAAGGGAATTTATTTTATTTTAGTCATGGAGCAGAAACACTCTACAGCCATCATTCATTTCTTTATCCTTTAGATCAGGAGTGGTTAACTTGCAGCCAATGTGGCCCATTCCTTCACATTGTGCAGAGATGGTGAAGGAATAGGCTGTAGAGAATACATGAATGAGCAATGGTTATTTACTTAACTGAAAATCACAAATAACAATAATAAATAAAAGTACTTTACTGTAAAGGGAATTAATTTTATTTTATTTTAGTCATGGAGCAGAAACACTCTTCAGCCATCAATTTCTTTATCCTTTAGAATAGGGGTGTTTAACTTGCAGCCTATATGTGGCCCATTTCTTCACATTGTGCAGCCCATTGCCATGTAGGCAGTATTAAATTTTATATTACATAAAATTTAAAACTAATGTGTCACAAATTATAGTTTTGTATATCCAAATTAGTTTTGATATCCAAATAATATTTGTTAATATCTTTTAATTTTTAATTAAAAGTTTTTAAAACTTTTAATTAAAAATTAATTAAAAAACAATATAGTACATAAAACCTTAATTTTTGCCATATTATATTATGGCAGTGGAAACACTAACTAAAGCTTATTTTTAATTTGAAGAGTTCTCCAATACACTCGCTGGAGGTTCATATGAATTCCTATTCCTATCTGGCCTACACTGCAGGATTATGGAAGGTGACTGTAAGGAAAATCCTGGCTCTCTAGCTGCTTTATTGTGAAAATATTTTAAATGATGGTAAATACCATCAGACTGAGGCAGTTAAGCCACTGGTAAAAATGCTGTTCGTTATTTCCAAAGTTAATTGAATCAAGGGTTTACTGTATCATTATAACCATATGATAAGAATGTTATTAGCATCATATAGCAAGTGCTGGATTTTTATTATTATTACATATATAAAAAAATTAAACTGTCAATATAAAAGTTTATAACAAAAATTAAATTTTATTTTGAAAAACGAGTAATTATCAGTAAGTAAATATTCTTTCAGCCTACAACTCATGAGAACCTATGAATATCACAACCATCAGCATTTTATTTGTTTTGGGATATTTAGGGATGGGCATACCAAAAGTATACCATCCTATATCTAGGAGCTAAATAACTTAATGATAACTGAGAGGAAAGTGGAAGATAAAGTTGTTAAACTAAAAGTAAGTAAAGCACATGGTGCTGATTGAATCATGATAAAGAATAACACATCAATATATATATATATATATATATATATATATATATATTGATTTTTTTATCGTTTGGTAGTTCCTTTAACCCTCTTTTGGTGACATTTCACGTCTTTCGGAACTGGTACCTCTGGGGGGGGGGGGGTACCGTTAAATTAATATGTAATTGGAATTATCCTAAAATTTGCACCGATTTTGTTAATTGGATTTAAAACTCGAAATTATACAAGGGTTTCCGGGCTACTATTTATGTCTATTCTTTCTCTTCGTTCGTTTGTTTATTTGGGTTATTTTTATGTTAATTTTTGCTCTACAGTTTTTGCCATACTACTGGCTTATGTTTTAGTTTATTTAATTTAAAATATTGGATATATATATATATATATATATATAGTATATATATATAGTATATCAATATACACACACACACACAGAAATTTTACCAGTGAATGTAGATACAATAAGGGATTTTACTAATCCCTCTCAGAGTCTTATAAGAAAAGGTGATTTTTCCACAGGCAATGGTTAGTACATCTTGAGTACTGCATAAAACTTTGGAAGCCTCATTTAATGAAGGATGTGGATCTGTTGGAATGGGTGCATAGAAAAGCAACAATATTATTCAGGGACACAAAAGTGCACCCTTACCAAAACAGTTTAGGCCTTAAATGGATGACTAAATTAAACTGGATGACATCCTAATGCTTTCTCAGATTACACTCATAAGGGATATAAATTTATACCACAACAGGATGACTGTAGAGTGCAAAAATTTGCTTTCAGTTGGAGAGTGATTAATTGTTGGAACAAACTTCAATATAGTGTGTTATGAAGGTGGGTAGTTTGAATAAATTTAAGGAAGAATTAGACAAATTATTAGAGGGGGATTGGACAGATGAGGAGGGTAGTGTGAGTGGTGTAGTGTTTTTTTTTTTTTTTTTTTGCTGATGCTGTATAAGTTTACTTCCTTGCATCATTTGCACAACAGGCCATCTAAAACCTGATTACAATCAAATGCAGTGCACATTCCAACATGAATGTGCAGTTGATTGTCAATGGGGGAAGAGATGTTGCTGAAATTGAATGTAAGAAAGACACTGGGGTGGATGGGATCTATCCAATTTTATTAAGGGAGGTAGCAAAGGAGGTAAGCAAAGGTCTCAAAAAAATTAAGAGAGCATCTTTGGATTCATGGGACGTCCCTACGAACTGGAGATGTGGAAATGTATCCCCAATTCACAAAGGGGGGGGATCAAAAGGTGACACGAGGTGTTTAAGGCTTTGAATGGATTGAGCAAGCTGATGAGATTCCTCCTCTTGCTCAGACTACACACGAGGGAGCATAAATTCAAATTGAGGAAGGATGGTTGCAGACCAGATGTGTGAAAGTATGCCTTCAGCCAGCTTTATAAATCATTGCCACTACTAATACTAAATAAACTTCTATAATTCATATTTTCTTTTGTCCATCAGGGCAATAGAGAAAAAGCTGCTGTACACATAAATTTAGGAGTTTTATTTTCATCCAATTAATTCTGTTACACATCAATAACAACTGATAAGAACAGGTGAGTTACATGTAAGCTTTTGAGATGGTTTTTTTCTCATCTGACTTTGTTTTTCTCGTGTTACTACATGTGTTAACCTAATTCTTAACAACATACTCAACTTTGCCCTTTTAACATATTCAACCTGTAAAACAAATTTCATAAATAACTGCATACTGTAATTTAAGCATAGGCATTTTTTTACATCTTTATTCAGTTTCTGAACTTTTTATTCTATTTATTTTAACTATTCCTCTCCTTTAATCTAGCATCATGATCTCACAATTTAATGTATAACACTTGTGTTTACATATCGCACTACATATTTTTTGAATGCACCTGCTCAATCAAAGCTAACATGTGCTTAACAAATAACAACTATTTGTTATTTGTAAAGCACATTATATAGTACATAAAGTAAAGTGCAGCCATTATCAATCCACTGCAGGATGGAAGCCTCCTCAACAATTCATGCTGAGGGAAATAGACCATAATCTGCCACGCTGGTCTAGTGCAGGTTGGCAGATCGACCGTATTCAGCAGTCAGGGGCTTGAACCCCATCTACTCAAAGAGCCCGTGCTACTGCACTCCTGCTCCTGACCACTCGGCTACGGAGGCCATTATATCGTATTTGCCTAACAAAATGCCTAACACTATCAAATGGAATTCAAGTCACATGTAGAGACATTCATTATTAGTACTCTGTGACAGCTGGAAGTAATCACTCGAGAGATTTGGTTTTGACTTCCATTGGAGAGCTGAGCAGCTTCAACTGAGGCTGCAGTTAAGATCTCACATAGAAGTTTCCCAGTGGGCAATCCCAGGTATTTCAGCCTAAACAAGCTGCAAATTGTCCTGTCAGCACACTTCTACAGACATAATACTAATACAACATGGCATATTCTTATTAGTATTAGACATATAGGGCAGGAAGCCATAGGCTTTTGCTGCTCCAGCAAAAAAAAAAAGTAGATAATAAAAAAAAATAAAATTATGCACTTCCCTCCTGACCTTTGAATTTCTACAAAATATCTACAAAAGCCGACTACCCCTGCAGAGGCAACTTGTTCCAAAAATCAAAAACTGCTGCCTAAAAGAAAAAACTTTCTACAATTAATCTAAACTACTTCTCCTGTAATTTGACTTTTATGGCCCCTAGTTTTGGAATTCTTTTTAACAATGAAAATTATACCTTCATTCATTTCACTAATCCCACTCAGAGTTATAAATGTCAATCAGATCCCCTCTAAGGTGCCTAGTTGCCAAGCTCTGTAGCCTGCATAATCAGTTTTTCCTTGTATGGTTGCCCTTTTGTCGATCTCACCAGTGTTCAATCCAGAGTATTTGCACTGGGGGGGGGGGTTTTCATTGGTACATGCACTGGGGGGGGGCAGCAAAGGAAGTAAGCAAACCCTTAGCCATAATTACGATAGTTTCCTTGGATTCAGGGGAGGTCCATATGGACTGGAGATGTGCAGATGTATCACCAGTTCACAAAGGGGGTTCAAAAGGTAGTAGTAGTAGTGGCATGTGATGCAAGAAAGCAAGTGTATGAGCTTATGCAGCATCAGCCAAAAAAAAAAAAAACACACCATTCCCTCAAAATGCCTGTTCAGTTCCTCCTTAAATTTAGTCAACCTATCAACTTCCACAAAGACAGATGGAAGTTTGTTCCAGCAATTAACCACCGCTGGCTAAAGGCAAATTTCCGCACATCTATTCTACATCTGTCTTTTCTTAATTTGAATTTATGCCCCCTTAGGTTCATAATCTGAACAAGTGGAAGGATCCCATCAGAATTCAGCGTGCTCAACCCATTCAAGGCCTTATACACCTCAATCAGATCCACGCAGGTGCCTAGTCTCCAGCCACTGCAATTTGCAGAACTTAAGCCTCTCTTGGTAAGAGGATCCCTTCATTCCCCTCACCAATCTTGTTGCCTTTCTCTGTACACGCTCAAGTAAATCTACATCCTTCCTAAAATGAGGCCTCCAGACCTGTACGCAGTACTCAAGGCGTGGCCTGACCATTGCCTTATACAGAGGGACAATCACCTCCTTCTCCCTGCTAGCAAAATTCCTATATATCATTGACAAAACCCCATGACCTGCCCTGGCAGCCTGTCTGCATTGCTCAGAAAACTTCATATCTGACTGCACAATTACTCCCTTTTTTCTACCACCTTAAGTGTAGTACCACACAGTTGGTACGTTTCTCTGGGGTTACTTCTACCCATATGCAGTACTTTGCATTTGTCAAGGTTAAACTTCAGTTGCCACTTCTTAGCCCATCTGCCCAAATTATCCAGATCCTGTTGCAGTAGCACACTGCCATTACTGTCGTTAAAAACCCTGCCAACCTTTGTATCATCTGCAAACTTCGACATTAAGCCTGATATACCTTCATCAATATCATTGATAAATACACAAAACAACAGTGGACCTAACACCGAACCCTGTGGGACTCCACTAATAACATTAGTCCACGAAGAGCAGCACCCATTGATTACCACCCTCTGTCTTCTCCCACTTAACCATCCTTTTATCCATTGTAGCAACTTACCCTACCCATTCTGCTCCAATTTGTACAATAGTCTCCCTTGCGCAACAGTGTCAAAAGTTTTCCCGAAATCCAAATATATGATATCAAAATTATTTTTTGCATCCAGTTCCTTTGTAACCACATCATAATATCCTATCGAATTTGTCAGACAGACAAGACTTTCTCTTAACAAATCCATGCTGTGTCTGAATTATTGCTGCAGTCTTGTCTAGATGATCCTGCAACGCATCTTTAACCAGTGACTCCATTATTTTACCCGGAACAGAAGTTAAACTAACTGGTCTGTAATTACTCGTGACACCCTTCGATCCCCCTTTGTGAATTGGGGATACATTTGCACATCTCCAGTCCGTGGGAACCTCCCCTGAGTCCAAGGATGCTCTCATAATTATGGCTAAGGGTTTGCTTAGTTGCTTTGCCACCTCCTTTAATATAACTGGATAGATCCCATCCACCCACTTGTGGATTTATTGGATGATTGTTTTCTGCAGCAGCATGTTCAAGGGGCAACCAGAGAAAGTAATACTCTTGATCTGGTTATCAGCAGTGATCATTCGTGTATTAAGAATTTGCAGATAAAGGAACCACTAGGTGGCAGTGATCACAGTGTACTGATGTGGGATTTACTTAAAGGTTTAATTACCATCAGGGGTAAAGGAAAGGGTTTTTGCTTCCGTAAAGGTGAGTACGGTGGTCTCCGACAGTTTTTAAATTCTGTACAGTGGGATCAACTGATGATGTTACCAACAGTAAATTCTAAGTGGGAAGCATTCAAGGAATTAATCGTGGAAGCTACTAAAAGTTTCATACCTATTAAGAAATATTGTTCAAGGTTTAGGCCTAAATGGTTGTCAAATGAACTAATGAGACTCGTAACAGAGAAGAAAAATGCATGGGATGCATATAAATTATCAAGCGACTCAGAAGCCTATGACAGCTATAAGCTAGTCTGTAATCAGGTCACAAAGGAGGTTAGGCAGGCGAAGGCAGATTACGAGAAATCCTTGGCAAAAGATGCTAAGAAAAACAGCAAGGATTTCTTTACTTATATAAACTCTAAAAGGAAGGGGTTGAATCTGATTGGTCAACCTGACATCGATGGTTCGACTGTTGATGATCCTGCTCAGATAGCAAACAAATTGAATGAGTATTTTGCATCTACATTCACACATGAGGAATTATTAAGGTTTGAAAATGGCAGAAGGGTATCAAATTGTAGCAGGATACTTAATGGTTTTCTAATAACTGAAAACAAAGTGAAGGAGAAATTGTTGAAGTTAAACATAAGAAAAGCACCTGGGGTGGATGGGATCTATCCAGTTATATTAAAGGAGGCGGCAAAGCAACTAAGCAAACCCTTAGCCATAATTATGAGAGTATCCTTGGATTCAGGGGAGGTCCCCACGGACTGGAGATGTGCAAATGTATCCCCAATTCACAAAGGGGGGGGGGTCGAGGGGTGACACGAGTAATTACAGACCAGTTAGTTTAATTTCTGTTCTGGGTAAAAAATAATGGAGTCACTGGTTAAAGATGCATTGCAGGATCATCTAGACAAGACCGCAGCAATAATTCAGACACAGCATGAGTTTGTTAAGGGAAAGTCTTGTCTGACAAATTTGATAGGATATTATGATGTGGTTACAAAGGAACTGAATGCAAAAAATAATTTTGATATCATATATTTGGATTTAAGGAAAGCTTTTGACACTGTTGCGCCTGGAAGACTATTGTACAAATTGGAGCAGAATGGTATTAAGGTTAAGTTGCTACGATGGATAAAAGGATGGTTAAGTGGGAGAAGACAGAGGGTGGTAATCAATGGGTGCTGCTCTTCGTGGACTAATGTTATTAGTGGAGTCCCACAGGGTTCAGTGTTAGGTCCACTGTTGTTTTGTATATTTATCAATGATATTGATGAAGGTATATCAGGCTTAATGTCGAAGTTTGCAGATGTTTGCAGATGATACAAAGGTTGACAGGGTTGTTAATGACAGTAATGGCAGTGTGCTACTGCAATAGGATCTAGATAATTTTGGGCAGATGGGCTAAGAAGTGGCAACTGAAGTTTAACCTTGACAAATGCAAAATACTGAATATGGGTAGAAGTAACCCCAGAGAAATGTACCAACTGTGTGGTACTACACTTAAGGTGGTAGAAAATGAAAAAGACCTGGGAGTAATTGTGCAGTCAGATATGAAGTTTTCTGAGCAGTGCAGACAGGCTGCCAGGGCAGGTCATGGGGTTTTGTCAATGATATATAGGAATTTTGCTAGCAGGGAGAAGGAGGTGATTGTATAAGGCAATGGTCTGGCCATGCCTTGAGTACTGCGTACAGGTCTGGAGGCCTCATTTTAGGAAGGATGTAGATTTGCTTGAGCGTGTACAGAAGGGCAACAAGATTGGTGAGGGGAATGAAGGGATCCTCTTACCAAGAGAGGCTTAAGTTCTGCAAATTGCAGTGGCTGGAGACTAGGCACCTGCGCAGTGATCTGATTGAAGTGTATAAGGCCTTGAACGGGTTGAGCACGCTGAATTCTGATGGGATCCTTCCACTTGTTCAGATTACGAACCTAAGGGGGCATAAATTCAAATTAAGAAAAGACAGATGTAGAATAGATGTGCGGAAATTTGCTTTTAGCCAGCGGGTGGTTAATTGCTGGAACAAACTTCCATCTGTCGTTGTGGAAGTTGACAGGTTGAATAAATTTAAGGAGGAACTGGACAGGCATTTGGAGGGAATGGTGTGTTTTTTTTTTGTTTTTTTTTTTTTTGGCTTATGCTGCATAAGCTCATACACTTGCTTTCTTGCATCACATGCCACTACTACTGCTACTACCCCAGGTGCTTTTGTTATGTTTAACTTCAACAATTTCTCCTCCACTTTGCTCCCAGTTATTACAAAATCATTAAGTATCCTGCTACGATTTGATAACCTTCTGCCATTTTCAAACCTTAATAATTCCTCATGTGTGAATGTAGATTCAAAATACTCATTCAATTTGTTTGCTATCTGAGCAGGATCATCAACACTCGAAGCATCGATGTCAAGTGCACCAATCAGATTCATCTCCTTCCTTTTAGAGTTTATATAAGTAAAGAAATCCTTGCTGTTTTTCTAGCATCTTTTGCCAAGGATTTCTCATAATCTGCCTTCGCCTGCCTAACCTCCTTTGTGACCTGATTACAGACTTACTTATAGCTGCCATAGGCTTCTGAGTCGCTTGATAATTTATATGCATCCCATGCATTTTTCTTCTCTGTTACAAATCTCATTAGATAACCATTTAGGCCTAAACCTTGAACAATATTTCTTAATAGGTATGAAACTTTTAGTAGCATCCACAATTAATTCCTTGAATGCTTCCCACTTAGAATTTACTGTTGGTAACATCGTCAGTTGATCCCACTGTAAAGAATTTAAAAACTGTCTGAGACCACTGTACTCACCTTTACGGAAGCAAAAACCCTTTCCTTTACCCCTGATGGTAATTAAATCTTCAAGTAAATACCAAATCAGTACACTGTGATCACTGCCACCTAGTGGTTCCTTTATCTGCAAATTCAAAGTGGCTGTCGTATTCCTCCCTCTGCCTGGACATCGTTTAGTCCTGCCTCTGAAAGCCGCAGGACACTATAATTACAATAGCATCTGAATTCATGTGTTATAAAATAAAAATTACCATTTTTCACTGGTGGTGACCCAGTGAAACGCACCCCCCTGGATTCAACACCACTTCATGGACCAATGTTATTAGTGGAGTCTCCCAGGGTTCGGTGTTGGGCCTATTGTTGTTTTGTATATTTATTAATGATATTGATGAAGGTATATCAGGCTTAATCTTGAAGTTTGCAGATGACAAAAAGGTTGGCAGGGTTGCTAATACAGTAAGCTACTTCAACAGGATCTAGAAAAGTTGGGTGTGTGGGCTGAGATTGCCAACTAAAGTTTAACATTGACAAATGCAAAGTATTGCACATGGGTAGCAGTAACCCCAGAGAAATGTAACAACTGTGTGGTACATTTCAAATGTACAAAATGTACACTCAAGCTAGTGGAGAATGAAAAAGAGCTGGGGGTAATTGTGCAGTCAGATATGAAGTTTTCAGAGCAGTGCGGACAGGCTGCCAGAGCAGGTCATGGGGTCTTGCCAATGATATACAGGAATTTTGTTAGCGGGGATAAGGAAGTGATTATTCCTTTTTATAAGGCAGTGGTCAGGCCACACCTTGAGTACTGCATACAGATGTGGATGCCTCATTTTTGGATGTAGATTTGCTAGAACGAGTATAGAGAAGGGCAATAAGATTAGTAAAGGGGGAACAAAGGTGTGCTCTTACCAAGAAAGGGTTAAGCTCTGCAAACTGCAGAGTCTTAAGACTAGGCACCTGCGAGGTGATCTAATTGAAGTGTATAAGGTTTTGAATGGTTTAATGGCTCAATGCTGATGTGATTTTTCCTCTTGCTCAGATTATGAATCTGAAGGGGCATAAACTCAAACTGAGGAAAGACAGTTGTAGAATAGATGTGCAGAAATTTGCCTTTAGCCAGCGGGTAGTTGATTGCTGGAATAAACTTCCATCTGTTGTTGTGGAATTTGATAGCTTAAATAAATTCAAGGAAGAACTGGACAAACGTTTGGAGTGAATGGATGGGTGATATGAGGTTTTTTTTTTTTTTTTTTTTTTTTGGCTGATTCTGCATAAGCTTGCTTTCTTACATGATATGCCTCTACTAATGCTAATGCTAAATACTTGTTTGTTAAATCAATATGTTTTTTCAGATGAAATAATCCATACTTTGACACAGTATTCCAAATGCAGTCTTATAATTGTTATACAGTGGGATTATGACATCCCTATCTCTACAGGATAATGTTTGATAAATCATCAATTGGATGCCATGGGCTTCCCTGGCTGCCTGTTTACACTAGTCACAAAACTTCACACCTGCCTGTATTGTAACTTCCAGATTCCTCTGTTTTTAATTCAACCCCACCAAGTGTATAGTTTATTTTGGGGTTGCTTTTCCCCAAGTGTAAGACTTTGTATTTTGCTGCATTAAAACTCAGCTGCCACTTTTCTGAACATTCTTGAAGCCTGTTCAAGTCAATCTGAAGGAGTACTACTTGGTACTGATCATTAACAACTCTCCCAATCTTTATGTCATCTGCAAATTGTGACATCATGCCCTTTATCCCTTTGTAGATTTTGTTTACAAAAATCAGAAACAACAGTAGTCCAAGAACCAATCCTTGGGAGAATCCACTTCTGACATTAAACCAGTCTGAAGAATATCCATTGATAACATCACTCTGCTTTCTGCCCTGCAACCACTCTGCAATCTATCTTAGAATCTTTCCAGTAATCTTAACATGTTCCAGCTTATACAGTAACCTATCATGATGGATTGAGTCAAATACTTTGCTAAATCTAAATAAACTATGCTGAAACTGTTCCTTAGATCTCATGTCAAACTGTGTCAAAATTAGCTTACCAGGTTAGTTAAACACGATATTCCTCTTAACAAAACCATGTTGAGTGTCTTTCAGAATACCATTTCTTTCTAAATTTCCCTGGTTGCATTTTTTTTATCATTGTGCATAAGATTTTCCCACCAATGAAGTCATACTGACCAGTCTGTGGTTACTAACTTCACTCCTAGGGCACCTTTATGCATTGATAATACATTGGCACTTCTCCAATCAAAAGGTCTCTCCCCCTAGTCAAATGATGCCCTCATAATTAGAATAAATGGTTCTATACACTCTCTGGCCATCTCCCCCAAACCTATATGCCATCAACTCTGGAAGCCTTACTTGTCTTTATGCTCAAAAGTTTTTCTAATAAACCATCATCTGTTTATTTTCACATGACTCAGTCTCACTCGCACAGCCTCTCCTCAGCATGAAGGGTCTTCCATCAGTAAAGACTGATGCAAACTACCTATTCAACTCAATGGCAACCTCAGCTGGGCTAACTAAGATTGTCCCACACCCATTACACAGGGGGTCTGATCTGATTCATTTTCTTCTTTGTATTCACATACACGAAAAATTCCTTGTCCCCATTCTTTGCTCTCTTAGCCAGTACTTTCTCATACACATCCTTGGTCTCCCTAACCTTATCTGTGGTGCTATTACAGATCAACTTATAGCTGTTGTAAGCTTTGGCACTTTTCATAGCTCTGTAACTTTCCCATGCTATCTTTTTTTTCTACTCTATTAGACAGGCCAGCTCTGTATTCTTCCATTTCAGCATCTTCTTCGTGCAATGTTTCCTTAATGGTATTTATGCATTCATGGCTTCTGTGATTTTTGCTTTAAAGATATTTCATATTTCAAATGTATTCATCCTCCCTCTGCAATCTGCCCAATTAATAGATGCCATATAGCACTTTAAATGGTCATAGTTGCCTCCTTTGAAATTAAAACCTGTGCTTTACCTTTAACTACTGCAACATCTTTCTTTATCTTCCAACTAATGACTGCATGATCGCTACCAGCCAATGGTTCCTGTACTTTAAGCCCTGTGATGTGATCTGATTCATAAATAATGATGAGGTCAAGAATATTCTCATCTCTAGTATTTTCTCTAAGTGCATATCCTTTATAGTTCTAAGCTGCATATGTTCCTATAAAGAATGCCATAAAAAATATACTGCATACTCTTTATGGTTTTACACTGATGCATCATAAAACCAAAACAATAACAACAATTTTGAATAACTGCATATCAAGATATATGTAAGATTATTAACTTGATAGTACAAAAATGATAATATGAAAAGTCACTTCAAATGCAGGACTGGCAATGAAATTGTTCCTAGTTAGTGCAGGCAGTCTCTTCTTTTATACTGTGATTTTTTTTTTATAGCTGATGTCAAGCTGAGAAATCGTTTGTTGATATTTAAAATTCTTCTTGTTTTTATTAATTTTGAATTAAAGCTTAAGATATATTTAAAGTAGAATTTTTTAAAATGAAATAATACACATCTCTCTCTCTCTCTCTCTCTCTTTCCCCCCCAATATGCTCCCTCAATTCTGACTGCTAGCAAAATGAAGCAATTCACTTACTTTTACTTGCAACATAGCATTCATACTTGTCATTCCTAAGAGATCTCAGATGGGTATTTATATGTATTGTTGTAAAATGGCTCTGAAAAACTCCTCTGATCTATTAGTTGTGGTGGTGTTGAAGTATAAAAGGTTATTTTACTAACCCAGATATTTGAGTAAATTTATGATTAGTCATAACTTTCCAACGACTAAACTTAAACATTTTTGGTCCCCTTCCATGATAGGATTTGTGTCTTCCCCATTGCTCAGCCCTGACCCAAGTTGTTACCATCTTTCTCAGTTCAGATGCACAGTTTCCTTTTTTTTTTTTTAAATACAGCAAGTGGCTAGAATTGTTTGCTTATCTACAACAAAACTGTGCTTTGCACCCTTACTTGTTTGTTAAAAGAATAAAAACAGCAGATTTTGGTTTTTCCACCACTAAACAAAAGCAAATCCAACCTTCTCCTAAGCAAATATTTCCATATGATTCATCTCACAAGGGAGTGAAGGAATCAGATGTGTATACACATCAAGCTCTGATCCACAATTAAAAACCTTTTGGCCACTTCTAAAAACTTTTGGTGTTAATCATGTCTTTAAATGAGACATTTTTCTTTGCATGTAATATCTATCAAGAAATAACCTATCCCAACACCATGATAAATATTTATTATAAAACTATTATAATACCATAAAAAAAATTTATAGTAGTGGATAGCACTGAAATGGTTATGTCTTCATCTAACAATGTTCTTAAGGCACTTAATGAAAAGGCAAAGTTTGCAGTTACATATCTAGATATACAATGAGCCTCTTCTGATAGTGCTAACATCAAGCCCTTATCCTCTGCAAAATTAAGGACATTTTAAAACCTCTTCTAACAAGAAGATTGCATTTAACTGTGAATCATACTCTTGATCAGTGTATACCAGAATTCTTCAGGGCAGAGTACTGTCTGGTCTTTTATTTACAGCCATTCTTCATCCATTTGTGTATCCAGTTTATCAGATTTCATGAGCTATGTGGAAAAATCCAATTTTTTTTTCTTTTCCTTATAATCTTTAGCATACTCCGATTTTCTTTTACTCTTCACTACCTACTAATTTCTAATTCTGTTTGTTGATCTATCTGTCCTTTCAAGTCCCTTCAGCATCCACATTTTTCAAAAGCTTCAATTTTTTTTAATATCCTCCAAGTTTCAGCCCATAGAGCAGGTTGCTCCTTAAGAAGCATATACACAGGGGTCCCTGGTATCCGAGTCCCTGCAGTTACAAGGATTTGAAAATTAAAGAAAGCCCTTGAGAAAACTGACCAAGCACTTGACTATTTTTGTAAGAATGACCCTCATGATCATGAAGCAAAAGTTAAAGACATAATGCTATGACACAATTTTATCTGAAAAAATATGGCAAAAGGAACACTCTGGATTCATTCTTCATTCATAAAATTGAAAAATGGTGTAACTTCAATAAACTTTATTTTACCTTACATTGTTCAACATATTATAATAAAAAATGTCTAATAAAATAATTCTCATTTTTCAGTTCCTTCAATTCATTTTTTTTTTTTACTAAGTACATAATACACACTATGAAATTTGGTACAGTTTTAAGTGGAATTTTCTGGAACCAATTATCTTCAGATAATGAAGACCCCCTGTATTTAAACCTCTTCCTTAACTCAGCATCCATTCTTTCTGTAAATATCTGCTTCCCTTCCTTGAGAAAGGGAGCAGATATTTACAATGAGTAAGACAGCTGTCAGGCTATCTTACCCATTGCAATTTAGTTCAAATTGCCTGATTACTTCTCCCATTTTGCAAACTGACAAGATATCTGTATTTATCTGCTTGTAATACCTTCTTGTTATCCATTTAATAGTTATGGACTTTTTTGTTCTTTCCTGTCATCATAATTTTAGTCTTATCAAAATTTACTCTTAATCCATTTTTTTCACAGTTTTCTGCAATCGCACTTCTGTGCGAGCTAAGCTGCCTGAAAGGCTTCCCACAGTATTGGAATAGCCGACGGTTGCATATTGACAATCAAGATATTACCATCTTGATTTCCCTCCAAAATTCTCCTGATCGCAATCCAACTGAACACCTGTGGGATGTTTTGGATCAGGAAGTGAGGTGTGTGGACATGCAACTGTCAGTTATTCCAATACTGTGGGAAACCTTTCAGGCAGCTTAGCTGCAGATCCCTATGGACGTTTTTAGACATCTACTGGAGTCAACGCTTAGGTGAATAGCAGCTGTTATCCATGCCAACAGTGGCTCATCATGATAATGGGTAGGTGGTCATAATTCAGTGATCACTGAGTGCATATTATACCAGATACCAATTAAGGAATATTTTACAGTTAAAATATTTTAACGATATATAATATACAGTAAATAAAAATCACTAAATTAAATAAGTTACTGTTATAATTATATAATTGTAGATGGCCTGAAATGATTAAATATGATCTATGACCATTTTATCATTTTAAATACTCACAGCATGCAAAAACGGTCCCTTCCTTAGTTTGATGTTTATCCAATTGGCCTTGTTTTAGAGATTTATTACATGGAAAGGTTTTACCTTCACAAACTGTTTTTGTTTGTAACTTCAATTTATATTAGAATTACATTCTTCTAACTCTAATATTAAATTGGATTTTTCCAATAGATGAAACACAGCAACTATTAGAAAAAGACAATTCAATTATGTTTTTCAGTGCATATGCGAGGTTAAGTGAAGGCCTTCCTTTATAACATATATATGTGTTTGCTGTTTTCCACAACAGTATAATGCTCTTGATCATTTCAAATGGTCTGGATTGAAATCTCATTAGTTACTGGAGCAAATTCCTATAAAGACTTTGGGTAGCAGCCATTAGCTGATCTCTAGAAGGGGGTATGTTTCAGCCTGCTGATAATCCAGAACACCCATAATGTGTTCTGGATTTATGAGCCTGCAAAACATGCACATTTTGCCTATGGACGGGCAAATTTTGTTTGTGTTATGTGTTCTCTTGCACACATAACACAAGAACACTATTGTAGGAATGCTATGTTGGAGTCTATTAAACTCATGACACCACCAGTTTTCAGCTGGTGGTATCATAATGTATTATTATTATTATTTATTTGTTAATAAAACTTGATAAATCAATTTATTTTTACTTATCTTATATTATATTATCATTATTTACATACATACAGTTTGTCCCATTTTATGGACATTGTTTTTAAAAATTTCTACTCACTCTGTACAAAGGTGTTCCCTCCCTTGATGGCCTTTTCAAATTCCTACAAAAAATAATTTATATTACAAAATAAAGTACTGAATTACTATACTAATTAAGGTACTGAATACTGTGTTGCTGAATATCCCTTTTGCAGCTACAGTACATAAACAGAGGTCTTAAAAGCATTATATGTAACATGCAGCTGCAAAAGGGATATTCAGTAACACAGTACTGAGATTTGCTATAAATGTATATGTGATGTTTGTAGCAACAAATATCATGTATATGTGATATACATTTGCTCTTATCTACATCTTATATGTGATAATAGTGTAAAAAACTGGCCACCACACATCCATGTATGACCTGTAATATGCCATAACTAAATGATACAGCATGCATACTTGTACAAAAGAGGACAGATATAAATCATCAATATGTTTTTGATTTCTCAATTGTTGCATTTCATAAACACACATTTCATTATACTACACAAGAAGAAATTTTCATGGATACAGAAGTGTCCTCTGTGACAGTATGGCGATTTCACAACTTATCACTCATTTGGAGGTTTTATTATCATTGATAAGTGGAGGAATTTCTAAAGTCCTCTTCAATCAAGGCTGCAGTTAGCTGACCTCAGGCAGAGGGAATAGAGTTCCCCCTATTTTTCAGCCTGCTCATCAAGCAAACCTGTAAACACACACACAAACACACAATGATTGACGTGCCTAAAACTCAACAACAAAAAGGTGCAAAATTGCTGATTTAAATATCTCTGGACATCACTGATGGTAATGTGGGAAAACTTCCTGTTTTTCCACATTACTTATAACAAGTTAGGTTAAAGGATAGCATATACAGGGTGCAGTATGCATGTTGCAAATTCACATCCACACTGCCACAAAAAATACACAACCCATTGTTAATTGCAGCACCAATATATATCAGCTGTCTTAACAAGGAGTCATGCATGTGGGGTTGATTAGACTGCCCCACACAATAATTCAGCTATTTGTGCTCTTCTTCTACACCATCCACACAGCTGAAACTTCTAATAGCTGAAATTTGATTTGTGATTTTTCCAGTATTTCTGTTAATTATCACACAATTAAAAAAAATTCACAATCTAAGTTAAACCTAATTATATGCATTTGTTGACTGGCATCTGTCAGAGTTATTGAGAGCAAGCTGGCTTTACTGCAGTGTGTCTTTTCTCCAATTGGTAACACTCTCACATTGAAGTGTTATCTGGATTCAAACTGTTGATATGCATGCTTCACATTTCATGCAGCAAGCACTTCATTGAGAGGCTGGCATCCAAATGTAGGCATTCATTCAAGTGTGTGGTTTTTTGAATTTGTATTTCACTTGCTGACAGGTCTAAAGGGAGTTTCAATTTCAAAAATTAATTTAAAATATGTGCTTTTAATATAGAAAAATGGAACTATCACAGTTGTATTGAAAATAAAGGTGGCATAAAAAAAAAAAAGTGAATAATTTTGAATTATTTTTTGCTGATTTTTAAAAGTAGGCATATGGGCCCATGCAATTAGAGCAAGAACAATACTTTTTTGTGTGCTTGATGGATTAAGCAGTTACAATGAACTTGTGATGTGAACTCTTCTGAACATGGATCATTGTATAGGATGTAATAAAAAAAAAAAAAAAAAAAAAAAAATTTTACTTCATTTAATATTACTAGTACTTTCTTAATATTTATAAAATATATAAAACCAATTACAAGAAACTATTTCATGAATCAAACAGTCCTGCATGCATTTAGATCTTAGAAGGCTTTTGATACTGTTGCACAAGGAAGACTGCTGCACGAATTGGTGATTGTGGCATTGGAAGCAAATTGCTGCTATGGATAAAGGGATGGTTGAGTGGGAGAAGACAGAGTGGTAATCAATGGACATTGCTCTCCGTGGTCTAATGTTATTAGTGGAGTCCCTCAGGGTTCAGTGTTGGGTGCATTGCTGTTTTCTGTATTTATAAATGATATTGTTGATGGTATATCAGGCTTAATGTCCAAGTTTGCAGATTTAGTATTAGTAACAGCCGCATGGTGCAAGAAAGCCTATGGCTTATGCTGCACCAGCCAAAAAAAAAAAAAAAAAATCCGAAAACAAAAAAATAAAATAAATAATAAAAAAATATAAATAAATAAAATAAATAAATAAATAATAAATAAAAAAAATTAAAATAAAAAATAAATAAAGGAAATTAAACCTATCATCCTATGCGCTTCCCTTACCCGAAAGTACTATCCAGATGACCTTTGAATTTCCCCAAACTGTCGGCCTCTACCACCCATGAAGGCAACTTATTCCAGTAATTTATAACTCGCTGGCTAAAATAAAACTTCCTGCAGTCCAATCTAAACATTTCCCCCCATAACTTGAATTTATGTCCCCTAGTTCTAGCATCATTTATAATCTTGAAAATTTTGTCCTCATTCATTTTACTGATGCCTCTCAGAGCCTTAAACACATCAATCAAATCTCCTCTAAGGTGTCTAGTTTCTAAACTCTGCAACCCACATATTCGAAGTCTTTCTTCATAAGGACGCCCTTTTGCCGATCCACCAGGCGAGTTACCCTTCTTTGCACCCTTTCAAGAAGCTCGATGTCTTTCTTTAGGTGCGGTCTCCATACTTGAACACAGTATTCCAAGTGTGGTCTAACATAAGCCTTATATAATGGGATTATCACGTCCCTATCTCTACTTGCAAAAGTTTGATAGATCATCGATAGGACACCATGGGCCTTCCTTGCAACCTGTTTACAATGCTCAGAGAATTTCATGTCTGAACGTATCGTAACACCCAAGTCCCTTTCCTCCAGTATTGGGTTTAGTTGAACTCCACCAAGTGAATAAGTTTTTTTGGGATTACTGTTTCCCAGGTGTAATACCTTACACTTTGTTGGATTAAAGCACAGCTGCCATTTTTCTGACCATTCCTGAAGTCTATCTAGGTCTCTCTGAAGAAGCTCAGCTTGACAGTGATCATTAACTACTCTACCAATTTTAACATCATCTGCAAATTTAGACATCACACCCTCTATCCCTTCATCAATGTCGTTTATGAAAATTAAAAACAACAGTGGTCCTAATACTGATCCTTAGGGAACCCCACTTCTTACATCAACCCAATCTGAGGAATAGCCATTTATCACAACCCTCTGCCTCCTGCCCTGAAGCCATCCTTCTATCCATCTAAGGATTTTCCCAGTGATTCCAACCTGTTCCAGCTTATAAAGCAACCGCTCATGTGGGACTGAGTCAAAAGCTTTGCTGAAATCTAAATAAACAATGTCGAAATTATTCCCTAAATCCACCTCGTGAGTGACCCTTTCGAAATAGTGAACCAGATTTGTTAAACATGATTTTCCCTTTACAAAACCATGCTGAGTATTCTTGAGAATTTCAATTCGATCCAAATGATCCTGAATTCCACCCTTGATCATTGCCTCCATGATTTTCCCTACTACTGAAGTCAGACTGACAGGTCGATAATTTCCAACTTCACTTTTAGAGCCACCCTTATGTATGGGAGATACATTTGCACTTTTCCAATCCAAGGAAACTCCCCAGAGTCTAGTGATGCTCGCATAATTAGCCTCAATGGTTCAATGCACTCGCTTGACGCCTCTCTTAAGATTATAGGGTATATTCCATCAACTCCAGGAGCCTTACTGGTCTGTAGGCTCGAAAGTTTTTTCATTAAATAATCTTGCGAAATTTCAATATCATTAATTACATATTTTTTAACTTCGCTCCCACAATTTCCCATTGCCACAAAAGGCTTTTCATTTGTAAATATCGATGCAAAATAACTGTTGAGTTCATCTGCAACGGCAGCTGGTGTATTTATTACTGTCCCCTTTCCCTTACGTAAAAGGTCCAATCTGGTTTGTCCTGCTCTTCTTGGCATTTATATATGTGAAGAATTCTTTATCCCCCCTCTGCTCTGTTTGCTAGTGATTTCTCATAAACTGCATTTGCCTGTCGAACCTTTTCTGTGGCTCTATTACACATCACCTTATAGCTGTTATAGGCTTCAGTACTTTTTATTGCTCTGTAACCTTTCCATGCCACCTTTTTCTGCTCAAGTAATGCGGCAACTTCACTGTTCATCCAACTTGGAACCCTTCTCGTGGAGTATTTTTTTAATGGTATATATGCATTCAAGGCATCTGTGATTAATGTTTTAAAAGCGTACCACAGTTCAATTGTATTCATTCTCTGCGCGATATCTACCCAGTTAATAGAGGCCATGTAGTACCTTAAGGCATCGTAATTTCCTTTTCTGAAATTAAAACCCATTCCTTTGCCTTTTACTTCTGCTACCTCTCTCGTCATCATCCACCGTAGAACTCCGTGATCACTTCCTGCTACTGGTTCCTCTACTGTCAGCCCTGTTATGTCATCTGATTCATGTGTGATGATGAGGTCTAGGATATTCTTTTCTCTAGTACTTTCCCTCACATGTTGATACAAATAACAGTCATCTAGTTGATTTAAAAATTTTGTTCCCCATGTCGAGTTTCCTTCCCATTTACTCCAATCAATTAGAGGCAAATTGAAATCACCCATAATAAGGCATTGACGCTTACTTGCCCATTCCATTTGCATGTAGAGGCTTTTGTCATAATCTTCACAATCACCTGGTCTGTAGATTACTCCTACTCGCATTATACCTTTGTTTCCAACTATCTCACACCATACAGACTCTATACTAGCATGTGAAATGTCTGAATCCGAGAAAGCTATCGTCGCACTCAGGCTGCTTCTGATAAGAAGCATTACCCCACCACCCCTTCTGTCTATCCTATCCTTCCTAAATACATTATACAAGCCGTACTGAAACTCATCATCCCCAATTTCCGGGTGGCAATTGTGGCACCACGTCTCTGTAAGCCCTATTATGTCCGCGTTACTTGTTTTAACCAGCAGTTAAAATTCGCTCATTTTATTGACGACACTTCTAACGTTACTGTATAAACAATTAAGATTTACTGTTCTTGTATATTTAACAACCCTAACACAACCCTTGAAGTTTTTTAGGCTCTCTTCCCTGATATTAGCTACCTGCTCACGTGAAACATCTTTGCCCCCACGTTCTAGGAGCCGCCCCTTACATAAACACATGTCCACATACTGAAGTACACCATTCACAGACTAGCTGATTTAGTATTTTAGTATTAGTATTTACACTTACAAGATAAAATCCAGTGTTAGTTATGCACTTTTTTAATAAAGTTCTACTGTTTTATGTTGTGTTTCAAGGAACATTTGTGTATAAGAAACATATCAGGTGCATATGTGAACATGTGAAAAGTGGTGTAACCAGTGGCATATTACTGTAATCTCAGGTCCTGGTGCAATATAATTTATTTTTTTATGTAACGTTGTTACATTTAGCACAGTCATGAAATTTAATGCTCGTGGCAGAAAAAAAAAAATATATATTGCTTTCTTCTCTTTCTCTTTTGTGTGGGTGGGGGGGAAGCTCAGGGCCTTAGTGCAGCTGCACTACTGGATCAATGGCACCAGTATCAATCAACCTATGCTGGCACTTCACTGTTTATTCAAAAGATTTATGAAATCTGTTACCAGGTAGTAAAAATGCTAGACATGGCCCCGACAAAGTGTTGCTGACAACAGCTTTCAGGAATGGTTTCTGGACAGTGTGGCCTTGAGGTCACACTGTCCAGAATCCATTCCTGAAATCTCATCATTAGTTGCTATGAAATATTTGTACAGACTGAGGGGATGTATACTTTACTAGCCATATGGATATAGTAAACATTCAAATTACTTGCTCTGCCCTCAAGTGGCACATTGTCAAATGGGTTTCATCAGTGATGTTTTAAATATTGCAAATACATCAGCAATACTCTTTTTTTCTCTCCTGTATTACATTGTTTTTTCTTATTGCCTATTGTACATTACCTTTTCATCAAATCTTTTCATAATCCTCTGATTATCTGGTAAATCAGTAGATGATATCCAAACTCATGTTTCCATTTTTGTGTTCTCAAAAATTCTCTCTCCCCCCTGCTTGGCTATTCTTCTTAAACTACATGCTTTCTGGAACTACCTTGTAAATGATGTGCCAATTATTATTGGTGACAAGTCTCATGAGTGGACTTTCCAATGCAACATTGAATTTTCCCTTTGGAAGAGCATATCAGAGGGTCTTTGTTCTTGGACACAAAGTACGGGTGTTGCAAAAGTGACAAATAAAGAACAATAAATAAATATACTGTTGGATGAATAGGTAAACTTACTTTGAGATTTTTGAAAGCTTTTCTACTTCTTGTTCAAAATGCGTTGCTAGTTCAAGAGATCGAACTGTAACTCCGCAAACAGGACAATGGCTATCAGAAGAATTTCTCTTTTTGCATTCTACAGATGAAAAGAGGTTGAACAAAAGGCTTAAGTAATATAATACTACATATTAAAAATACATTGATAAAAAAAAATTTTTCTTTCATTTAATACGAGTGCTATACAACTTAAAAATTGTTTATTGAAAATATCAGTATATTTTGGACAAATATATCAAAATCAATATTTTTTAATGTAAAACCTATTTCTAAACATCTACTTCAGCAACTGGCAAACTTTTTGATCCCTTACAATTCTTGTAATCCTAAGGGTATATCCAGTGAGGGGGGGGGTAACATATTTTCTTGTAAATGTGAATAAGGTACAAGGAAATTTATTGTAAAAGTTAGACAAAATGCAGCAATGCAATGTAATGACTGACATAAATACAAATACAAGCAACCTTTTACTCTGTTTGCAGCACTCTTCTTATTACTATCTAATTGACTTTTTCTTACAACAGTGTATAATTTCATTAATTCAATATGGCCGACTGGGTTAGCCGGGTGGGTAAAGTGCCTGCCTGGCAACCCAAAGGTTGCGGGTTCGAATCCCGCCTCGGGCTTGGATATTAAGATGGTGTTGTACTATCTGGTTGGATCTCACAGCCATGATACACGAAGGAAGCAGAGAAAAAACTGGTTCCTTTGTGTATTGCTCACATCATACGATTAAAAAAAAAAAAAAAAAAAAAAAAAATTCAATACGACAATTTAATTAAAACAGCAATGTACATTATTATCATGGTAACGTTAAATCGTTTTATTAGTCTATCAACTGATATGCATATCGATTCAGTTTTTATTTAATTACATATCAATTTTGCCTTACATTTGCATATTCATTTTCTAATCAGTAAATCACCCTCATGTATGTGTGTAATTTACAAGAGTAATTCCCTCATCCTTTCTGATTTTGAAGGGCAAATCAATGAGAACCAGTCAATATGCACTTTAAAGACAAAGACTGTGGAATGAAATTCAAAAATTAAAGTAAAAGACACACTGGATAGAGAAAAGGCACAAACCATTCCTTTTTCATGTCATGTGCTTTCAGTTTGACTGAAAGCACATGACATGAAAGAGAACTGAGAGTACAAGGGAACTGAGTCAGTGTGCCTTTCTCCCATAGGGGAAATGGATGACAATTCTGTCTTTCCTTCCACAATAACAGACCTACCTACCCACCCACTTATGCATATTATATCACCTTGGTTAGACAGAAACCACGTGAAAGAAGGCAATTATACAAGTAAAATATATGCAGACAATATGCAAGATTGGTGCTATTGCAGTAGAGTGTGTTTAGTGTCAAACGGCACCAGTGGTTTCCCCCATCTCCACGGGCTATACATTGTGGGTGTGAAACAGAACACTGTCAATGCCAGAGGTTTAAAAGTGTATGGATTTTGTACATGTGTAGTGTCGTGTACCGTTGTTCCTCTGGTCATTTAGCCGCTGGGCCCCTAATGGGACCCAACGTTGTCCACACTCTGCCTCGTGGAGGCAGACCAGGTACACCAGTATTATAGTTATTTACTCTGGCAGGTCCTGCCACCTAATTTCCTGAGATTTCGGTGGCAAGGACCTTAAAAAAAATAAATAATAAATAAATAAATAAATAATAATAAAAAAACGTTATAGTTATGGTTATAGTTAAATGAAGTACTATTTATGCAAATAAATGTTAAGTTTTTGGATGTAGGGCTCATGCAATTTAACGATGGTTCAGACACTAGTAATTATAATTAAAAGAGAGAGAGAGGGGTGGGGAGACTGAAGGCTGGGGGGAAAGACAGAAAAAAGGGGTCCACAGAGAAGATGACCCCCCAAATCAGTGTAGCAGGCCCACTGATTTGGGGTGGGAAGTGGAGGGAAGAGAGGGGTGGCGAAGGGGGGAGACCAGAAGTCACCTCCCCCCTCCCGCCCGGGGAGTGGAGGCAAAGGGCCACGCAAGGGAGCGTGGCTTAAAAAAAAAAAAAAAAATCTATAGAGTCCCAAAGAAAGGTCTTGTATCAGTCCAAGAATGGTTAGTTTAGTCGTGGTGCCTGTTCTTGATCCCTGTAGATAGCAATAAGTGTCCTCCTTCGGGTGAACAGTCCCTGGGCGAATTTTGTCAACTCCTTATACTCCTCTTGCGAGTCCAACAGGTTTGATTCCCTGTTGCGAGGGAAGTAAGTCAGCTTTGTCATCAGGAGGCAGCGGAGATCCTCATAATTTTCACAGTTGTACATTATGTGAGACCATGTCTCCACTTCCCCACAGACACAGCGGGGATCGTTTACTAATTTAAAACTGTTTAGTTTGGCATTGCAGTAGCGTAGCTACCCTTTTTCGGGCCCGGAGGCAAAGAACATGCTCGGGCCCCTACTTAATGAAAATTGCAAAAACAGGAGACAGCCAAAGACACCGGGCCCAGAGGCAATTGCCTTGCCTGCCTACATGGTAGCTATGCCACTGTGCTATTGCCAAAATGTCAACATTAGCATTAGTAGAGGCATACGATACAAGAAAGCAAGCTTATACAGCATCAGCCAAAAACAAACTTCCTATTTTATATATCTATTCACTCCAAAAGTTTGTCTAGTTCAGCCCTGAATTTATTTAAGCTTTCAACTTTGTTCCAGCAAGCAACCACCTGCTGGCTAAAGGCAAATTTCCGTACATCTATTCTGCAAATATCTTTCCTCTGGTGCAGAATCTGAGCAAGAGGAAGAATCCCAGTGTTCAGCTTGCTCAAACCATTCAAGGCCTTATATACCTCAATCAGATCACTGCACATATGCTTCGTCTTCAGACTGCAATTTGCAGAACTTAAGCCTTTGTTGGTAACAGCAAACCTTTGTTCCACCCACTAATCTTGCTGCCCTTCTCTGTACTCATTCCAGCAGCTCTGCATCTTTCCTAAAATGAGACCTCCCGACCTGTATGCAGTACTCAAGGTGTGGCCTGACCATTTCCTTATACAAGGGGATAATCACCCTCTTATTCCTGCTACTGGATAAGGATATGCTGAACAATGAATATTATTGTATGAACAGCATAAGTAGGCTGAACGATTTTGATTCTTCATGGGATCCCAGCTTGTGTAATTTAAAAATCACAGAGAAGTTTTGCTAATATTATCAACTACTTGTACATGTACTTGGAAAATCAACTCATTCTGCCTTAAACAATGTTCTTCTCTGATCCTGTACAGAACAATTTGCTTTAACCAAGATTTCAAGCACAAGTCACTATAAAGATTGATATGGATTTCTTACATTCTTCTACGTCACAATAAAATCATTCATTATTCAGTAATAAGTTATAGCACATTTACCATAGCTTTGATCACTTGTGAAAACTCTGCAAGCGGGCAGTGCTGAATTAAGGTGCGAGCTAGCAGGGCCTTGCCTGGGGCACCAAAAACAGAAAAAAAAAAAAGTATATCCTTAATAAATGGGCACTTAAAATCTCTGGCTGGGGGCAGAAATAACTGTCTGGCCCTGCAAGCAGGTCAAGTGGTTAAAGGCTGTTAATGTGCTGCATTTTTAATGAATCGGGTAAATAACAGAGTGGAAGTGGTTCGAATCAATCTTTATAGCTATAACTGTTATTATATTGCTGAAGAAGGGTCCTTGTTTATTTGTTTTGGTTAGTTGTTGGCGCATCGGCTTCTGTGGCCATAATACACCTCCCAAGGTTTTTGCAGTATTCTGATCCAAGCCCAAGGCAGGATTTGAACCCGCGACCTTTGGGTTGCCAGGCAGGCACTTGACCCACCCGGCTAGCCCCGTCGACAAAGAAGGGCGTTTTCTCGTTCTCGTTCTCTCTCTCTCAGTAGACATATGCTCATCTGGATGTGTGTTCAAATCCAACAGGATTCAAATGCCAGACAAGGGGCAAGTCCAACAATAAGAATAGTGTCTGCTGTGCTTTTACTACTTGTTGGTATTATATTATTTTTAGCTTAAGAATCAACACAATACATACCATGGTGAATGGTGTGTATTGTGTTAATGCTTTGACATTTTCAGAACTATAATACAAATTGTCATGAAAAGGATGACTGATAAGTTGTTCATTTGGGCATTTTCTGTTTTCATTCTGGTCAGTCATTCTGATGGTGAGAATTTGAGAATTTATATTTTAATTTTTGTAATGCCAATGAATTAAATTTTTAGTGCATCCAATGTAATAGTAAAACTCTATAATAAAAAACCCGTTTACTACTAAAGGGGTTTTCAAACGTGTGCCAAAGGGCACTGACATTAGGTTTTGTTGGGTTTTACGTGGTTGCTGGAAATGCAGCGTTAACTATTACTGAGTGAAAAACTCAGCGTGCTTCGAGTACCTGTTTCCTTCCACAAAAAGTTATTTGAAAAAATAAAATAAAAGCCTCTTCCTTATTAATGTACAATTGTTTGAAGCGTTATGAAAACAACCAAATAAAAGACGTACACACGTCTGTTCCCCCCCCACCTCCTCGGTCTTTTCTTTCGGCACAGCTCCCGAGTAGAATTTGAACGGCGATTTTATATTAGAATTAACAGCGAGGGAAAACTTCGGCGGCGATCAAAGGAGACCGCACACAAGCAGCAATAGAATTTGAGCGCGCACCACGCGGTGACATTCCGTGCCATCCAAGTCAACCGACGCAGTTACACCTGTTATCGACATTTCATTCAAAACGGATGATGCCACAGGATGAGTCGCGTTGTCTTGCCTGCGTGTCATCCAATACCGTCACGGGGACCCGCTCGACCAGATTTGGTCGGGCCTCATAAATTCCATCGACTGTTCGCAGGCCTTTCTGTGTCGGACATTATTACTTGGCTTTGGAGTTTGAGGCGCTCCGGTGATCGATTCTCGCTGCCATACTTTCCAACGTTGGCCGCCTGTCATTTTTCATCTTCACCCCCCTTCCTCCCCCTCCGCTCGTCCTCCCGACAACGAATGACACGCTGACAAATCTCCGCAGTATTAACCACATAGTAGCGATATTGGAGGTTTCCGGGCCAGAACTGTGTCAAGCTGGATTCTATGAATTTATATTGGTCCGTGTGGAAGTGACAGGTGGATTTTCCCCTCGTCCGTGAACACGATTGAGCTTAACAAGGTTATGCACTCTCAGATTCCCACTTCAAAATCACGCCACTGCGGAACCGATAGCTGAAATTGGCCGGGGCCGCTTCGATACAATTAACCAGGCGTAAGACAAAGCCGCCTGAGGTGGCACTTTTCATTACACGCCAACATTATTACTGCCTCTCTCCGCGTTTCAAGTGGCATTTAAAACTAATAATAAACGCACGAATAGCAAGAAGCCATAAACGCGGTGTCAAATAATGGGACTAAGCAATGAATCAAGTCAGGTCGGTCCAAGTCACTGATACCTTTTGTCTTATAAATACTTAACTCACACACTATTACGTTTTAAAAATAAGAAACGACAGATTACGTGTTCCTTCTTCATGCTCAGCGAAGAATAAAATCGTTTGCACGTGTCTATTTGACTCAAATTTTTTTTTTTTTTTTTTTTGTAAAGAGAAATATCTACCTCAGTGAGTCCGATTATTCTCACGAGATAAACGGTACCGCAGCCAATTTACAATACACGGAATGGCAAAATATATTTTGTTATTAAACATTTTATGAATGAAAGATAATTTGGAATTTTATTTATTAAAATTAATAAAATACTTAGCTATCTAACTGAAAGAAAATATAATACTTGTATAAATATATCTTTATTGCAGGCAGTGAATAGTTAGACGGATGCCTGATGCAATAATACCCATAGCAGCGACAATGCTAAGGGTTTAATATAAAATTAACCAATACAGGAAAAATTATATATGAAATATATAATTTCATGGGGAATGAAAGAGCTTTTTTTTTTTTTTTTTTTTTTTCCCTTCATGCTACACACTACGCGATGAAAAAACTATGGCAGTCACTCAGCTGAAGACGAAAATGAATTTCTTGTAGTCCACATCCATCTCCTGGACGTTGTGGAGCATTTCCACGGGCAGGAATCTGTCGCCTATCCTGAGTCCACACGCCACAGACTTCAGAGAGCGGAGGGCTCTTAAGGGTTTCTAGTGGATCCTCCAAAAACTTGGCGTATTGATTTCACCCGCTATCATTTTAATTATGACGAGTAAGAGGAGGGTGAAGATTCGTTCAGTGACTTTTCTGTAATGAATTACTTTGGTAATGTCTGTGTGAGGGGTGGCAGTTTATGCTTGAAGAGGGGCCCACCGCAGAAGCCAGTACTCATCAGATGCAATGGTTTTTAGCGTGGTTTTCGTTGCCGGAGCCCAGATTTCCGATCCATAGGTGATGACTGGCTGCAGAAACCGATATATGTATTGGAACATGTACTCAGGTTCTGGACATGAAGGAGGTGTTTGGCAATGTTAATTGTGTAATTAATGAAAAAATATAGATTGTTTTCGGCCTATAAAAATAGTCGAAACCTTGGTTCTGATCTCTGTTTTTGTTACACCATATTTTAAAAACAAATGGAATATGCAGAGTGTAGTGTAGTTTCCTCGGAAACATAATCCGAGCTGGTTGTAGGGATCGCGGTGCCTGGGGTTAATATTTACAAGTTAAAAATAATAATAATAACAATATGACGTCCTTCACGAGTTTCCCTCCTTATACTGTACTCCAATAAGTAGCACTTCCCCATTTGAGAAGACTACAGTTACTTATTTTAAGTTGAGTACCACCACTCAAAAAAGCACTGTTTGTAAATGTGTATGGGTTAATAAACACTCTTATCCACATCTCTGTCCTTAGACACAGGAAAGTGATAGTACGAGAAGAAGAAATGCCACTGAAAAAGGAAAGAGGAAGTTACTCAAACTCAGTGTTACCTATTCTCAGTAACGAAGGATACCATCAGGCTTCCCCAGACAGCACTGCTTTGAAGCTATTTGGTTTGACATCAATTAGCGGGTAGGCCTAGTACAGCAGCTCTCAATTTACCTTGGCACTTCAAGATTCCAAATAAAAAAAACAGAAATCATAAAATTCAAGTAATAACTAGAATAGGTATAAACTGATGTTTTTCTGCAAGTCGTAAATAAGCGACAAGAAGCGGCGTTACAAGTCGTAATTAGGAGATTATTGTGCCTATTATCTTGCAATACCCGCTGTCTTCACAATGTTCAAAAAAAAGGAGACCAAATGTTTAGTTTGTTTTATAGTCCGTCGCGTCGATTGTTGTGTTCCGTCACACCGCGGCGCCTCGGTAGCCAGGTGGGCAGGAGCAGCAGTGCATAGTTCACGCTTCTTGATTAGACCGGGGTTCGAGCCCGTGAGCCACCAAATACGGAGGATGTGGAAAGGTCAGGGAATGACCACCGCATATCCCGGAGCAATATGGCCTTAGTTGCTAAGGCTCCTAAAAACCAAATAACAACAACAAGAACAACAACGTCACACCGCAAAAGGGCAAATTTTGGGTCAGGAATGTCGGAATTTTTTTTTTTTTTTGTTTAGAAATAGCGAAAATGATAGGCAAACGCAAGAGAATTAAACAAAAACTTGAAAACGGTGCAGCCTTTAAAGAACCATTATAATGTTGGTAACCAAACAATACGCGTCATTTAAAAAAATAAAGGGAAGCATTATATTAGACACGCGAGTAAGTGCGTGGTAACTTTTTTTTAGTATCTCTTTGCTGAACATTTTTCATTACAGCATCCCCGACTTACGTAGTTCGACCGTTATCATGGTGCCGACTGAGAGAATAAGTACTAGTAAATCTATGAAGAAAAGGAAAGCGATCAAGTTGAATTAGAAAATTAAAATAAGAAGGATGTAAGAAAATGGCCAAACATTATCAAGTATCGCTAGGAATTCAGATTTTTCAGTGGCAACGGTGAACACAAAAAAGGAGAGAGACAGAATAGGAGAAGCAGTGAAGCGATCGACACCAATGAAGTCAACCATAAGTTGACTTGGAAATACAAATCAGTTTTTACAATACAATAACATGCATTTTTTCTTCTTTTTATGTTTTCTTATCTGCCACTCCGGCTACTTCACCGCTGTCCCCAGATAAAGTTTTTAATTGAACTAATTAAAAATATAACTATTTTTCTTCATTCTTCTGGGGATATTACGTGGTTTCTGTAATTTTGGCTTATCATGGATATAGCAGCAATATTTTTTTAGTCATTTATGAGTTACGTAAAACTCGACTTGAGTAAGAATACCGGGAACGTTTATACGTTCCCGGTATTCTTACTCAAGTCGAGTTTACTCAAGCCCAGAAAATAAAATAAATTTTCTGTTTATACTCCGAGACGACCAAACGGTCAGAGGAGTTCACAAGATAGACAGATTACAAGAAAAAGCACCGCATTCAGCAGTCACGGGCTTGAACCCCGGTCACTCAAGGCACGTGTACTTATGCAACCTCGCGCCTGACCACTAGGCTACGGCGGCACCTCGTTTACGTATGTCGGGAACTTACTGTATTTTTGGATTAACCGGGAATTTTTTTTTTTACCATCTATCCCGGATAATCGAGAGTCTACTGTATATCAGTCTAGTCCTTATGCCCTGAGGTATAAGGATTATACCACAAGGGCGCTTAAAGCGCGGCATTGGAAACTCCTTCGAACGCCTGATTTAAAGGAAGCAGAGGGAAAAGGCAAGCAAACTAGACGAGCGCTTCCAACCCGTTGGATGACGTTAACTGGCATTCAAAGCCTGCTGACGCGGTCGGAGGAGCTGAAAGCGCTAGCGATTTGGCGCTTTCAACGCCTATATTGCCTCAGGAGAAATTCTCCCCGTGCATGGCCTTCATCCGTTTGTTTATTATTTGGAGAAGACTGTTTGACACCGATAAATTTACTTGTGAGGCAGTAGCAGTAATCGAGGCATGTAATGCAAGAAAGCAAGCTTATGTAGCATCAGGCAAAAATAAAAAAAAAAAAAAAAAAAAAAAAAAAAATCACACCACACATCCATTCCCTCTAAACGTTTGTCCAGTTCCTTCTTGAATTTATTTAAAGGAGGTATCAACTTCCACAACGACAGATGGAAGTTTGTTCCAGCAATCAAATACCCGCTATTTAAACGCAAATTTCAGCACATCTATTCTATAACTGTCTTTCCTCAATTTTAATTATATGCCTCTCAGGTTCTTAATCTGAGCAAGAGGAAGAATTCCATCAGAATTGAGCCTGCTGAACCCATTTCAAGGCCTTATACATTTTATATATTTTATTTCTTATCTACATCAATGACCTGCTAAGCACCCTTGGAGACTACCAAATCAAAATCAACGTATTTGCAGACGACATAAAAATCTATAAAGCAATTCGCAGTACCAATGACTGCATCATCCTAAACGAAGCTCTTCAACGAGTTATTCAGTGGCTGAAGGAGAACAAAATGGCAGTCAATGAAAACAAGTGTGAGCTGATGAGCTTTGCTAATGCACACAAGAAAAACAAACTTAATTTTTCTTATTGTATCAACAACAAGGCAATCAAAAAAGTTAGTACAGCCAAAAATTTAGGTATCTTTATTAAAGAATCATTTTCCTTTGATGTCCGTGTCTCTAACATTGTGAAGGCAGCTAGCAAAAAACTAGGTTTCCTGAAAAGAATTAATCGAGACTTCAATCGGTTGGCACTTTTCATCTTTCTCTACAAAATCTATGCTAGGCCAGCCCTAGAATTTGCCTCACAGGTCTGGTCCCCACATGTTGCTTACCAAAAATTAGAAATTGAAAATATTCAAAAGAGAGCAATCCAGTAAGTTTGCTTTAAAAGTGGCCTTGAATACAATGAGAAATCCTACCAAGAGTGGTGTGTATTCTTTGGACTCGAAACACTGGAAAAAAGAAAAGATAAAGCCGACTTACTCCTTAACCAGCTGTTAAATGGTACCCTGAATTGCCCTCATCTCGTCTCACAAATAAATTTCAACGCTCCGACAAGAGGGTTAAGAAACCATCCTATGGGAGAACAAATTATGGATACTACAACTTCTACAACAAGATCAATGAACAAAGCAAATATTGAGATATTTGACTCCCCCGGACACTTCAAGAGGCAACTGAAATTGCTAACCTCATCCGGTACCTGACTTAAAATGGACTTCTTTTAAGTTCTAAGACTCTGATTGTGTAATATGTGTGAAGAAATACCAGTGCTCTGCCTTACTCCTACCTGTTCACTTAAATAAGACGGATGAGTCCTACTTTTATTTATTTAGTTTTATTTTATCTGTAAATTTACTTTTTTCTTTACTTTGGGAAATGTATACTCCAAGCTTCTGCTTTGAAGCTGTGCAACAATTCTTGGTAGCTGCACCCTCAGGCACGTTTGTTTGCTGTTTTGTAGCTGTTAATAATAATACATCTCAATCAGATCACCTCGCAGGTGCCTAGTCTCCAGACGCTGCAATTTGTAGAATTTAAGCCTTTCGTTTCCTTCACCAATCTTATTGCCCTTCTCTGTATTCGCTCAAGCATCTCTACATCCTTCCTAAAATGAAGCCTCGAAAACCGTACGCAGTACTCAAGGCGTAGCGTGATCACTGCCTGACTGACTGAAAATTTAATACTACAATACCCATCAAAAAATTTGATCGGTAGAAAGGAGGCCTGCCTTGTATAATAAGGCATTAAAGGATTACCCCAGAGGCCTAAAAAGGTTTTAATGAAATTTATTATGTGAGAGAAAGTATTGAATAATTTAAAAATCTTTTGATTGCCACATACATTTAATTCAAATTCGTTGTACAGTTTCTTATTTTTCAGAAGTTTAATTTTCTACTAAATATTTTTAGTAGAAAATACTACTTATTTTAAAAAATAGGATAAATTTTATTGTAATTAAATTCTAGTATTTTGCCATGAAAGGGCGTCGACACTGTTGAAATAGGTAGAAAAAATAATCCCTTATTGACACGCCTAAAGACTGCCCTCCAATTGCTGTCTTTTTTTTTTTTTTTTTGGTAGTTGTTGGTGCATAGGCTTCTGTGGCCATAATGCACCTCCCAAAGTTTTTGCAGTACTTTGATCAAAGCCCGAGGCGGGAATCGAACCCGCGACTTTTGGGTTGCCAGGCAGGCACTTTACCCACCCGGCTAGCCCGGTCGGCAATCCATTGCTGTCGTTTCCATTCCCTCTTCCATCTCACAAGTTAATGTGTCTTCAAAAACATACCCATCCCTTCTTCTCACAATTATGCAACAATTTTTTGTTACGTCGATTTTATTCAGGGGATATTCATGTGTTGTTGTGGCGGATCCCAGGGTTTCCCCCATTAGCTGCTATTGTACTCCTTATGTTGACGCTCACGCCAAAACCGGCCATTTGTATGTAGTTGTTGTGTGTGTAAATGTTATGATGTGTTCTGTTGTTATGTAGTCGGCCGGGCTCTTAGCAAGTGGGAAGCAGCAACACCAGGTCACAGCGTCCCACCCCCCATCCCCGCCACGTGGAGGCGGCCAGGATCTACTACCTTCATGCTAGTCTATACCGGAACAAAGTTCCAGGATAGGCAAAGTTATGAGAAAAGGAAAATGGGAATAGCTGGAAAAGTTAGGGGTGGTGGGGAAGGAAAGAAGTGCAGCGGGGGGTCAGAGAAGGGACCCGCCGTAATAAAAGAAAGTTAAGAGAAATTGAGAAAAGATAAAAGAGAAAAAAAAAAAAAAAAAAAGAAAAGGAGGAGGTAATTTTCAGCCTTTGTAGAAGCCACATGTCGTGGTGTAATTCTATCCTAATTTAGGATTAGCAATTCATATCCTGTGAGCAGGATTAGGAGATGTCGAGACGGATCCTCAATAGATCCTTCAGCTTGAAGGGTAGCTCTTCCAACGTTGAAGATTTCTTTGGCACTCCCATCGTTTGATAGGAGATCCTCTAGGAGCAAAGGCATATCAGAACTCTACAACGGACCAGGAGAAGGTTCGGTAGTTGCAGCAATCACTTAAATTTCATTGTTAGATAGGTATCCAATGGCATGGCACAGCTGAAGAACTAGAGTCAAACAACACACTATTTACGATTTCTAACACAGCAGGTTCGTCACTCCAATCAATAAGGATTTAAATTTCCATCACGACGTATCACCTCAAGTTCGTGAGACAAAATGCAGGAAGTAGCAGTTGAAGCTTTTATGAAATATTGAAATACAATATATTAATCAATTCTTTCTAGATAGCAGTCCTTGTTCAAGTCTTCAGAGGTAATTTCAGTCGTTGTTCAAGTCTTTCTCTTGATCCAGATTCACGCTATCTCAGGCATTTAAACGAGGAGGCAGAAGCTCTCGTCGTTTAAATGCTCGTATTGCAAATAAGTTAAAAGCTTCAAATGCATCTTGTGATTGGATCAGAAGAGGTTTATTCTCCCTGTCATAGGAGCCAGTAATGAGTTGTAGTTAATTCCGTATTCCAAAAGAATATGATCTGCGTCCTCTTCACCTCCACAGAGACAAAGAGGGGCAGGAAACAGTCTAAGTTTTACAGCTTGCTATTGAGGCTGCCGTGACCTGACAAAAGGTATGTTCCATATTGTCCAGGAGCAAATCACAATAGTTCCCTTTTCCTATTCCCTTACATTCGGCAAATACTCTCTTGTCACCTTTCCCGTCTCTCCGATACAGACCAGTCAGCCCGCCACTTATTAACATAAATAGTGCGCAATCTTTCCTTTTCGGTTGTTATTGGAACATTCAGGTCAAGTTCCACATTATCAAGAGAAGTAGGATGTGCCTTTTTCAGGTGGTATCTCAAATATCTATACAAGACCTCATATTGTGCTGGCATCCTTCCTGTCAAGAGCTGCAACGCTGCAGTAGAAAATTGTCCAACAGGCTCTGGATAACATTTATTACGTCGATAGCAGAATGGGGGATTCAGTAATATGGAAGAGTGAAAAATGCGCAATTTATTGCTCAGTATTCCAAACGTGTATTCTACAAGTCACCTTGCACGAGTTAATGTATAATTGAAAATTCTTCGCTCATGGATAAAATTTTTTGATGGGAATGGTAGTATTAAATTTTCAGTCAGTCCAAATGCTTCATCCCTTACAAAAACAAATGGCATTGCCGGCTCCTTAACGGCAAATTAAGTTGTTTCATTAGCAATCTTCTTCCAAAATTTGAATTTTCGAATCGCCGTCGCGGTCATAAGCATCAACGCCTATTGCAGTGAAGCAGTAGTTGGTATTGATTTCCGCATCAAGGTATCAAATTTTGCAATTTTTTCACTAATTAATATTAGAAGTTCATCAAAACTCTGCATCGATTTTGTGTAAAAATTTCTCGGGAAACTTCCTATGTGTTTCACACATAATATAAAACTGTTCTGTATTTAACCTATTTTATTTTATTATTTATTTATTTTTTTTTAAGTAGACCCCAAACACGAGAGGTACTAGACCTATAGCACTTAGTACCATGCTTGGGTTGCAAAGACGAAAGAAGATATTTATTGACATTGGACTTGAACTTCTGTAGACTGTAATTTTCAGGAAATACGTATGAAGGAAGGTTGTTCCAGAAAAGGCAGTTGAATGAATAAACGAGGAAGATGAAAAGTTGGTTCTGTGAGTTTGAAGTTGGACTGTATATGGATGTTGGCTGGTGGAGGCACGTGTTCGGACTGTTTTGAAAGAGAGAGCGGGAATTATAAAAGCCAATTCAGAAGAACAGTGCCCATGGAAGTATCTGTAGAAGAGGCATGCAGCAGAAACAGTGCGTCTATGAGAAAGTGAGTGGAGAGACTCTGTTAGAGATGAATCATTAATTAACCTAACTGCCCTCTTCTGAATGGAATCAAGAAGCCTGAGAGAGGTTTTGGGGCCACCACCCCAGATGTGGGAACAATATTCCATGGCAGGGCGGATTTGCGATTTATACAGAGTGAGCAGCTGTTTGGAAGAAAAGTAACGCCGAGAGCGAAAGAGAAAACCAAGTTTTTTAGATGCAGAGGAAGCAATATTTGTAATGTGCTTGTGCCAAGAGAGATTACAGGTCAGGGTTATCCCCAAAAGAGATATATCATTTTGCCTAGAAATCGGAGTGTTACCAAAGATAAGCATAGGAGCAGAAGAATTCTTTTTGCGACATATAAGACAAGGCTGAGTTTTAGAAGGATTGAAACCAACTAAGCTGTTTGCCCCACTGGAGAATTACCTGTAGATCGGCATTTAAGGAATTGGTAGCAGATTTTCGAGAAGTTGAAGCTGATTGAGCAGGGCAAGGTTTCTCAAAATGGAAAGTGGTATGCAATGTGCTATCACCGACAAAACTATGGATAGGATTTCCAGTCAATGGAAGAAGGTCATTAATATACAAGAGGAAAAGAGTGGGGGAAAGAACTGAACCTTGGGGGACACCGGAATTAGTGGAAAAGTCAGAAGACAGAGAGCCATCTACCATCACCCTCAGTGAGCAATCAGAGAGAAAACTGGACAACCAAATACTAAAAACAGTTGGCAAACCATAAGATGGAAGCTTGTTTAGAAGACCTTTATGCCAAACACGATCGAAAGCCTTTGAGATATCAAGAGCAACTACTTGTGTTTCACCGAACTTTTCCATTGAATTAGTCCATAAATGGGTAATATAAGCCAGAATATCAGCAGTAGATCGACACTGAGGAATCCATACTGGTCGACGGAAGGTTTCTAGGTAATTTAAGAGTTGGCGGTTAACTGATTTCTCCATTACTTTAGAAACAGTAGAAGTAATTGCAATGGAACGATAATTGGATGAGAGGGATTTGTCACCCTTTCTAGGAACTGGTTGGGATATGACCAAATTTCCAAGCAGAAGGAAAAACACTTTTGGAATAAGAAAGAGAAAAAAGGCGGCAAAGAACACGAGTAAGTTCAGGAGCACAGGTTTTGAGAACAAGTGGAGAAATACCATAGGGACCTGGAGCTTTCTTAACATCAAGATTCGTCAAAATCCTTCGGACATCCTTTTGACGGAAGACCACAGGAGGCATTGAATGGAGCGTGTTGGGAATGGTGGGAAAGGTGTTTTACCAAGATCATTAATACATGAGTTGGAAGAAAAATGGGATGCTAGCAGGTCAGCTTTATCCTTGGCTGAAGTGACAACAGAACCATCTGGTTTGGACAGAGGTGGGAGCAGAGATGGGCAAAAGTTGCGGCCAATAGCTTTGGCAAGAGACCAGAATGCTTGGCTACCATTAGGGCAAGAAGCAAGTTTTCTACTCTTAGCCTGTTCAAACTCTAGTTTGGACTGATTAATAACTGCTTTACAATTGTTGCGAGCTTTGGTGTAGGCAGAAAATGAAATTGAAGAATTAGAAACTAGCCAATTACGATATGCAACATTCTTCTCTTGAACAGCCTTAGTACATTTATTGGAAAACCAAGGTTTAGATATGGGACGAGATTTTAAAGTGGAGTGTGAGATAAAGGATTCCATTCCTGCAAGAATAGTTTCACTGACACGATCTGAGCAAACGTTGACATCAGAAGTTTTGAAACCGTAATCCGACCAAAGAAAAGAAGAAAATAAATCTCGCAGGTCATCCCATTTTGCATTCTTGTAATACCAAACAATACGAGGTTGGGAATAGCCATGAGATAAAGGCTCCGTTGGAGAAGAGACAATCACCAAGTTGTGATCTGAGGTACCTAAAGGACCTCTCACTTCGACCGGTGTACTTAGAAGGGTTGTTTGTGAGAAAAAGATCAAGTGTGTTGGCTGTATGGTTAGGATTGTCCGGTATTCTTGTAGGTAAATGAACAATCTGTGCAAGGTCATTAATAATTGCAAAAGCCTCAGCATCTCAACCAGCTGGGTCGGTGTGACTGGAAAACAGAACCAGCTGGAGTTGTGAACGTTAAAATCACCAAGGAAAATTGCCTCACTGTTAGGAAAGTTGCAAAGAGAGGAAGTCAAAGAGCTCCAAGTGATTAGTGGAGTTGGGAGAACAGTAGAGACAACAGATGAATTTGACACAATGAGGTAGAGAGATTTTGAGCCAGAGAAGATCGAAAAGAGGAGATTCCAAATTAACAAGTCTCTGACAGGGAATATCGGAATGGACATATGCACAAGTACCACCTTTGATGTTAAAGGAATCATACAGTAAATAATTTGGACAACTGAGATGAGCAGTAGTTGAATCAACCGATAACTGAGATTCTGTCAGAAAAAGTACATGGGGTTTGGTAAGTGGAAATGGACATCGCTGAGATTTCACATATATTTGTGAAATGAATTAGGAAGTCCTTGGGAGGTTTAGATCTTTTCGCAGATAAGCTTGCTCTATTAGTTTGACAATTTAGTATGAAAAAGTGGGTAGGATATGCTGTATGAAGTAACGAAATTTTTGGATATGGCGTACACATGGTAAGGATATACCCAGATCATTGACATAACGTGGCCTCGACAATGCCACCCCCCCGTCACTATCTGGCAGATTAGAGGTAGCAAGATTATACACTAGCTGATCCGGAAGTCTCCTTGAGAGTTACCAATAGGTAACTCTCAAGGAGACTTCCGGAGAGTTACCAATAGGTTGGTCCGGTGTACTAACTAGAGGCCGGCCTGTGAACATCGTTTTAGAGCTGTACCCTCGAAATATAAGGAATATTGGATCTTGTCGCGATGTTCATCATAACTTCAAAAGTCATCAATCATACTGCATGATGGAAGAGATGGGGACGGGTTGACCGGAACTAGTTAGCTCTGGAGACAACATGGGTTCCATCACTTCAAGCCTCCAATAAGCAAAGTGGTGGTATTGCACCGGTTGATGAGTCATCTACCACCTAGTACTGCCTGGTAACAGAGAGGGGTGGCATTCCTCCATGTGGTGTGGGCGCCACACCTCGATCCCTTCTTAAGTTGTTTCACACCTGGGTGGTCACCCACCATGTACTTGTGCATGGAGGTTATACCCAGGATTACTAACAGTCCCACAATCGTGAAGGTGCAAGCAGATGATTTGGCTGTCACAGACCGTCCGGAGTTCGCCGAAATTGGGTCCACTTGACTGGAGTGTCACCCCGGAATATCAGTTCCATCAGCGTTTTAGACTCCCAGATAGCAAGTACAGCTTGTCTGGCATATGAGAGAATGTATGTGACAATCTCAAGGAACAATTTGAATTATTTGAATTTGCTAGATGAATCCACCATCGTCGTTTTCTGTTTGTATTCGCAATCAGCTGTATACATAAATGCGAAATACATCCAACTTGAACAACATCCTCATCCATCTTTAAATCGAGAATAGAAAAAGTGAGTCGCAGGTGTACCAATGAAACTTTAGAAACGCCTCTTCTAGTTTGAAAAGGTTTGACGTTAGAAACGCCAGGTGTAGTTTACTGTTTTGTAGGCGTTTACAATGCCAGCTGACGCTGGCGCTTTAAACGCACGTTTAGCATTCCCCAAATTATTTACAATACGGGATGGCAAAAAGTGTGCTTCTTGCACTAATAATATTTAAGGGTGGAACACTAGTTAATGCAATTTGTATCATTACTGCATAGTTGAACTTTTTAGACAAACCGGAGTTTTTACATTGGCATCATTAGTCTTCTCTAATGGGTGTTACTTATTTGAAGTGCAAGCAGATTAATTCGTTGTGAAGGATTTCCCAATATGAGATGTTACAATGATGTACAAACTTCGGTTTATCTAAAAAAACTGAACTACGTAGTAATGACGCAAATACTTACTATACAGTTGAAGTAAGCTAGTTGCACTAACTAACGTCACAGTGTGAGGCTTTCTGCCCTAAAATATTATTTGTTAAAAAAAAAAACAAAACAAAAACCAATAATAAATAAAATAAGGAATAATAACAGTGGCATCATTATAGGCACAAGAACAATAGTGATAACTTAATTATAAATCTAAGCAGTACACCTCCTTGCCGATCGGGCTAGCCAGGTGGGTAAAGTGCCTGCCTGGCAACCCAAAGGTCGCGGGTTCGAATCCGCCTCGGGCTTGGATCAAAGTACTGCAAAAACCTTGGGAGGCGCATTATGGCCACAGAAGCTGATGCGCCAACAACTACCAAAATTAAAAATAAAAAAAGTACACCTCCTTCATTCATAAAATGTAATTATTTTAATGTTTATGTTCCAGAAAATAGAAGGAATAAATGAGGAAGAAGCTGGTGCTGTGAGTTTGGAGTTGGACAGTGATACTCACTAATTACGGCAGGTGTTTGGAAGAGGGAGGGGGAATGACAGGTGTCAATGCAATTATTCCTCCCTCTTCCATAGTGAATTGACTTTGTAAAAGATGGGTCACTGAGTAACCTAACTACCCTCTTTTGAATGGAATCTAGAAGCCTTTGGGGAGGTTTTGACTGATTGATTTTGGTTTTTATGGCGCATGGGTGGATTTGGAGAGGCACTACTTCAGATGTGGGAACAATATTCCATGGTAGGGCGGATTTCAGATTTATACATAGCGAGTAGTTGTTCAGAAGAAAAGTAATGCCAATAATGAAAGACAAGACTCACTTGTTTAGAATGCAGAGGGAGGAAGCAACATTTGTGAAGTGCTTATGCCAGGAGAGAGATTAGAGGTCAGGGTAATCCCTAATAGAGGCATGCGATCTTGTCTAAAAATCTGAGTGTCGTCGAAGCTATGAACAGGAGCAGAAGAATCCTTTTTTCGGGATATAAGACAAGACTGAGTTTTAGAAGGATTGAAATCAACTAAGTTATCTTGGCCCCATTGGAGAATTACTATGAATTGGACGAGGGGAGTACACTTACACCCTATTATAGAATGTATTGTATTGCAGTGGGATGAGCGCTGGCAATCATCACGTGTACGTAATTCTGCTTTTATGACACCAGACTCGTGATCATGCCCAGCTGATTTGTGCTATTGTAACCATCAATATATACTGAAGTACACACAAACCGACGTCACACACATATTTGTAGTCATACTATTCTTCACAGAGATACGAGGCGGAGTTGAACTGACGTTCTAGGAACCGCCCCTTACATAAACACACGTCCATATACTAAAGTACACCGTTCACAGACTAGCTGATGAAGAGGCACTTCGCTTCGAAAGCTACTATGTATTTTAACATTTTTATTATATATATTTTAACGCTTTTATCTTATTTTACTTCTGTTTTATCTTATGTATATATCATTTTTATTTTAATAAATTTATTTTAACCAGTTAGTCGGTCGTCGCAAGAAACTTTGATGATATAATGCAACCCGACGCACAAGGCCAGTTTTCTAACTAAACGTGTGCATTAAGAATTATAGGTGTTGTTAAATTTCAGTCTGTGGCAGCTTCAATGAGGAGTATATCAAAGTGACAGGTTCAGCTGAATTCAGCATCGCCGATTAAGAGACTATCTTCTATTGTGTAATGCGGTGGTTTTCAAACTTTTTTTAATAACGGCACCCCTAAGTAATTTATTTTATTTTGCGAGACCCCTACTCACGTTTGCTTCAATTACTAATGAGATACACACATTTAAACCCAATACACAACAACCTTCAGCCGTTCGATTGTCCAATCATTTGGAGAAATAAAACAGCAGTCAAGGTTGTTGTTGTTGTGAAGATACTAATTGGGAGATACTAATCGAAAGGAAAAGGGTATGGAAGAAACTAAAAGAAACAGGATAATACACAGAAAAATAAAAAAAAGTATGTATGTATTAATGATGATTTCGCCGCTTTACGAAAAGCCGAAAATTATCCGTCCCTAAACAAAACATCCGCAATCACAGAGGTCACCACGAAAACAAATTGAAATGTCACAACTGAGGCAAGTTCAAAATGATCCAGTGACGTCAGCATGTGCTGCGTAGGGAACAGAGTTTATCATCCGGCAAGCTCATCATAAAATAAAGGCATTCCGATCCAAATAAGTGACCCCGAACTCGCGTTTGGTCCCAGTTTTTGACGCGCAGTTGTTAGACAGGCCAAAATGTGAATTTGCGTGGCCAGAAATAACTGGGCGATTTCGTGTGCAGAAAGAAAGAGTTCTGTCGTGACACCACGTGAGCCGATGATGACATCGAAGGGTATTTAAAGAGGAGTCGCTAATGCGAGATGAGGACCCGCGGCTAATAACAACGTGACACCTTGGAGTGGCACGTGCAGTCAATCGACACTAACATCATCGTCCGTGCGCATTTTTCTGTGTGCCGCAGCACCGCCAGTTGGCGGCAAAAAGCCTTGCCCTTTCAAATGCGTTTGCGTAAAAGGCCAAGCGCTCAAAAAACGGCACAAATCCATCAAAGAGAAATTTGTTTTGCAGCCGCTGTCCCCAACACTTCGTTAATGGCAGAGGAAAGTCTCAAAAGGTTACGGCAATAAGGGAAAGAACCACTTCCGCCAACTACTTTTAACAAGTGGGGGAGGGGGCTACAATCGCCGATGTACATAAAATGCGGGAGATGATCGACTATGTACGACCAACAGCTACGCGCCGTCTGGGCGACTGTCGTCCGCCCAGTGCGTTACCAATCTGTCCCCTTTCGGTGTGCGCGGACTTTAAAATTATACTTTAAATCCCCGTCTCGATACAAGGTTAAGGGGGAACGAGAGGGTGGGGGGGCCGGTCCATTAGCAGATGAAATCGGCGGTGGTCATTTTGGTAATGCGTTTGTCGGTCAGCGGGAGCGCACTGTTACACACCCGAGGTCAAAACGGTAATGGATGAAGACCACGGAGAATCGTTTCGTAATGCTATCGGCCACGGAGCGGCAGGGTTATCGTTGGCCCATTAGTGGGCAAGCGATTAGTATAGGTCGCCTAGCTTGACAGCGCGGCGACCTATCGGTGTCAACCGACGTTCGCTGGCACAGCGGCTCTGCCGCTCGCTTCTCGCACGGCCCGCTCGCTGCTACTGCTTGGAAAAAGACCAGCAAGCGTTTCAGCAGTCGCAGCGAACAAGGGCGAAACCACTGTCGCCCGAAATGATTCCACGTGTCTACAATGCGTTGACACTTCTCGAAAAAGCAATCCAAGGTGCCATCGGCTTATTACTGCAAGATCCATTTTGTTGTTCACTCGAACAATTCGAGGAATCAGATTTCGAAAGTTTAGAGTCGCCATCGAAAATCACTCAGGAATAGAGGGTGAACGGAATTAACCTTACGGTAACTTTACCGCATAGTGTACAGTGTTTGGGGAGGGGGCGCCACCGGTGGTTTCCCACAACTGTGCCATAAGTATTCCCGCGAAGTATACATTACTCTTTAAAAGCCAAAGTTGTGCGGTATGTGAGAAGCATTATGTTGCGATGTTCTGGCTTTTGGCCGCAGGGCCCCTAATGGGACCCCCACTTTTTGCGTACACACTGCTACGAGGTAAGCCAGGCTGCCCAAAGTTCTCTTTTTGGCTTTCATCCGTTTGCACTAAAGTTACTGCAAACGGATGAAAGCCAGTTTGTTAATGGACAAAAGCAAAAACTGACTCCGTGATTTCGACGAGTGCGAACCATTCACCTTGTCGGATTGAGCGAACTGTAGTCCGAGGGTACATTGTCCGATACAATAAGCGTGAGGCGAAATCACGGGTCTATTTTGGCACGCAAACATCGAGTAACCACCCATCCATTCAAATTCTGGATGCCGGAGGAGCCCAGCTGTGCGGATCCAGACGACTTGATAGGGAGGATGGAGCGGGCGGGGAATCTTCGACATCTTCTGCGCACTGTCCACAATTACTGAAATTTACCTCCACTTTATTTCCCTGCTACTCCCTAGTGCCATGTACATCACGTTATCATTTTTTCCCATTGCTTTAAATTGGGGCAAACACCTTAAATAAAACAGCAATATACTTCTTCATTAGAGCAGCGCAATGCCCAGGAAACTCATGGTGAAGGAATCTCTGCTCATTTCTTTAAAATGGGGCAAAAATGGTGACGGTAAAAATGGTAAATAAGATAAAACGGTCTCAACAAGAAAGTATTTCCGGAGAAATAATTAAATATTAATTGAATTATATGGAATCAGGAGCAGGGACATGCAAATAGGGAGTGCGTTCGATGCGCCGCACAAGGGGCCCCAATTCGAGGGAGCCATCAAGGTCTCAACATAAATAAACGAAACCCGTCGTTTGCATCCTGGCCACCAAGTACCTTTGTACGGCCCAGATCAGGAGAACTGTTGTGTCCTCTTATGTTTTCAGTGACCAACACGATCTGAAGTGTTTAGTCAATGCAAAGAACAAAAAAAAAAAAAAAAAAAAAATTTCCTTAACAACGAGATCCCCCGGTATTACGCTACTCTGAAATAAAGGACAGAAGGTTAACTGCCAACTGCACTCTTTTAAACTTTTTTTTTTGTTAAACACTACTACTACCCGATACTAAGAATTACAAAAATTAGACCAAAAAGACTAACCCCTCTAACATTTTATGACAACGCGACGAAACAAATGGCCCTCAGTCCCCAGCGGCTTTCACTCTCCCTCTTACGGCAACGAGAGGATCAGAGTGGAAGCAGAGGGTACAAACAATCTCAGGGTATGACCAGGCTGCCATACATGGAAACTAATCCAAGTGGAGTTAGATGTTAATTTTTTTAAGTGTTACTGTTAAGTTAAAATCATTCTAAGTTATGTATGTATTTGCTATTTACATGTAAATAACTGTATAATGTTGCTTTTTGTTTCAACAAGTATACATTGTTCCTAGTTGGAATTAATTTTTTATTTATTTTTTTTTTGCTGGCCTCCAAGTCTGGGCAGCCTTTTGGGGCGGGATTGCTGGCACCCACCAGTATAGCACTACATCCGGTAGGTGCGGGATTTGTGCATTCCAGCACACACCGGGAATGGTTGATCCAGGTGTTGGTTAGCCCCTGGTGGCGAAATGGCCTGACATAACTATTTTTTTTAGGCCTATTTTGCTGAGGTTGTGAGCTATCACAGGAGTAATAGGTGGAGATGGGCTTATGTCTACGAGCTTACACGAAAAAGTTAAAATTTAGGGCAGCAATAATTCGATTAACTAGGTAAGATTGGGGGTTGAAAAGGAGAGTTTTAAATTTATACTACGAGGCAGTCTTCTTATCCATAGTTGCGTGGAGCATCAGCGTGATACTTCAGAATTACTAACGTTAAATTTAAACAGAAATTGTTATCGATTCAGCGTTCAATGCTTTACGTTATTTTTAGTTTGTGCAGAACAGTCTCAACGAATGCTATTCAGGTTTAGGCCGGACGTTTGCCTCTAGACTTGTACATTGTGTATCGGGTCCTTTGTTATTACTTAAAAAAAGGCATAGTTGTTTCTTTCACGAATATTACATCCGATGTCACTATAGAGATAGCTAAAGCTAAGAAAAATGTTCTAACACAGTTGATTGGTATGTGGCAACAGAGATGGGATCTTAGTGTAATTGGGGAGGTGACTAGATTGTTCATTCCAACAGTTACATTTACTTATGATAGTAACAACAAATGGTTTTTTCCTTCTATGGTAACATCGTTTATTTTAACTGGCCATGGTGGTGGTCATTAAATTTTAAACTACATTACTTTGGTCTAGTCAGCTCTCCTTTATGTACTTGCGGTCAACCTGAGACTTGGACTCATTTATTATATGATTGTATGTTCAACTTAGAGAAAGGCTAAAAGTGAAGATTGGTAATTTAGTTAGAGGCTGTGAAAGTGATCTTATTGCTAATCAGGCTAAATTTCAAGCACTGCAAGAGTTCTGTATAACTGTTTTTCAACGGAAAAGGCATTGGAATAATCTAATTAAGATTTGGTTATATACACTTTGATTATCTCTGTTTTTTTTTAGTTTGTTTATATTTATATATATATATATTTTTTTTTTTTTTTTTTTTTTGTGTGTGGGCAGCCTGGGAGCGGAATCGCTGGCACCCACCAGTATAGCACAACTTCCGGTGGGTGCGGGATTTTTGTGCATGAGGCACTGTTAAAATAGTAGACTAGGCCCAGTACCAAGTGACTATGGGCGGCCATTAGGGGGCAAGTGCCCAGGTGCCAGCTGCTCCCTGGTGGCGAAGAGGCCTGCAATACAGGTCTGTTTCGTAGCGGTTCTGCACAAATTCAGTTTATCAGGTGGAGATAGACGGAAGTATAGGTGCCACCTTAGACATACGGTGATAATACGTCGAGGAGCTTATGCTATTTTGCAGTCTATATATAATGTACAACGAAACGAGCCGGATTTGAACGAACGTTCTGGGAGCCGCCTTACCTATATTTGTATACAGTACATACAAACATATGTCTAGGAGCCACCCTTCATATCAGGACACACACAAGCAAATGTACAGAGTCTACAGCATATATAAGAGTATGTATATAAATTTTGTATATAAATTGATTAATATGTATCTTGAGAATGTATATACAGTTGTGTCAATAAATGGAAAAAAAATACATGGAAACTGAACTTAGCATGGTACAACGTAAGATCGCTCATCGGTGAAGAGGATATTAGAAAAGGAATTAGAAAATGTGAATTGGAATATTATCGGCTTGGCTGAAACAAGAAGAAGAAATGAATAAAGTTTATCAAGTGGAAATCTGCTGTACACCAATGGAAACAGTGAAAGGAGTGAGGTGGAGTTGGCTTTCTGATCCATAAAGATATTAAAAACAACATTTTGGAATTCAAAAGTACATCACCAAGATGGCGTCAAGACTACTACTCAGATTTCTAAGAGGTACTAACTAAAGGTTATAATGATATATACATCAATACAGAACCATTACGGCGAAGAGGTTGAAGAAATATACACTGAAATTGAGGACTTCTAGATGAACATAAAAACTCACCACACCATCATTATGGGGGGGCTTCAATATTAAGGTTGTAAAGAGACAAAACATCACACAAATGGAAACTATAGGAAATTCTGGAATTTGTGAAAGAATTGTGGAATTTGCAGAATCTCAAGGAATGTCAGCAATGAACACTTTTTCAAGAAAAGGATGAACAGAAAGCGGACATGGAAGAGCCCAATGGATTGACAACTAATGAAATTGCTATCCTCGCTAACAGAAGATATTGTGAACAATTTTCTGTCCTGAACAAGATAAATGTTGGAAGTGATCACAGAATGGTAAGATGCACACTTGATATAGATGTAAGTAAAGAAAAGAAAGTAAAAAACTGACTCTAGTAAATAATACGGCCTTTGAGATAACAGAAATGAGTAAAGCAGTATATACTGGAACTTAGGAACAAGTTTGAACTTCTGCAGATTGCTCAGGACCAATTCATCGACGAGGAATACAATTTTCTGAAAGAGAAAGTCAGAGAAACCTATCGGTAAAAAGAAATCCAAAGACGAAAAAATTAGTCCAGATACACTTGTCATGATGAACCGAAGACGACAAATAAAGAACAAGACAAACACTGACAAGGAGAAAATTGAGTATACTGAGTTATGTTGTTGTTGTTTGGTTTTTAGGAGCATTAGCAACTAAGGCCATATTGCTCCGGGGATATGCGGTGGTCATTCCCTGACCTTTCCTCATCCTCCGTATTTGGTGGCTCACGGGCTCGAACCCCGGTCTAATCAAGAAGCATGTGTTACGCACTGCTGCTCCTGCCCACCTGGCTACGGAGGCGCCATACTGAGTTATGCAAAGCCATTAGAAAGAGACTCAGAGAGGACATAAGGTTTAACACAAGAAAAGTAGAACAAGCATTAAGGGAAAACAAAAGGACTTAAATCAGCAGCCATGAGCAGCAATACAGAAAGACAAATGATACTGAAACTGAAGAATAGCGATGGTGTACTTATAAACAGCAGAGAAGATACAATTCAAGTAGCAGAAGACTACCATAGAAAATTATACAAGGAGCGAAGAAATGATGACAGCAATGGGGAAGAGGCATCAGAAATTAGCAACGCATACGACATACCCGATATCCTTCCTGATGAAGCAGAACATGCATTGAAGAAAATAAAGAATCAAAAAGCAACAGGTGAAGTTTCTGTATAGTTGTTAAAATTACGAGGAAAAGACATGGCACAGAAACTGACAAGACTCTTCACAAAATGAATTAAGAAAGGCGTGAGGCATAAGGAGTGAAATAATGCAATCATAAGGATATCAATCAGAAATTGGAAATTATAGACCAATTAGCTTGTTGTCCCACATCTACAAGTTGTTCACAAGGGTCATTACTAACAGATTAGAAAGAATATTTGATGAGAATCAACCGAAAGAGCAAGCAGGCTTTAGGACAGGTGAAGGTGACCCATAGTTATTCTCAACTATGGGTCACCTTCACGTAATATCACAGCTAATGGAGAAAGCAAATGAATATAAAACACCATTCTGCCTGGCATTTGTGGATTACGAAAAGGCATACAGCATAAGACAATGTTTCAGGCACTGGAAAGACAAGGCAAGGCATAGATACCACATACATTACGAATTTGAAGAAAATATATGAGAACGCTACCTCTATTAGACTAGACAAACACAGTAGGAAATTTAAAATTGAGAAAGGAGTTCTCCAAGGAGACATAATATCTCCGAAGTTGTTTACTGCTGCCGTTGAAGAAGCTTTCAGAAGATTGGACTGGTCGCAGAGAGGAGTCAATGTGAAAGGAGTGTACCTAAACCATTTACGATTTGCAGATGACATTGTGATCATAAGCCATGATCCCAAAGAATTAGAGGAAAATCTTAATCAGTTATGCTGAGTTAGTAAGGATTTTGGACTAAAGATAACTATGGTTAAAACAAAAGTAATGATGATCAAGTATGCAATAGGAAGGGATATAATCATAGAAGAAGCACAAATCGAAAAGGTGGATTCATATAGTTATCTTTGACAAGTCATCGGCTGTAATAATGATAAATGTCAGGAGAAGAATAAATCTCGGATGGATAGCATTCAGGAAATATAGTCACATGCTGAGGAGCAGTGGCGGATTTAGCACTTGAGAGGCCCCAGGCGCAATTCAATTTTGAGGCCCCCCTCTAAATATTTTCGGTACCACTACAGTGTGCATTCTACGCGCACACTTTTACTATAGCACTCGCTCTAGATTTGGTGTTGCGATTTTAATCATTTTGTTTAATCAATTCTTTCATACATATTTTAACTAATGTTTAAACGAAAAAATGACACAACTTCCATCCCTCCCAAATCTAACATTAATACATAAAATCTAGCATTACTGATAATATGTATTCTACTTCAGATTCACTTAGTTCGCATAGATATTTCATATAATATGTGGGGATATTCGCAAAAGAGAGTTTACTAACTTCTCATATTAAATTATAGTTTTATTCAGTAACGGTAATAAAGATGAGTAAAAATTTAAAATTAAACAATTTTATTTTTTTTTTTTAGACCTGAGATTTGAGGCCCCCTCGATTTAAGAGGCCCAAGGCGCGCGCCTCGTGCGCCTGTGCGGAAATCCGCCACTGCTGAGGAGCAATATCCCAATCTGTCTGAAACGTAAAATAATGAACCAATGTATACTCCCTACCATGACCTATGGAAGTGAAACTTGGACACCCACCAAAAGAATGGGAGAGAAGATGAAAACTACACAGAAAAGAATGGAACGAATATTAGGAATCAGACTGCTGAATGATACTTGGATTAGGCAGCAAACACAAGTAAAGGATATTCTTATCAAAACTAAAGAACTGAAATGTACTTGGGCAGGACACATAGCTGGAAGACATGACAGATGGACTAAGAGAATAACCAGAGGAGCTAAATGAAGCCTTGAATGGGTTGAGCACGCTGAATTCCGATGGGATCCTTCCACTTGTTCAGATTACGAACCTAAGGGGGCATAAATTCAAATAGATGTGCGGAAATTCGCCTTTAGCCAGCAGGTGGTTAATTGCTGGAACAAACTTCCATCTGTTGTTGTGGAAGATGATAGGTTGAATAAATTTAAGGAGGAACTGGACAGGCATTTGGAAGCAATGGTGTGATTTTTTTTTTTTGGCTGATGCTGCATAAGCTCATACACTTGCTTTCTTGCATCACATGCCACTACTACTACTACAACAACTGAGATGGACAGATGAAATTCAAGGGTTCGTGGGCAGTAATCGGATGGCCATTGCACAAAACAGAAGGAACTGGAAAGTTGGTGGAGAGGCCTTCATCCTGCCGTGGATTGAAAATAGTTGACGATAAAACCGAATACTAATATTTTAAAGCACATTTGTTTAAAGGGGCGCCTCCGTAGCCAGGTGAGCAGGAGCAGCGGCGCGTAGCACACGCTTCTTGATTAGACTGGGGTTCGAGCCCTTAACCACCAAATACGGAGGATGCGGAAAGGTCAGAGAATGACCAGCGCATGTCCCCGGAGAAATATGGCCTAGTTGCTAATGCTCCTAAAAACCAAATAAAAACAAACATTTGTTTAAAAATAACGCAGTAGCGGCAACGGGGAAACTCGTCTTGAACGCACAGTTCTGCTGCGAGCACCCAATCAAATTCCTCTTTGTTATAGTAGATGAATAAAAATGGGTACGATATTATTCTTACGGTGAGTGGCGCAATCCTAGGGTTGCTCAATTTACTGTTGGTAACATCGCCTTGTAAAACTATAGCAGAGGGGAATTTTTTTTCCACCTCCGACTCCTGGATGGACTTACTATGTCACTGCTTGCAGGGATGATAACAAACAATCAACAAGTCAGGAAAGTACAAGCAGCCAGAAACGAAATAACGAGCGATTTCTAATTCGCTTGGCTCATACGCATTTGATCTATATTATTATCTGCATGGTGCAAGGAAGCCTGAGGCTTATGCTGCACCAACCAAAAAAAAAAAAAAAAAAAATTCCCGAGTTACCCTGAGTGAGAGAGTGAGATCAGGGGTTCTTAAATTTTGCGATACCGCGATCCCCTAAATTGCTAAATGAATTTGTGCGACCGCAACCATTTCCTCCATGAGTAAAACTAATGATTACATTGAGGTTAAAATTGGGCAATAACTAAATATCCAAATAACTATGATAGCAAATATCTTATTTGAAATAATATACTGTATATACAAGGGTGTCTCAAAAATACACGGCATAACTTCAGGAATGAGTTCCTCATATGCAGACAATAAAAATATTTTATATCAACTTAGTTCCGGAAATGCTTGGTTTCCGAGTTTTGAAGGTCTGTCTATGACACTTAACTGTTCACATCACCTTATAGTAATTGTTCAAAATGTCCACCTTCTGCCTGAATACAGGCCTCACATCGACGTCTCATGGACTAGCGAAGACGATGTCAAATTCCTGGCATGTTTCGTATTGTCTCACAACCTGCTACAATTCGACTGCGGAGAGTTTCCACATCAGTTACATAGGAGTAGAATACACCATTGACTTTAAATGGCCCCACAAGAAGAAATCTAGTGGGTTTAAATCAGTGAGCCTGGAGACCAGGCAGTTGGTCCACCCCTCTACTTCAGGAGTCGTAGATCTTGGTCGTTCTCTGTCGGCAGCACGGGGTGTAAAGGTCCCATGTTCATAAAGGCGGCTATGGATACCTTCAAACGTTTTCTTGTCTGGACATCGTTCTGGGAACCTTTCATGGTACAAACGACGAGCCTCCAGAGCATTGCCGTCCGCCAAACTGTACATGAAGTGTACAGAATACCTGAAAATTAAATTCATCCACTACCTTTCCAGACGTATTCTCATGTTTTACCACCGAATTTTCTACCCGAATTGCTTCAAGCGAAATTCTTGAAGTTCTTACTTCAAGCTAAAATTCTTTGGAAACTCGGCGAACTCTTCTCGATCTAAAACTGTTGTATTAGATCTTCACTGGTTCAACCTACTTGCCAGATCTGCCGGATTGCACAAAATGCCGCAGATGTCTTCTTTCTTGTTTGTCGAAAATGCTCCTGAAATGCGAAGTTCTCATCCCAGGTCAGGCCAATATGGGGCAAGACCTTTTGTACTATACTGACAATTACGAATGCCTAGATATTGCTTTTATCTCTGTGAAAGTCAACCGTGCAGTTTTTTAGATGCCGCCATTAGACCATGCATGATGGTTCAGTTCCAACCTAGCCATTGCAAGATATTTCGTGAGAAGACCTATTTACATAAAAAATTTGGCTGATTCTCGATGCCTACGTGGACTATCAGAAGTGATAAATAGCTTTGGGTCGTAGGAACTGAAGTGGGGGATGTAAGGCGAGAAACGGCTCTAAAGCTGCAGCAAAGAGAACAGTTGACATCACTCCACCCTGAGCGATGTTCCTCCTGACACTGATGGTTGCCGAGTTTGGGCCGCATGACATGATTAATTTCCTCGATTCTAGAAAAAAAAAAGGGGGATATTAGAGGAAATCTGAAGTAGAAGAGCAGAGATTTTTAAAGTAAAGTTGAGGTAAATAAAGCAGCGTGTGGATGAACATATCGAAGGCAGTTCTGATTCGAAAAATATTACATCAATCTGTGACTGCTGCTTATAGTTTTCTCTCTTAGGAATTAGGTCGAAGCACTTAATAAACTAACTTTTCATTATCCACTGCACGGCGTAAACGATTAGTTCATTTCAAAAATAATCCATAAAGAGTAACAAAAGATAAAAAGAACATTTACATTATTTTTAAATTTTACGTTTCTGCGCCCCTGGTTATGATGACACAGGGAAAGTTCCCCTCTATTGAGGGGAAGTGCGTACGCTATAAAGTCATTACGCTTAGTCACAAAGGGATACCGGCTGTTGGGAACAGTGAAGCGGAAAGCACACTACCCTGCGGGACTCTCGATTCAGGACAAGCTGCAAGAAGTGGTTTTGTGTTAGTACACGGGTCTTGCAGCAGCGTAATTTAGCGTCCAACGTATGTGCCAGTGCTTTCTGGGGATTTTAATGAGGTATCGCAATGTGGTTTTACGTGTAGCACATAAGGTACTTAGGGACAACTTAATATCAGTCATGCTATTATTACTGTATGTTGTGTTGTTAAGAAGACCAATGTAGTGCAAATAAAGCTAATTGAATCTTAATCAACAGCATTTCCGACAATAAATGTCTAGTGAAACTCAAAAAAAAAAAAAAAAACACCATACTTTGCACAAGACATTATAATTTAAATAAAACTTGAATATTCAATTTGATTTTAGGTATTCCCATACAGTTTACAATATGTAAACGCCTAAAAAAATAATAAAAATAAACTTTCTGGAAAGAGAAAACAGAGGGCCACCAGATTGATCCTTCGTGTGTGAGACACGAAATAAGGGCACACAAATATGAAATTTTAGGGAACAACAGAAGATTGGATGTGATAACGTTCAACTATGGGCAGAGGTGGATTTAACGGCGGGCGCACCGGGCGCGCGCCCTAGGCCCCGACTTCTGAAGGGCCCACGCAAAACCCCAACAAATTAGTTGAACTAATATGTTCAACTATTAGTTCAAAACTTTGTGATTATTATTATGCTATTATTAATTATATTACATTCAAATTTTATTGGAAATAAAACATTAATAGTACATAATATTTTTTATTTATTTTAAAAAATGGTTAACATGTATTTTTATTTTCCCTGTTTTTTTTTTTTTTTTTTTTAAGGGGCCCAATATTTTCTTCTGCGCTCAGGGCCTCAACCGACCCTAATCCGCTACTGACTATGAGCTGAGGGTTGTCGAACATTGGAATAAGTTTCCTCCAAAAGTGATTAAGAGTGTGAATCTGATTGCGAACTGGATAAAACACTCGCGCGAATGGTATGAATATTTCATTTTATTTTAATTTTTTTTTTAAAACATGAAATAAAGTTTATTCATCTACAAATCAGACAAAGTAATCGTGTCTGTCCCATCAACAGCCCTAAGCTTTTTGGCAGATTAAAAGTCCATCCCTATTTCGCACAATTGAGTTTCGACAGCATATAAAGCATGTTGGAAAGGCTTTAGTTTCAAACCTGAATTTATCCGATTTAAAATCACGCGTGCAACATGCAGGTGGAGGGAGAAGAGGGAGGGTTGCAAAAATAGCATTAACGAGGAAAGAATATTGGACGCGAAGGTGTAAACAAACCACAGGAGAATCGCTCGGTGTTCGATATATGCAAAACAACGGATTTATGCAATGTTGCCATTGCAAAGAGGCCTCATTAATCACTGCCATCTCGTGCCGCTATTAAGTGCACTCGCCACACACACACGACATCCTTCGTATACACTGCACGGCCACTAATCTGTCCTGTGGCCTCGTGCAAAATGCAGTTCCGATTGATGCCGAAATTTGTCAAGCTCACTTGGCCCGCAATAACTGTTCCATTTTTAATGGCGTCTCCGGTGAGGGCGCGTTAACTTGTAGCCTCCGAGGCTTCATTCGTCGCGGGACAGAAGCCTAACCCGGAGTGAGCATCTGCCTCAGTAATCAGCACGCGCAAGTGGCCGATGATCGTCGTCAAGACAGCGGCAACAACTTACGGCTCTGCTACAGCTGCGGGACTTTTCTTCGTAAATGGAAAAGTCCGCCGGGACTTTCTGGCAGCTTCGCTCGAGTCGTGTTCGCAAAAATCCTACCGCTTACCCGCTAAGCCCCCCCACGAGCGGCGGATAGTTGTGGGTAATGATTAATGGCGACGATTGATAAGCTGCCGTTCCCTGGAGATCAGCTCCGAGGGGTAACGATGCCACCGATAACGATGTTAGAGCACGCGCAGTTTAAATAATGCCACGTTCATCGCACGCACGCCGTAATCGCAAAAATAACCTCCTCCCGCACAATGAACACGAGGGAAGACATATTGGAATCGAGCTCCGTTGAAAAACATTACAATAAAAATCACCGGCGAGGCATCGTGGCTTAAATATGTTGTCGCCGAAAAATATATGGACGGAGGGGCTTTACGGATCGGGGAAAGGCACGAGACCGCGATTAAATACTGGCCGCACAAATGCGCCAGTCATTTGTAAATAAGCGATTCTCCGCTAACGATGCGGCCACGACTCCGAGACTCAGGTGCTAAACTAGCTTCGATTCCAGTTCTGATTGATGCGCCAGTCCCGATTGGCAGACGAGTAATGACCGGCGTCTTTTAAACGAAGCTCGTTTGCAACAGTCGAAACGAGGCCGCCTTTCGCAACTTGTTGTGTGGAAATGCGCTCCACGAAATAGAACCGGCTAAAAACATCGGCTCCTGTTGGAACCGACCTACCACTTTGTAAAGAACATACAGCGAAATGTAAATCCGACAACCCTACATCCCCAAGGGTGGCGAGTTGCAGAGCTTATTTTTATTTAAATCAGATTTAGGTGTACACCCTACCATCTGAAAACATTTACAAAGACTAAATTTTGGTAGTGTTAGTGGTAAGAAATGTAAATAACAGTTCAATTTGTTAAATGAAAACAAAACGAGCAAATGTCGAGTACTGCAGATGCTGATTTTAAATGCATGCTCAATGCAGTAGCAGAAAGAAATATTTGCTTCAGAGAAAAATACTTTAGAAACAGAGATAGAAAATACCCACACTGGGAATGTTTCTCTCTCTTCACTTTCAGCTGTTCTAGAGACATAAAACTGGTCACACGCTCACACAAGCGCTGTATGACTAGCCACATAGTTGCAAATGAAAGAATATTTCCTTTTAAAGAAGTGTACGAATAAGCACTGTGAGAGAGAGAGAGGTCGCATTTTTTACATGGATTCTAAAGTACGAATGCTCCCACTTCCTTTGAAAAAATATATAATTAGACCGCTGTGCATAATCTTACTATGATCTCATTTATCTAAATGAGGCCCAGGTTGGATTGCATTCCTAATATTTTCCAATTGTAAATTGATACCTTTTTGTAAAACGTATAAATTTTAGTTTCCTGTATTTCAATTTCGGTAAATTGAAATTGATAAATTTAATCAAAATTTCTAGATATTAAGATGATCAAAAAGGTAGGGATCCTGTGTGATCGGAACTATCAGAAGGATAATGTTCAAGCTCAGCCAGCGCCACCTATTAAGGTAGGTGGCATTCACTGATCATCCAGGTTTTTTTTGATTTGGTAGTTGTTGGCGCATCGGCTTCTGTGGCCATATTGCACCTCCCAAGGTTTTTGCAGTACTTTGATCCAAGCCCGAGGCGGGAATCGAACCCGCGACCTTTGGGTTGCCGGGCAGGTACTTTACCCACCTGATCATTCAGGATTAACAACTGATAATTTTATTAACGAGATACACTGAAGTCAGTGTTTTGCATTAATAAAGTAACCGTGTGCCCCAAGAATGATTTGTCGCAGCTCAAGAGCCCGTCCTGGCATCCCAAACCGACTTCCAGTCATACGCTGATGATCTGAAGCTTTACGTCACATCTTCAGACAAAAATCAGGTTCTTAGCACTACTCTGCAAGCAAATAAAAAGATCCATCAACTGGAACAATTTCTCGCCTCAATCGGATTACAGATCACCAAAGCAAAGACAGCTCAAATGTCTTTCACTTGGAAAAAGTTAAGCAATGATATCAAATTTTACCTTCAATGGATCAACCATTCAAAAAGTTAAAATGCGCAAGGATTTGGGGTTAGTATGAAATGAAGGGATGACATTCCAGGCTGAATTCTTCAACACGAAAACAAAAACGTATTCTACTATGTGGGCGATCCGCCAAGAATTAAAGCTGATTCACAATGCTGAATTTGTAAAAAAAAAAAAAAACACCGCTGATATCTCCATCCCATACCTCTTTTAGCATTAGCATAGGCATTTGATGCAAGAAAGCAAGCTTATGCAGCATCAGCCAAAAAAAAAAAAAAACCACTTCCACTTCACCCCTCTGTTCGTTCGAAATACCTGTCCAGCTGAGCCTTAAACTTATTTAGGCTATCAACTTCCACTACAAGGGATGGAAGTCTGTTCCACCAACCAACCACCCCCTGGCTAAAGGCAAATTTCCGCACGTCTGTCCTACATCTGTCTTTCCTCAATTTGAATTTATGCCCTCTCAGGTGATTATTCTGAGCGAGAGGAAGAATCCCATCAGCATTGAGCATGCTCAAACCATTCAAGGCTTTATACACCTCTATCAGATCACCTCGCTGGTGCCTAGTCTCTAGACACTGTAATTTGCAAAACTTAAGCCTTTCTTCGTAAGAGCAACTCTTTGTTCCATTCACCAATCTTACTACCCGTCTCTGTACTCGTTCCAGCAGCTCTACATCCTTCTTGAAATGAGGCCTCTAGACCTGTATACAGTACTCTAGGTATGGCCTGACCATTGCCTTATACAAGGGAATAATCACCTCCTTATCCCTGCTGGAAAAATTCCTGTATATCATTGACAATACACCATGAGCTACTCTTGCAGGCCGTCTGCACTGCTCAGAGAACTTCATATCTGCCTGCACAACCACCCCCCAAGTAGTCCCTTTCATTCTCTACCACTGTCAGTGTAGGTACCACAGAGTTGATACGTTGCTCTGGGGTTGCTGTTTCCCATGTGTAGTACTTTACATTTGTCAATGTTAAACTTCATTTGCCACCTCTCAGCCCATCCTGTTGCAGCAGCATAGTGTCAGTAGTGTCCTTGACAACCCTGCCTACCTTTGTATCGTCTGCAAACTTCGACATTAAGCTTGATATACCATCATCAATATCATTTATGAATACAGAAAACAATAATGGACCCAACACTGAGCCCTGAGGGACTCCACTAATAACATTAGTCCACGACGAGCAGTGTCCATTGATTACCACTCTGTCTTCTCCCCCTCAGCCACCCCTTTATCCACAGCAGCAATTTACCTCCAATGTCACACTGCTCCAATTTGTGCAGCAGTCTTCCATGTGCAACAGTATCAAAAGCCTTTCTAAGATCCAAGTATATAATATCAAAGTTATTCCCTGCATCCAGTTCCTTTGTGACTGCATCATAGTATCCAATCAAATTGGTCAGGCAAGACTTCCCCTTAACAAAACCATGCTGTGTCCGAGCTATAACTGAAGTCTTGTCTAAATGATCCTGCAGTGCTTCTTTAACTAGTGTCTCCATTAATTTTCCTGGAACAGAAGTTAAACTCGCAGGTCTATAATTACTTGTGTCAGCCTTTGATCCTCCTTTGTGAATTGGGGTCACATTTGCACATCTCCAGTCTGTGGGTACCTCCCCTGAGTCCAAGGAAGCTCTCTTTATGTAGCAATTATTTCGTCCTGTGTCCATAAGTTCCTCAGCCTCGGAATAGTAGGCCCCTGAAATGGCTCAATACACTGGCAACCAATGTATTGCTTGGCAACCAATACACTATTTCTAGGGCCCAACTCTACATCAATCTCGAAGTCAACCCATGGAAACAGACTGTGGCAGCTAACCTTCTTGCACTGGCCAAACTAATCACAGGACGCCTCGACGTCCCTAATATCCCAGACCTCATTAAAACTCGCGATTTGCTGAAAGAAGTCAAGTGGACCCCAGGCTGCTGTTCAGAATCAGTTTAAACAATTCAAAGCCTGAAACGCATGTCTCCAGAAAACACGGTAGATTGAATTAAGAATCTGGCCATCGATTTTAATAAATTATGCCAGCAGAATGCATACAGACGTCACAAACTAATGGATACATACACAAGTCTATCGTTATTTTTTTCAAGAACACCACCGAAAGGAAAAGGACATGCCACGACAATGCTTCCCATGACAGGACAAATATAAAATGAAGCCGTTACGGATCTTCTCAATTGGTATCTATTACATTAAAAGGCGCCTGGCAGTGAACACTGAGATGGACAGGAAAGAAGAGATACCAAGGAAACAACTGTGATGAACTGCCTCAACCAAAGAAGCTCTTTCTATTATTGAACAGCACATTTTTGATAAATTAATATCTTTCTTAATTCGGGACACTTGGGTATCGCACAAATTTAAAATTTCATGTATGTAAATAAACACTTGTCTTCCTTCACGGATTAGGCGATCCGCCTGTTCCGATCTCAAAACGGTCTGCCCATCTTTTCTTCGGTCTTCCTGTCTCTTTTTCCTTTTGCTCTATATGTGTAAGCTGTAAATAAACACTAAATATTCTGTTTATACTCCAATAAATATTCTGTTTATACTCCAAGACGACCAAACGGTCAGAGGAGTTCACAAGATAGACAGAATACAAGAAACAGCACCGTATCTAGCAGTCACGGGCTTGAACCCCGGTCACTCAAGGCACGTGTGCTTTGCACCTGCGCGCATGACCACTCGGCTACAGCATGTCCCAGCCTTAATCGTTGAATAATTATCCCCCCAGCTTACTGCTATCCAGGTGAGAATGACTCTTGAGCAGAGCAATAGGCAGATAATAATAATAAAAAAAAAATTCTATGCCTCAACAACCTATAAGCTTGTGCACTCGTCACAGTAACTGAATATTTAATTGCCTCCTTAAGTTGTTGTAGTAGTAGGATTTTAGGAGCACCAACGACTAAAGCCATGTTGCTCCGTGGTATTTTGTCTGTAAATTGAATGTGTTCCAAGTGCTTTCTGTTTGCTGGCGAAAAACCCAAGTTTCAGGGAGAAAACCACGCAACCCTCGCCTGAGACCGAATAACTCAGCCACGCTGTGACAAAGCCCATAAAAATTCCTCACATCATCGACGGGACTCGAACTCAGGTCTTTTCCATCCGGTATAGCGAAAATGGAAATCCTACCAACTGTGTTACCCGCGAGGAAATCTCCTTAAAAAGATAAAAACAAACAAACAAAAAAAAAAATAATAATAATATAATAAATAAATTCCCCGTTCATATTGCGGGATGGCTGCACAAAATCCCCAGCACCGTGTGTGTTAAAGGCAAAAGCAACTAAGGGGCAAGCATATTATGTTTGTAAATTGCGCGTATTCTCTGATCGATTTGCTATCTGGAGAAAAACCCAACTTTCCGGGATATAAAAAAAAAAAAAAAAAAATCGTTTCAGACTGCCTAACTCGGCTGTGTTGCGAAAAAGACCCATAAAAATTCCTCATGTCATTGACGAGAATCGAACTTTTCCGGAAAAAAATTAGAACCTTTTTTTGGTACAATCATCATCATCCCCCCCCCCCCCCCCGGTGTGAGGAGGACGGTGAGTATACCAACATCACGTTGTGAAAAAAAAAACAAAGATTTCTTGTGTCGTTCGTTGACTGATTAGTACTTTGTTTGGTGGGCAGTGGCGAAAAGGGTTATATCCACCGTGCTACTACGAGGGTTTCTGACATTGCAAGTTGTTTTTAAGAGTGAAATTCATCGTCGAACTGATTCAACTTAACGAAAGAAACAAAAAATATACTAAGGGGATTTCAATATGCGGATGTATAACTGTGCACTTGTACGGTGACCACTCGCCTATAGCCGCATTCACTACCCAGTCTTTCGGCACTTCTTTTTTTCTGGTCATTATGAAGTCAGTCAACGTTGAAAGACGGATATTTTCCCTTCACCAAACAAACACGCAAATCGTCGTCCGGAAACAAACTGCAGTCACAAACCACACCAGAGAAGACTGTGACGGCCCTTAGTGATCACAATAAGCATGAGCGAAACAATTTTTTTTCTTTTTTTTTTTTTTTAGTAGAGCTGAGTTGGCTGGTTTTAGCGAGTGGAATGGAACCGCGCGTTAGGGGGTTTTCGTCACAGAATACAAAGTGTGTGAGTTTAGGTGAAATTCGAGTGACATTTGTCTTTTATAAAATAGTAATAATTGATCGAACAATAATGATTATTATCTCTCTATACATTAAAAAAGTTTTCCTGCCTAGTGATATTTATTGGAGCCGATGGAGAAGATAGCCAGGAAATTACGTCACTACAAATGCAATTCATTATTGACAACTGCCTCCATAAATTTCAACCTCGTGCACGTGCTTCCCTGTCTAAAATTTGATGTTCCATTCTAACGTGTTTTGTATATTAATGAAGATTGTATACAGTACAGTATTTGTAAATAGTTTAGTATTTTGTAAATATTTTAGTCCTGCTCTTTCGGATGCAATAATATTCCTCATGCATTATGCAACCCGAAGCAAAAGGCCATTTCCTAAGTGACCTATGTGAGCGCAGGTAAATAATTACATACGTGATTAGATATCGATCAGCGCAGTGCGTATCGACAGGTGTGTATTTTAGGTAGAAAAGATTTGACTTACTCCGTATACCACATTTTACGTAGAAAAGCGTGCGCGGAGATGGGCGAGCAAATCCCCCCTAGTTATTATTATTATTAGTCCTCTGCAGTATTATTAGGAAACAACCAGTTTTAAAAGATTACGCTGACAAAATAAAATAAAATCCCAGCATTATGAGGAAATTGCAGAACTACAATGTACTTAATTTATACAAATGAATAAACACTGTACGATTCGTGTGTCACGAAGCTATTTACAAGCAGCGCTAAGATTCTTCCCTTTCATAGTATCGGGGAGGAATAAATTCTGTTTATACAACCAGCAATGTATTTAGCAGTCACGCGAGCTTGAAGCAGGGTCACTTGGAACGCGTGTACTTATACATCGTGACGACTAACCACTCGGCTGCTTCGGCGCCTATTTGATAAGCTCTCCAAGTGATCTCTCGCGACGGCCTTTCTTGAAAACTTAGATCTGATTTATCACATCGCGGTATTTATAGACATATTATTATTTCTATTAGGAAATAAGATAAAACGAGGGGACTATAAGCTGCAACTTTTTTTCCGATTAGAAACCAACACAAACTCGTGTCTCACTTTCCCTCATTCATCGGCACCCAGAGAAGAGTCCTTCCATATTATGAGACTCCGTTGCTGCAGTCCTCCGCTGATTTGTGATTACTGCGCCCAATACCAAACTCTTTATTATCGTCAGTGCCTTTGTAAAACTGCAGGAGCTTGCATTCATTTGGCCAGAAGAAACGATTCATTAATTTGTTTATCCTTTCAAAGATCCATTTTCATTTCTTTCCGAGACTTCCTCCGTATTAAGGAAACAAATGCGAGCGAAGAAAACCCATAACGAATGGAATTCGAAGAAGTTTATTACGAGTTTTGTGAACATTCTTAATTTAAAAAAGAAGGATCGCTTTCTGTTCTTCGCAGTTAGGGGACTGTAACTGCCAAAGAAGCGGCGTAAAGTGCAAGGTACGCAGAAACTAAGATCCCGACGAAGTTAACTCTGCAAATTTACGACATAAAACACGGCTTCTAGCACAAGCTTAGTGCAACATCGTGGCTGCATAGTGCACATGCAAAGCTAAATATGAGACAACTTTTCACTCAAATTATCTCAGGGTGCTGATCACAGAACGCTTGATTACGATTAATACACACACTGAGTTGTCTTTGCATTAGCAACATTCCCCTTGTGTAGAAATGGACGGATCTGTGACGCTGGTGAAGGCTCAGAGTTGGAAGTGGCTAATATAAGATCGTAGTTCGCTCACATGCCAATCAGTTTCTAATAACTGCGAGGAAGAATGGGTTCGGCGTCGAGATCGTTTCGACTTTGAAGGCGAAACTGATTATAGGGGAAACAGTATCTGGACCACAGCCAACATGGGTAAGTAAAGTACTCTTGTTCTTCCGTGTCACGAGTCTACCGCGACTGGCTCAATAGTGGTCGAACAACAAACTAGGCTTAACGACTTCCTTCAAGTCCCCAATTAAATAAAAATCAGTCCACACTTCACTATTATTAAACCACATGAACATTAAAGTTCAATGTGGCGTTTGAATACTAATCTATCTTAATTCGTACTCTTTCGAATTAACATGGATTATTGCTAAAACTAACTGAAAGTTTAAATCTGATAGAGAATCGCCGTTCATCCTTCTACACCGACAACATTAACCCTTTGCAATGACGTCAGACGCGAAGTCATTGCAAGTGACTACTTCAGTTAGAACAATTCAATGAGGTCGGTCTCCTGGCAGGTGTCTAGCCTCCAAGGGCGTGCAATTTGAAAAATCAAAGTCGTTTGTGGTAAGAGTATCCCTGCGTGTTCTTTCTAGTTCCTCTTCTCTGCGCCCATTCCAAAAGATCCATATATTTTCTAAAATTAGGCTTCCAGACCTTTATTCAGTACCATTGTCTTGTACAATGGGGTAATTGCCTTCTTGTCCCTGCTGGCAAATTTCCTATATGTATATTTGATAATATGAACCAGAGCTGTAATGCTCAATATGTTGTACGTTGATATCAATATTTGTAAAATAATAAGAGAACTTTACTTCAATATAATACATAGAACACTTCCGTAGTGTAAACAGTAAGGGACCCAGCACTGAGACCTCAGGGATTCTACTAATAACATTAGTCCAAAAAGAGCAGTGCCCATTTACAACGACCTTCTGTCTTTTGCCACTCAACCACCACTTTATCCGTAGCAGTAACTTGCCTCTAAACCACACTGCTCCAATTTTAAAGCAGTCTTCTGTGTGAACAGTGTCAAAAGCTTTGCCGAAATTGGAATATATGGTATCAAAATTATTATTTACAACCACTTCCATTGTTATTGCGTCATAGCAGCTCATCAGACAAGATCCAACCACCAACAAACCCATGCTGTGATCTCTGCATAATTCCATTCCTGTTAAGATGATCCTGGAATACCTCATTAAGAACTAACTCCATTCTTTTCCCTAGAACAGTAATCAAACTTACAGGTCCATAATTGCTCACATCATCCTTTGATTCCCCTTTGCGAATAGGTGAAATTTGCACACTTCAATCTATAGGAATCTTCCCGGAATCAAGGAGGCTCTCATCATTATGGCCAACGGTTTGCTTACCATTTCTGCTGCTTTTAACATAACTGGATAGTCACGTCACCCTGTGTGCCTTATTTACTTTTAGCTTCAGCAATTTCTGAAAATGTTTTTAAAACAGTGAAAGGAAACAACAGCAATACCTTGTGTCATAAAATGCTCAAATAACCTGTCAACAATCTGCTAATTTTAGTGTTCTCAAAGTAATTTCATTAGTTGAAGTTATAATTTCGTGCAGCGAGTGCGTTCGTCCCCCATCCACGGCCATTCGAGAATACGCTTACAGCTGACTGTGGTTCGTTTGAATGAGTAGCACGTTGGGGTTTCTAGTCTGATATTAAACTAAATCGATTATGATTTAAAAAAAACAAAAATTTTCACGATCCACAAGACATTAACCTAAGCCTTCGCATCCCATACAATAATCTCTCTCTCTCTCTCTCTCTCTCTCTCTCTCTCTCTCTCTCTCTCTCTCTCTCTCTCTCTCTCTCTCTCTCTCCTAAATGTCTCTCTGTGGTTTAGGGGATCTTCATTCTGGTGACCTGAGAATCTGCAATTTCGTAAATTTGCTTCCTTATACGTTTTGCCTGCTCACAGTTTTTCAAGATTGAGATAACCAAACATCTTTATAGCGTTGGCGGAAAACAACGCAGGCTGTCTTAACTGGTCTACTAAGTACCAGCGCTTCTCAGTTGTGATCTGTACCTGTAATGCGTCTTTGGGTCTTATTATCCAGTTTTGAGTTACCAAGGGCTTGTTATCCAGTCTTCCAGCTAAAAGATGGAGTTCCCTGTAAAACAGATTCCCATATCAAAAACCTTTCTTCATTCCTGAACCTACAGAAAAATTTTTGCAGCGAACTCCTTCAATAACCTTTTCATAGAGAACCGGTTTTAATAATTTGTTAAATAAAACACTTTGAAAGTAGTAAATTTATTACAAATAAAAGTTATAATATACTGTGTATAATGCAGTTCAATAGAAATCTGAACTCAGATCTTGAATTCAAATTCTTTGGCAATCTCTGAATTCAAACTTTATTTTTATTAATCGTGTTACATATTTATCAAAGTATGAATACTCAACGTTAAAATTAGATAAATAAACACGACTTAATTTATAGGCGAGATTATAACTCATTAGTTATTTAGCATTGCAGTATTTCACTCGAAAAACTAGTGGAAAATATTTGCCGGCAGAGAGTGTAGTCGAACGCGGTCTCCTTCATTGCTGATAATCTTTATCACGATTACCTGTGATTGATCTATCCAACCACCTCACTACAGTAACTGTGATTCACGTGAATAACAGTTTGCTGTTTGATTTCATAAATTAATCGCGTTTAAGAAATCTGCCCAAATTTCCATAATTACTCATCGATAGCAGGAGAATGCTATCCAAGGAGAGCAAGCTCAATGATTGACCAAGGTCTACTAACTTCCGCACGGAAACCATAGTTTCAAAGTCCTACTGATGTCAAGTACGATCTTCAGACAAACGTAATGACTTTTTAACAGTTGTTCGCAATATATTTAGCGTCTGGAGATGTGTGCAACTAAAATATTACTCCCAGGGGCTCACATCTGGTGAGTATGAAATTGGCACACCCAGGGTCCTGAGCTGGATATCATCATTCTTTTCTTTCTTGGTGATTCCCTTTTGGCTCTCTCTCTCTCTCTCTCTCTCTCTCTCTCTCTCTCTCTCTCTCTCTCTCTCTCTCAGGGTAACTCGGGATTTTTTTTTTGGCTGGTGCATCATAAGCCTCAGGCTTCCTTGAACCATAAAGCTAATAATAATAATAATATGAGTGTGTACCAATCACTTTGAATTGTACGGCCAGCTGACCATACAGTTCAAAGAGACTGGTAAACACATTCGTGTCAGTTAAGGCATCCACACCCAAAAATTATTATGCCGATAATAATTGGATGGAAGAAACACTTGGGAACATCACACATCTGGATTTTGGTATGAGCATTTGATTCGGTTCCTCTCGATAGGTTACGGTATAAATTAGAGTTGGTCGGGATAAGAAGGAAGATCGACCGGTGGGTTGGCTGAAAGACAGCAGACTGAGGAATATCCATTTACGATCACCCTTCGATTGGACTGCAATACCGAGCGAGGTCTCTCGACAATCAGTGCTCGGATTTCTCTTCAATTTTTGAGTACAAAAGATTTCAGACCCTCCAAGTATTTATTCATTTTTTTATTTACAAACTTCCCACCCACAGGACACGCAGACCCTACAGTCTACGTGCCATATGGGTGAGAACGCCGAGAATTACAGAGAATCAATACAAAACAGTTATAAGTATTAAAATATATACAAAATGTGGATTAAAAAACAGAGCAAAAAGCAATTTCTTATACATAGACAGTTAAAGTATAAAATTAATATTGTGATAATTTTCGATACCTGAAGGAAACGGAACATAGGACCACTAAGTAAACGTTGAGGACGAGGGACAGGCAGTGAGAAATTAATTTTATAACGAGAAATTAGTTGTCTTAGAAGAGATGGCGAATCGATAATAGAGTTTATGATATTGTAGACAAAAAGAGGCCCACGGAATTGTCCTCTGGAGTGAAGAGGAACGATTCTGAAGCGACGTAGCTCCATAGTTTCGACAGCGAAAGGCAAGGCGATTTCGAAAGCATATGAATTTAAGGAATTTGATTTGAATTCGCATGTATTTCCTGAAAATTACGATCAACAGAAATTCAAGTCATCAACAAGTACCTTCTTTCTCTTCTCAACCTTCAACCCACGCACGATACAAACTACTACAGGTTCTAACACCTTTTGTGTTTACGGTTTTCATAAAAAAATACAATTACTCCCAGATCTTTTTCATTTTCCACTACACTGAGTGTGGTACCACACAGTTGTTACGTTAATCTGGGATTAGTACTATCCACATGCAGTAAAGGGTATTAACTATTATTATCAGCCCATCTGTTCAATTATTTTAGATCTCGCAGTAGCATTCCTTGATTACTGTCATTAACTATTCTGCCAATCTTCGTATCATTTGCAAATCTAGACATTCGGCTTAATGTACCTTCATCAATATCGATCATTAATAAATATAAATGTATAATTAAATAATATCAATATATCAAATCATGAACTTAGAATCTGCAGTTTGTTACTGTGGTGATAAGTATTTATTTTGACATCATGAAAATTAATTATTTTTGGATCAGCTGTTTTTGCCTTTTTTTTTTTTTTGGAAGGTTTGAATTTTTTATGGAGATTACTGCTTTAAATTCAATAAGTACAAATAGAAGGGTGGCTACTGTAAAATCTGACATTAAATGGCAATGGACAAAACACGCGACCATTAATTTATAACAATTTTGCTTAGAATTAGATGATGGGGCCAATTTGGAATCTTCATCTGTATCTACTATAATCGGTAAATTCGAAAATCACTTAAATCTCTCCGACTTAAAGCGCGAAAATGTTCCCCCCCCCCCCATATCTTACGATTGTAAAGACAGCACCGAAACGAGGTACTCACCTTTGTGGCCAACAGAATTGGGCCAAACAATTTTAACCACTATATAGAGGGCTATTTCAGGCAGTGAGAAGTACAATTGAAAATTCGAATTGGTCGTTGGGCTAAACTGATTGGTTTATCTCAGGGAATACTGAAAGTAATGACCAAGAGCGGTTGGCAGGTCGAATTACTTTTATTTTGCTGAACGGGACGATTAAAATTCAAGAGCAATCAGGAAGTGCCCGTGGGAAGGTGTACTTTCATCCGATTAAGCGATTTGCATAAATACATATTCTGTTTATACTCCAGCACGACAACCAAGTCAGTAGAGTATAATAAATCGTCAATACAAATATTTATCGTATTTAGTAGTCACGGGCTTGAACCCCGGTCCACTCAAGGAACGCGTGCTGTGCACTCTCGCTCCTGACCACTGGGCTACGTCAGGCCTAGATAAACTATCTCGTACAGTTCCATTCGGGAACACATGGCATGGGGAATTTTAATTATACAGATTTGGCAGTACACTATGACCAAGCCTTTCATCCAGCCTTATGGCGTACATTGTCTCCCATCTGAGGGAGAATTTATCCCATTGACGTAAAGAATTCAAAAGAGGTGAGCTGTACCACGTTTAAATTCAGTTAGTTCACTCCGTACTGCATGTCCAGTTCATATGCCGAAAACAAAATAATAAAAATAGAAAATGACGACATTTTTAATTAAGAAACAAAACGAGCATAAATCTAACCTCAAGTTAGTTCAATGTACGCAATGGTTTACATTTCAGCAGGGGCGAGCCATCCCGAGGGTGATGGGTGCTAAACCCGAGCGCCAGAAAACCTGAAACTCACATACACATATGAAGAAAATTAAAGGAGGCGCCACATACCCTAGGAGCGCCCCTGCATTTCAGGCGATTTTTGTTTCTTAAACTGATTTTTTTATTTTCTTTTACTGTGTTTAATGGAAGTGAAAAGTAAATATGTTACAATCTAGTTACAAATTAATTGATTAACTAATTTTTAACGTTATTTTCACCTTCACTGAGCTTCCGTGTTTATTAATTTGTACCAGATCTGGCAGTACACTATGACCAAGCTTTACGAAAATAAATCGGGTTGAAGTTATCTACACTGATCCCAGTCGAGCCTTCCATCCCCGTCTCACATCAACGCTTATTTAGTAAAACTGAAACTTGATGGAATACGTAAACCGCTGCTTAGCTGGCTTCAAAGTGGTGGCGTGCATAATCGAATGATCAATAATGGATTATATGCAAATTAGTGTAAACAAAGAATCGACAATGGAGGGATTGATCCGATCTTATCCTAACTAAAGATAGCTGCACTTCCCACTCGGGCAAGTCTCTCTCTCTCTCTCTCTCTCAAAATGATGTTTTTTTTTTTTTTTTTTTTTTTAAATGAAAACCCCAAACACGAGGTATTAGAACCTATAGCACTTAGCACCGTGTATGGGTTGGAGGTTGAGAAGATGAAAGAAGATACTTGTTGACATTAGACTTGAACTTCTGTAAATTGCACTTTTCGGGAAAATAGATTGAAGGTTGTTCCAGAAAATGAAAGTTAAAGGAATAAATGGGGAAGAAGAAACGTTGGTTCTGTGAATTTCAAGAGGGACAATAAAAGGATGTTGACTGGTTGCGGCACGTGTTTGGACTGTTTTGGAAGAGAGAGCGGGAATTATAGAAACCAATTCAAAAGAACAGTGCCCGTGGAAGTATCTATAGAAAAGGCATGCAGCAGAAACAGAAAGTCTATGAGACAGAGTGGAGAGACTGTCAGAGATAAGTCACTAAATAACATAACTGCCCTCTTTTGAATGGAATCTAGAAGCCTGAGAGAAGTTTTGGGAGCACCGCCCCAGATGTGGGAACAATATTCCAAGGTAGGGCGGATTTGAGATTTGTACAGAGTGAACAGCTGTTCATGCCCATCACTATTGCAAAGTTAAATTCACGTTAAGTTATATCGTGTTAATGATGCTGTTTCCAACATCTTTTCTTTAACGAAGAGCATTCCCCAGGGCTCTCGGCTACTTAACAGTGCTACCAGACAGTAAATAAATTTCACAAACGAGCTTGCGACAGTTATCTGGCAACTTAATGCATCAAAATGCGCGATTGCAACTCATGCGACCCCAAGAAAGAAAAAGATCTTTTCATCCTTACAAAATATTTATTTATTTGCAATCCCTACTGAGCCCAGCGTTTATCTAGGAAATGGCAAGTCAATAAGATTATTATCAAAATTAACTATCAATTTTTGGGTGAATCCCATCATAAAGACTTAGGAGTGTCGTTTCCCTACAACACCCCTTTCATTCCTCTGGAACGAAAGGGGGTTTGGAGGGAAATATACATTGTATATATACATCCAATATACATATACATTTCCAATATACATTGGAAACTTCGATGTAAACCTATAGAGGTGCTGGGATTCATACGACATTTTCCCATACGCATTCAGTAATCGAGCATTTGTGTGTTGCCACAGTCTTGCCGATATGCCATCCCTACTGAGCCCAGCGTTTATCTAGGAAATGGCAAGTCAATAAGATTATTATCAAAATTAACTATCAATTTTTTAACCCTTAAGGCCATCTATCTTGCCAGACCCTGCCAAGATAGATTACCAAAATTAGATGGTGCAAAATTTTTCCGCAGGAAATATTATAGTATGTACCTCCAAAGATTAACATTTTCTCATTTATTACACAAGCGAACTCTAATAAAGCTCAAATTTGCTTTTACATCACAAAATCTTCGATACTGAATCTTGACACATTCTGTTTCTTTCACTTCATTTCGATCTGGATCTCGGATGCACTGAAATATGGGATGACAACGCGTTTCGCCTAACACTAAAAAGCAGAAATACAGACATCGCGTTTTCTTTTCTTTTTTTGATGCAATTTGCCATTCTGACAGTAAACTGCGAGGATCGCTCAGAAGAATGCGTGACAGAAAAGCACACAGCTTTTCCATAGTTCAGATGCGCATACCGAGAAGGTAAGACCACAACGACAGATGAAGTGCATCGCGTAGCTACGAGGGTTTACAACCAGTTGCACTTTTCGTTCCTCCACAATTTGTGTACGGGTGCCGCCTAGGGGGAATCGCAACCCACCGAGGGAACAACTGGCGCACAATTGGCATCGCAAAGAATGGCGGCGGAATGCGGGTCTGAAGTGCAGTCGTTTAACGTTTCGACCACGTGTGGGATAATGCACGTGCAGCGGCCGGTCTTGGGAACACAAGTCGGCGCAAAGAAAGGCGTCGACAACCAACGGGGTCCCACAACCATCGGCAGCACCTCGTGAATAACAACGTGATGCGGCACCGGGAGATCATTTCTCACGTGCACTTTGGCTTCCCCTCCTCAAAGAAACTTGTCCGGGTTAGCTTACCGACTTCTTTATTTGCGAGCGAGCTACGCACGGGGATATTTCACACGTCACGGCAGCCCCCCTGGGGGAGAGCCCTGTAAGGCGATGAAATGTATTAAAATGACGGAGTGAGTTCGCCGAAGGGTCACACCTGCCACCTGAGCAGCGTCCGCACCTGCAGATTTCTCACACTCCCAGTCCGCAATGATCCGTCATAACTCTTTTGGACCATCGCCCGAAGCGGTGACCCCACACGTGGCTACGAAGTGGAGAGGTCAAGAGCAACACTCGACGACTGTCAGAATGTCGGATAAAAGGCAAATCACGCGTCAAGATACTTCACCACTCTTTATATAAAAAAAAAACCCATCATGCCTTTATGAGTGAACATACATAATGAGGAAAACACTACTGCTCCTCCTTCTGGCTTCTGATCTGCAGTGATCAGGTCCTTTCCAGTTAAGTTATTGCAACTGATTTGTTAGTACACAAATTACTCACATTCACGCGACGTGAAATGAATTTTCAAACAAGAAAACGGAATTTATTTACACTGTTTACTGAGGACAGTTTACAGGCGAAACACCATTCATCAAACTTGGTTTATTGGAGCGGTGCATATTTTTCTTTTGCATTATTTGCCGAATAATGTTCCGGTGATGATATTACTCTCTTTCCCCACCAAAAACAACAAAGCTGTATCCGTTCTGGCGAAATAGCTGGAACCAGTTCGCTATTACCATTAATTAAAGTGGGCGGCAAACTCGGGGTACAAGTTATTTGATTAAAATCACTGTACTTCTATCGCTGGGTAAAGCCTTTGAATGACATTTAATAAAACTCAGCAATAAAAAGATTTCAGAAACTGAGCATCACACGGCAAGTCATGAACGTTTTGTTGTGAGGCTCCGAACCATTGTCAATTCGACGGATTAAGTGTTCCACTTCACTTTGTCAGATAACTTACCTAACAACAAGTATGTCATCCCCACACACACACACACTTTAACCCTCAAAACAGACTGATTCGTCGTAGCCTGGATACAAACATTTCCTACAGTTGATGCAAATTGGATGATTACGGATCTCTGCTCCAAAGCGCTTCTTCCACCTCACACAATATGTGCTCAATTACATCTGATCTGGTAAATGGAAAGGCCACCGCAAGACTAAATTCACTCTCATGTTCCTGGAAGACCGAATTCTATCTGTTCTAGCCTCGTAACACACGCATTATTTATTTATTTATATACAGACTGCTCACATACAGGGCACACAGCTCCTAAATAATGGTGAGAACTGTTTTCTAAATAATAGAAAACAATAAAATCAATACAAAACTAGAATTAAAATATATAAAAAATTTAGAATAAGAAACCAGAGTAAGAGGCAAATTCTCATACATCGATAGATCTCATACACGTGCATAAAATCAATGTTGTAATTATTCAAACTTGAAGGAAACGAAACAGAGGACTATCAAGTAAGCGTTGAGTACGAAGGATGGACAGGCAGTGAAAAATTAGTTTTATAACGAGAATTCAAGCGGGATAGAATGAAAGGTATTTGTCCAAGATATGGAGAATCGATAACAGAGTCCATGATATTGTAGACAAAAAGAGACCCATAGAGTTGTCGTCTGGAGTGAATAGGAACAATTCTGAAGCGACCACAAAGAGCTCCATATTTTGACGGTGAAAGGCAATACGATTTCGACTGCATAAGAATTTAATTTGAATTCTCTCAAGTATATGAGAAAGATATTCCTGTTGTGGGGACCAAATAGTAATCAAAAATGGGAAGTATAAGCTGCTCGTAGCGAAGAGTTTAACTTTGTCGCACTTGAATATAGAGGAAGAACGCTTGATTAATCCAAGAAGTCTGAGATATAACGCGATCAACGTGGAAAGAGGGATGAAGGTCAACTCAAAATAGGACACCTAGGTTCTTGAATGTATCAGTACTTGCAATTAGAGAGTTTAATATAATAATCAGCAAGGACGGAGGATCTAACTACACGATTCGAGCGAAAGAGACAATTTACATTTTAACGAGTTTAGAAACAAGTTATTTTTATTGAGCCAGAGTGAGAGGATCAAGACATAACTGGAGTTCATCGCTGTCAGTTGAAGAACAAAGAACTTTGTAAAGTTTAATATCATCTGATAGAGTTGCCACTCAGCATTAGCGGACTGAAATAAGGTTGACAGATGATCATTATAAAAAAAATAAAGAGCGGACCCAATGGTGAGCTTTGAAGAACAATTTGCGAAACAGTAAACGGAGTTGATGAAGTACCATCAATTATTATGGATAGGTTACGATTTCTAAGCAGTGAATCAAGCAAATCTAGTAAAGGGGATCGTACACAATAAGATGAAAGCTTGAACAGCAAAGATCGATGGCCGACCGGGCTAGCTGGGTGGGTAAAGTGCCTGCCTGGCAACTCAAAGGTCGCGGGTTCTAATTCCGCCTCGGGCTTGGATCAGAGTAGAAAATGCAAAAACCTTGGGAGGTGCATTATGGCCACAGAAGCCGATGCGCCAACAATGGCCTGACGTAGCCGAGTGGTCAGGAGAGAGAGGTGCATAGCACGCGTTCCTTGAGTGGACCGGGGTTCAAGCCCGTAACTACTAAATACGATAAATATTTGTATTGACGATTTATTGTAAACTCTACTGACTTGGTTGTCGTGCTGGAGTATAAACAGAAAATTTATTTGAGAAGTGCAAGCAGGCTGCTAGGAAGAACTTTTTATTCTTTCGAAAGAACTCATTCACAGATGGGTTCTTCCATCGCTGCAGCATGAAACGGAGCTCTCGGTCGGAAAAACAATTTTCAGATAACCTATGACATCCAAATGTTACTCAGTTGATTAGTTACTACGAGGTAGACACAAATGACCTAGATGCAAAGAATAATTTTTGCGTCACATACTCAGATTGCATTACTGCATTTTATGTTGTTCCACATAAGACTATCAGCAATGTTGCACTGGGGCTAGTTATTCATATGGATAAAGGAATGGATGGGTGATGGACGGTGTCCATGAGTTTCAGCGTTGGGCTTCGCTATTTTCTGCATTTAGTAACGATATTGTTTTAGGTATATCAAAGCTTAATGTCTAAGTTTATGGATGTTGTTGTTGTTGTTGTTGTATGTTTTACGGCGCAACGGCACCTATAGGCCATTATGCGCCAAGCAATGGTAGGAGGCAAAAGGCTTTATTAAAAGAGAGATATGTGCACTATGTGAAGATTTAAGCATTATATTCTGTCATAGCATTTTATCCTTTTTAGGAAAGTGAAAACTGCATTAATATCAGATCTGTCGCCTAATATTTGTTCCAAAGTAGGTGTGGTTTGGGCTGCATAGTTTGATAAGAAGGTGGTCTGCCGTACTCCATTATAGAGAGGGCAGTCAACAATGATGTGCTGGACTGTGATTTGAGCATGGCAGTTCGGACAAGAAGGTGGGTCTGAGGAAGAGAGAAGATAAAGGTGAGTAAGGTGTGTATGTCCTATTCGTAATCTTGCAAGTGTGACTTCTTCCTTTCGGTTCGAGCGGAAACTAGATGGCCAAGACTGGAGTTTCGGTTTAATCCGAAGCAGTTTGTTGCCTTCTTGGTTTTGCCAGATGGTTTGCCAGTGAATCATACTTCGCTTTGTTATAAGACTTTTATAATCGGTGAAAGGAATTTTGAAAGAGTCATGAATTGGTTGCACAGTAGATTTGGCTGCGTGGTCGGCACTCTCATTGCCAGGTATGCCAACATGGCTAGCGACCCAACAAAATTTTATTACTTTCGTGTTCTTAGCAAGATGAGCCAGCAAGTTTTGAATATTACCAAGTAGGTAGTTATGATGCTTTCTTGGTTGCTGTAAAGCGAGAAGGGCACTCAGAGAGTCGGTAAAAATAATACTATGGGTATACTGCTTCAGCTTTATAGTTTCTAGCGCCATCTGAATGGCATGAAGTTCAGCAGTAAAGATACTGCATTCTAAAGGTAACTGATTAGAGATTGTTGATGATGGAAGAACAACAGCAGCACCGACGTGGTGATCAGTTTTGGAACCGTCTGTGTATATCATGGTATAAGATTCATATTTCTCAAGTAGAGATTTATGAAGCTGGTTTACATTCTGTGAAGAAAGAGTACTTTTCCCCCATTCTTGAAGGGACAGATCACAGGTGGCAGGGCAAAATGCCCACGGAGGAGTCGTGAAACTAGTGGTGGCTATTTTAGAAAGATCAAGCTGCCAATTATCAAGTAGTGAGCAAAGATGTATGCCAGCGGGTCGATTTATTGATGGATAAACGGCATACAAGTTCTCCCAATCTGGTGTAAATAGATGTTTCCACGATGGATGCAGGGGTTGGCTTTTTATTTTGACGGCATAATTCAGCAGTAAAATTTGTCTTCGTAGAGAGAGTGGGGGATCATGAGCTTCAGCGTACAGGCTCTGCACAGGAGATGTGCGGTAGGCTCCAAGAGCAATGCGAAGGCCACTATGGTGAATAGGGTCCAAAGCCCTCAAAATGCTAGGTCTAGCAGAGTTGTAAACTGGTGACGCATAGTCTAACCTTGATCTTACAATAGCATGATATAAATGAAGGAGTGTTTGACGGTCAGCACCCCATGTTGTAGCTGATAATACTCTCAAAATGTTTAGTTTCTTGAAACAGGTGGTTCTAAGTTCTTTAATATGGTCAAGAAAGGTCAATTTTTTATCTAAAGTTAATCCAAGGAAACGAATGGTAGGCACAACAGGTATATCATGGTTCCCCAGCTTTAGAAGTGGGTCAGGGTGGAGATTACGTCTTCTACAGAAATGAACTGCAACAGTTTTTTCAGGTGATATGCGGAACCCGTTGTCTGTGGCCCACGTTGTAATCTTATTAAGAGCTCCTTGCAATTGTCTCTCAATCATTCTCATGTTCTGTGAGTGACAAGATATACTGACATCATCTGCATATAAGGTAGTAAATACAGTGGCTGGAATGACCTTGGTAATTGAATTGATTTTTATAGTGAATAGAGTGGCACTTAAAACTGAGCCCTGTGGAACACCTTCTTCTTGGATGAATTTTCGGGAAAGAGTGGATTGAATACGGACCTGGAAGGATCGCTGCTTCAAAAAGTTCTGTATAAATCTTGGCATATTACCTCTGAAACCTAATGCATGTAGATCACGGAGAATTCCGTATCGCCAAGCTGTGTCAAAAGCTTTCTCAACGTCTAAATAAACTGTAGTCAAATGTTCCTTCCTTAAGAAGGCATTGCGAATCTGGTTTTCCATTTGTATCAATAGGTCTAAAGTTGATCTACCTGTATGAAATCCGCACTGCGATGAATTGATGAGGTTGTATTTGCTCAGCACCCAGGTGAGTCGAGAATTTACCATTTTTTCCATTATTTTTCCCATACAGCTGGTGAGGGCAATAGGTCGATAGTGACGCGGGTTGATTGGATCCTTGCCAGGTTTTAATAATGCTATGACATATGAGTGTCGCCAGTTATCAGGGAAAGTATCTTCTGTGAAAACCCGATTATATAGCTGGAGTAAGACACAAAGCGACTTTTCGCTCAGCTCTTTCAACATGACATAGTGTATTCCGTCAGGTCCAGCAGCACTGTGTTTCGAGCTGTTAAGAGCAAGCCGTAGTTCAATTATGGTAAAGGGACAGTTGTACATTTGATGGTGGTCTGTGTTAAAATTTAGGGTCTGCTTTTCAGCAAGAGACTTTAATTTCTGAAAGTTTGGCGAGTATGAGGATACAGCAGAGGTTTCAGCAAAGGATTCTCCGAGAGTGTTGGCTATGTCTTGAGGTAGTGAAACATCATTGCCGTTTATATTCAGTATTGATAGATGCGAAGGAGGATATTTATTATACATTTTTCTAATATTTTTCCAGATGGTTTGTGTTTTAGTGGACCGTGTAATGGTTGAGGCAAAACGTTTCCATGACTCTCTTTTACTTGCACGCTGAATGCGTCTAGCATTGGCTCTGGCTTTCTTAAAGTGTACTAGATTAGCAGCGGTAGGGTTTTTGCGAAATTTATTCCAGGCTTTATTTTTCTCTCGTTTAGCTTGATTGCATTCATTGTTCCACCAGGGTTTTGGTCTTATTCTATGATCTGTGCACACTCTTGGTATTGCTGCTTCTGTGGCCAGCAATATTTGATTTGTTACATAATCAACCGCATTATTTATTGACATATTTGAAACAGTTGTTTTCTGCAGGGTGGCTAGTTGCCTATATTTTTCCCAGTCAGCTTTGGCAAAGTTCCATTTGGCAGTTTGATTATGACAAGGTGGAGAATTTGATTCTACACGGCAGACTATTGGATAATGGTCACTACCCAGTAGACTGTCATGAACAGACCAATCAAATAGCGGAAAAAGGACTGGTGAGCATATGGAGAGATCAATTGCTGAGCTTGACCCAGAAGGTAGATGAAAATAAGTGGGTAAACCAGTATTCAGTAGAGTCAGATTAAATTTATCTAAAAGCTTTTCTAGTATTTTTCCTCGTTTATCATGTATTCTATCACCCCATAGAGGATTATGTGCGTTAAAATCTCCCATGATGCAAAAGGGAGGAGGGAGCTGAGATACAACAGTTTCAAGATCAGTGTAAGAAATGTCTTGGTTAGGGGAAAGATATAAGGAAACAATGGTAAAAGAAAAAGGAAAAGATATTCGAGCAGCTACTGCTTCTAGATTTGTTTGTAACATTAATGGTCGGGAAGGGATATTGGAGTTCACTATAAGAGCAACCCCTCCATGAGCCGAATTGCTTAAATGAGAAACTCTATCTTTTCTGTAGATAACATGATGTTTAATTGAGGTAGCAAAAGAAGCTGTTAAGTTAGTTTCTTGGAGGCAGAAGGTAACTGGGTTATACTGGAGAAGGAGATCCCGAATATCATCAAGGTTGGTGCGATACCCTCTACAATTCCACTGAAGAAAACTGGGCATTATTTGGGTAAAGTGTGGTCCTCGGTTTCTGTCCGAGGTACTGTTGGCTTATGGTGACCAGATTTTCTTTTTGGGAAGTACGGTCTTCCTGTTTCCATCTCTTCTTCTGGGAAGAGATCGAGAACGGGATCTTCGCGGTCAGTGTTTTCTTCCATTTCAATCGAATCAGTTTTAGAAATATCAACACTTTTTGAGTACATTGGATTATTGGTGGAATGCGGAACAGTGATTGGTGTGTTAACAGCCTTGTTTGATTTATATGGTTTACCAGAAAGGGGCATAGCTTCCAAAATTGACCGAGCCCAATCTGACATTGATCTGTCTGGGGGAAACGTTACCTCAGTTTGAGTACCAGTCGTTATTCTTCTTTGCACAGTACTTGTTACCACAGTTGGTTTTTGGACTATTTCAGCAAAGCTGGGTCGAGTGTTAAATTGAGCCTGTACAGATTTTTTAGCTTCTTGGTACGAGATGTTTTTTTCGGCTTTGACCCGTTGAATGTTTTTTTCCTTTTTCCATAGGGGACAATCTCTGGAGTAGGTAGTATGTGGGCCATTACAATTTGAGCATTTGTGCTGCTCTGCTTTGCAGTCAGAGTGATTGTGCTCGCGTGAACCGCAGTTGGCACAAGTGGCTAAACCTCTACACACGTTTTGGGAATGCCCAAATTTTTGGCATTTAAAACAGCGTGTAGGGTTAGGAATGTATAATTTTATTTGACAATTCAGATAACCTGCTTTGATGGATGCTGGAGGTTTGGGGCTATCAAATGTTAGTATTATATTCCGTGTTGGAACTAGAGCATTGTCTCGTTTTGTGTATATGCGCTTTACATGCACAATTCCCTGGTCTTGCAATTCGTTTTTCAACTCTTCTTCTGAGAGATTTATGAGATCCCACTCAGCTATCACACCCCTGGAGGTGTTTAGAGTAGCATGAGGGGAGACAGTAATCGGTAATCCTCCAAAGGATGTCAGTTTTTGGAGCCGTTGTGATTGCCGTTCATCTGAGACCTCAACGAGCAAGTCGCCCGATCTCAGACGCTTAGTTGTTTTCGGAGATCCTATTAGATTTTCTAGGTATTTCTGAATTTTAAAAGGCGAGAGACTACCAAGAGACTTTTCTTGAGTAGAATGCAATACAAGGTGCATTGGATGCCTTCTTTGTAGTAAACTGTCAGTTTTTTGACGTTTAGCACTGCATGAGTTAGAGTCTTCTGTCTCATGAGCAGCCATATTAGGATCTTTATGTCCTGTAGAAGAGATCATTTTGCTCCTTTTAGCCCCGGAAAGATAGCTTTTCTTTCCAGGTTACCGGCCCCGCCACGGGGAGGCAGGAGCAGTGCCACAAGGGTAACCAAGCGGCTGAGTTAGTTTGGTTAGTAAGATAACAAGAAACAGAAAGGTGAATTTCCTTCCTGGAACTCTGCCTACTTTTTGTAGTGCAAAAGTTTCACAATACAAATAAATGAGGAAAACTGTGTTTAAAACCTAAAGAAAACTATTTGCTTTGCACACAATATATAGATCGCTTGGAAATCGCTTGGCACCCGGGGCCAAGTTTATGGATGGCACAACTGTTGTCAGGATGGTAAATACAGTAATCAGGGTAAATGCTACAGCTCAAACAGAACAGGATAAATTAACCAGACGGGCTGAAGTGGTAATTGAGGTTTAACACCGATAAATGCAAGGTACTACACAGTTATCCTAGAATAATATACTAAATGGATGGTACTATACTGAAGACATTGGAGAATGAAAGACCTGGGAGTAATTCTACAAATCTTTGAGGTTGCTAGGACAGCTTGTGGAGTTCTGTTAATAGTATACAGAAATTTTCAACAACAAAAAAAGTATCAGTTTTGTAAATTGCAGCGCTCGGAAACTAGGCACCAGCAAGGAAATACGATTGAAATGTTTAAGGTCAGATTGAGAAAACTAAATGCTAATGGCATCCTTTTCAGGCCGGCAAAAGCTTAAACTGAAGACCGATTATTACCGAATATATGTATGGAATTTTTTTTCAACCAGAGAGTAATTTTACTGTTGGAATAAACTTTGATCTGGTGTTATGGAAGTGGATAGTTTGAAAAAAAATTAAGGAGGGTTTAAACAAATTAAATATATGTAAAAGAGAGAGGAATTAAAGAGAAAAAAAAAAATTCCCCAAATCATCGTATATAACACGGTGTATCCAATTCGAGAGAAAAATATGTTTGGAAAGTATTATATTCTATAGTACAACAGAAATTAAATATATGATTTTCCTTTACAAAATACATCATAAACCAGTGAAGGTCCGTTCACAGAAGCTATTAAAGTAGTGCTTTCCCTAGTAATTTGAAATTTAGTATCTGATTTTCAAATAGGACACAAATAATTTTGATATCATTTACCTGGATTTCAGGAAAGCTTTTGATACTGTTGCGCATGGAAGACTACTATACAAATTGGAACAGCATTATATTAAGGGCAAGTTTTACAAGGATAAAAGGGTTGTTTAATGGGAGAAGACGGAAAGTGGTAATCAATGGACGCTGCTCTTCGTGAACTAATGTTATTAATGGAGTCCCCCAGGGTTCGGTGTTGGGCCAGCTGTTGTTTTGTATATTTATCAATAATATTGATCAATGTATAATAATGTGAGGTGTTAATGTCCCAGTTTGATGATGATGATACAAAAGTTGCAGGGTTGTTAATGACAGTAATAGCAGTGTGCTACTTCAACAGGGTCTAGAAAAGTTGGGCAGATGGACCGAGAAGTAACAACTGACGTTATTAATTTATTACCCCAGGAAACTATGGGCCACCCTGGGACGGCAATGTGCCAGGAGGGTGTGAAATTTACATGCCAAGGTGCGAGATGTAATTTACATAAGTATGTAATTTTTGTATACTAAGGTATGTAAATTACATACTTTGCATTTATATGTTAAACTTAGTATTTAAATAAATACTAAGTTTAACATTGACAAATGAAAAGTACTGCATATGAGTAGAAGTAACCCCAGAGAAACGTACCAACTGTGTGGTACTACACTTAGGGTGGTAGAAAATTGTTGAGGGGAACGAAGGGGTATTCTTACCAAGAAAAGTTACAGTTCTGCAAACTGCAGCGTCTGGAGACTAGACACCTTCGAGGTGGGTATACACTCAAACTGAGGAAAGACATTGTAGAATAGATGTGCGTAAGTTTGCCTCTAGCCAACGGGTAGTTGACTGCTGAAACAACTTCCATCTGTTGTTGTGGGAGGTGGTTTTTTTTTTTTTTTTTTTTTTTTTGTGATGTTGCATAAGCTTGCTTTCTTGCATCGTATGCCTCAACTAATGCTAAAAGTCCATTCCACAAGTTGCAGTTTGCAAGCCCACGTACTTAAAGTGTGCTTACGAACGAAAATTATCTCGGAAAAAATCCTGCTATCAGAAAGAGGGGAAAATTAAACACGCAACTACTTTTTTGAAAGAAGCTGTGCACCACACGTACAAACCTTCTTGCAAACAAACAAACAGTTTGATTGGGAGGAGGGGGTCTGTAGACACTTCACCAGAAATTCTTTTACTTTAAATATCTTCTTGAACCATATATGTTTGTATAGCGGCTAGTGCTTTACAGACACACAACCACTAGTAAATCCCCCAATTAACTTAAAGATGATTTCAATATATGTAGGAAAGTGTAGAATGCCAGATTATATTATATGAATAGAATACATTACAAAATTTAGTACCATCATTGTAGCATAAATTTTTACACGCAAAATCACAAACAAATCACACACAGACGTGTACATGCAAAACAACACATACAGTACTGTGGAAATGTACGACTTCGCAGGTTGCATTACAACATATCGTTCACTTAGTTCAAAAAATTAAATTACAAAACGAACAGTTAAGACTGAATAATAATTAAAAATCACAACATCTGCAAGTTATTCTGCAAAAAGTAAACGGATTTATTACTTTGTATTTGCTTTATTCACTAATGGAAAAGTTCAATACTTTATAAGGTTTATCTGAATGCTTGAATTGCAAAGAGCAATTTCTACATTTAGTTTATTTCTTTTTGACAATGCTAACTGAAAAAAAAAAAAAAAAGGGGGGGGGGGTTCTAAGATTTGTTAATGTATTCTAATCTGTTATTGGAAATGGAGCATATTCCGGAAAATAAAAATGTGAAGGAAGGCTTAACTTAATGGCAACAATTTTTTGCCGTTTGCCATACTTTTTTTAAAATCCCATACCAATTATAGGAGAGCGTCTCACTAAACATACCACACCAGTAAACAAAAGTATTGGTAGCAGCAAGTTACTTAGCAAATTAAACGCTTAATTAAAAGTGATACATTTGCATTTCTTTGCAGGGGACAAAAAACCATGCTACTCATTAGGAAATGACTTCTTTTTGTCAAGACTTGCAAGTGTGTGAGCTAGTAGTGTAAAACAACTGCTTATCCAAACTAACCGGGGATTGACTAATATTATATTAAATATATTTGGATAAAAATTTTAAAATTGTCTCACTTTTTCATGCCCAAAATATTAAGTCGCTAATCGTTACCATTTAAACGTTCCATTTTTCAGTGGCCATCGATTCAACTCCATGTTAAACAATTTTGCAAGATGAATTACGCCACAACGTACAATTTTTGTATGTTGTTCCATTGTTCATGCTGCTGTAAATTAGTCTAAAAAATAAAAATAAATAAAACTGTATAAAGTTTCCTACATATATTCAAAGTGTAAACAGCATAGTACAGAGAAACCTGTCACAGCAAACAATTTCTTTACAATTCATTTAAATACTTGAAAAAGAACAAACCAATATAAATAGAGATGTCCTTTCGGCAAAATGGGGACTGCTTATTCTTATAATGTCTTATGACCTGCTAAAATACTTAATTTTTAATTGATTTCTAATATGTAACCTCTATATGTATATACACATACAAAGAATATAAAAAACGGCAGTAATACAGTATCAGAAAAGAAGTATAGAGAGTGTGAAATATAAATAATTTGGAGTCTGAAAGGGCAACAAAGGCCAGGAATAATTTAAAACAAAACAGCAATAATTAGTAGTAGTAGCACTAATAATGGCAAATGATGCCAGAAAGCAAGCTTATATAGCATCAGCAAAAAAAAAAAAAAAAATAAAAAATAAAATAAAAGTTACTGAAGAGATTAGCTTAATATCAAATTGTGTGAAATATCACATATTTCAATGGAAAACTATATGCCAAAATGCACAGAAATCTAAGCAGTAGAAGCATGAATTGCAATGTAATTGAATGAAATTAATAATGCGGAAGAAAAATAATATTGTCCATCATCTATCATGCTAAAAATTAAAATACAAATTTTGCAGGGTACAAAGATTATGAGACCACAATTATCTGAATAAGTCGTGGTCTAAATAGTGAAATATCTCACATGTAAGAAGAATGAAAAAGGAAAACAAGAAGAAATGATAGCTATAAATCCCAAATGCTTCAAGAAAGTTTCTGGGATAACAGGATTAACAAGCAGCATTTTGTAAACCAAGCAAAGTTACTTGTTTCAGTGGCTGCAGTCATTATGCTGTCAAAAACAGTATGGAAAGAAAAGAATCCATAACATAAAACAAACCTAGGATTTACTGCAACATAATACAAAAAGGTGGAAACAGTTCAAATGTATATAGTACTTACATGTGAAAGCACATACACACACACACACATTTAAAAAAAAAAAAAAAAGAGCTAAAAATACAAACCATGAGCACTTTTGACAAGAGTATTTTGTCTTTTTCGGCCTAAAAATGAATTGGGGCTTGCCTCTGAAGTAGCAAAGCAATATGGGTATGCCTAATCATATGACCTCTGAGCACACAATGATTAATATTTAGTAGTAGTGGCAAATGATGAAAGAGGAAAAAAAAAACGGGTATAGAATCAAAAACCTTCCCATCTCACCCGGTCCATCCCTCCCAAGAGAATCTGTCTAGTTCCTCCCTTAATTTATTCAAATGATCCTAAACAGTTTGTCATTTGACAGGTTGCATATTAATGGGAAAGTCCTTCCCTCCCCACCCTCTCTCTGTTGGTTTTCTGCCTTATATCACAGATATCAAGTACCCCAAAACCAGGACAGAACAAAACAGAACAAAAATAGACAGGCCTTGGTATGTGTGTGTGTGGGGGGGGAGGAATATTGTATTCACTTTTGCTCACAGGGCTCAATTTCTCAGAGCCTTGAAAAGAGCCATTGTGACATTACTGATCTGTACAATAAACCAGAATGCCATTCCTGTTCATCATACACACTACATCATATACATTCTTGATTATTAAAAATACGTGTCATTAACAATTTTCTATTTCATGCTCTAGTTGAGACAAAATCTTTGTTTCACACTGAATACAATGAAATTACTTCTTATTCCTTTTTATGCTTTTTTGCCTTGTTAAATGCAATAGTTTTATTGATTTCTACTATTTTTCATTAAAAGTGAAAATCAAGGGCCCCAAGCTGGAATAGAACAAGAATAGTCAGCCACCAGTGCAAAACTTTAATGGCTCTGAGATATCAAATGCATAGTATTCTAGCTACATTATGGATTAAATAGGCTTTTGCAAGCTACTCTGAGGAACTAACCATGCATAATGTTTCTATGGGAAAATGCATTCAAAACAATCGATATAACAAATGAAATTTTGTGACAGAACTCATACATAATTTGCACTCTGTCAAACGTAACAAAATTTGTGATGTAAAAGCCAGATAAAATTTCTGAAACCAAGAATTTGAGAAAGTTAGGAATAAAAAATAGGGTCAGTCCTAGATTTAAAGGGATACCGAGTGCAAAAATTAATGTTATGGAAAAGAACAGCAAAGAGGCATTATAATTACATGGATTCAATTGGGGAGGGGGACCTCTCCCTTTGTTACCAAGGCCTGGATGCACTGCATCCTCCTTTAGAACTGGTCCTGATAAAAAGTATTTTCTGCATAATTTTATAGCTGATTACTGAGTACATTAGTAGTTGAAGAAATTTCCTAGAAGGTATAGAGTAAACCACTTTGAAAGGAAGAGAAGCTGATGTGAGCATAGGAACAAAAGCATGTGGCAAGTTTATTTGGGGATATACAATTCCTAATAAAGATTTAATTACTTGAGAAGTATGAAATACATTTCTGGAAATATGTTCTTACCCTTATTATAACTGTCAACTCACGGGGGGGGAAAATAAAATGACTGATAACAGTGTTCTTCCCAGAAAATTTTGCCAGCTGGGCAGCATTATTAAGTAGCCAGGTGGGGAAGTGTAATACTTCCCAATATTATAAAATTTTCCATTATTTATAAATGCTTGATTTAACATTATATGCTCCTGTTGCATTGACCTCGATCGCATAGTATGTTCAAATTAATATTGATCGAGATCAGCGAGCAGTACAACACAGTACTGCAAGAATCACTTAACTTTTAGCCAGGCGGTCAGTTAAATTCACCGGGCAGTGCACCCATTTGATAGGTCTGGGGGGGAAAACACTGGATAAATATAATAATTTTAGCACCCGGCCTCATTCTGTTCCTTATTCTCAAACTTTTGGTTCATTTCACAGGTGCCCTGAGAAGTGTACACCCTGTGACACTGTCCTATCTGCACCACTATAGTTCCACCACTGGCCCTAAGCCATCCCTGGCACTGTCAGCCACTTTCAGCATCTTACTAGCAATTACTGTTGAAGCAAAATGTCGGTGATTACAGAGCCTGATCAGCTACCTCAAAGAACATGCACCTATTTTTATTCTTAGTAACCATAAGTGTGTGTACACTAATGCTAGGCACAATGTCATAACTAGAAATAGTAGTAGGCCTCAATGCAAAGTTTAGTGTGGTCCCCCCTACCCCCAATACAAACAAATCAAACCTTATCCTAAATTTGGTCCATATGATCAACAAGACCAAATGAGTAAAAACATCTATTTCTCACATTAAGCTAGATCCACAGACCTAAGGATCTTGCCTCATCCACAACTGCCAGATCAGCAGCTTGGAACAAACCTATCAACAATTCCCACAATACTTCTGTGAGCCAATGTAGCATACATAGAGGAATCCAACCATGTACATACCAACTCTCATATAGAGTAGCTAATTATCAGCAGTGCAATCCAAATTCGAGAAACAATGTTCTCAATGACATAACACTGTCGAAAACAATCAAACCAATCATCTGTCTGATTCAATCCTACTATTACTATAGTTTAACATTTTGCAATAAAGCAAAACATTAATTCAAGCATGGCCAGTTCAGCAAAGTATAGTTCCAGCACCACCAGTTCAATTTAAATATAAAATCACAGAAATTAAAATCTAATCTCCAGAAATCAAATTCCCACCAAAGGAATTTGACAGTTTTTTTAATACATTGTCAATGAAATTTCCAGGTTTTAATCCAGAATCACTAATCTGGACAAACACATGGACCCTTAATCTTGGTCCAAAGAATATTTACAACTATATACAATATTCCATTCATGAAACGACAAGCTGAATATCTTATCACCGTCTTCTATTAATCGTAGAATCCACATACATGCTAATTAAGTAATGGACCACAATTGTGTTAGTCATTTCTAGGTATATCTCTATCTCTATTCACTGTAGATTTTATTCTGTTAAAAGGATTATCTGCATATTCAGATAAAGCCACAAAATTATCCTTACTCTCTACAAACTGAGCCAAATTAATTGAATCATATATCCCAGTTAGAATTTGTAACTCAAGTCTAATATCCAAATAGATGTTACAGTCAAATAACAGATGATTTAGTCTCAGGAGCACAGCAATGACACAGGAGAGCTAACCGAACCAACAAAGAATAACTTACTCTTAAGGCTCTCATGTCCTGTTATCAGAAACTTAACATTTAGACCAGGATTAAATCAGTTCATATGTTTATTACATTCTGAGACATGAGGAATGAATTTATTTGTAATTCTACCTAAGCCTTGTTGCCAATTCTACTCCAGCCTTGTTGCCCATCCCTTAAAAATTTACCCCGAAGCCTAGCAATATCATCTTTTTCCGGTAAATCAAGATTCAGAAAGTAATCTCCCGCATCGTAGGTAGATTTTTCCTACGGTAATACTGCAGCTTATTGAAAAGTTACCTCATATTGTGCTGGTATCCTAAAACAGAGAACCAGCAGTGCCACAGTCGAAACCATTCTGCAAGCCCTAGACATATCCAAAAGAAAAAAAAGTGGTGTGTCTGCACAAGGTACTCTAACTAAACAATGATTAACTCTGGAGCCCAAGCTCTAGCAGCATAGCAAATTATCGGTAAAAATAAACAAGAATAATATAATTTGAGAGTACAGGGCTAAAGGCCCCAGACATTTTTGGTGATTCTCATTATCTTACCTGTCAACACCTTGATCTTATGTAATACATATTTAGCATTATTAACAAAGTTAAAGCAGTTATCCAAATTAATTCCCAAATATTTATAAGTAAGAGTAATTTTAATTGCTTCACCATTAACACCAACAATTTAAGTCATCTAATATATCATTAGCTCTGTTTTTTAATTCTAACCTTGATTCTCGAAAAATTAACACAACAAGATCATCGGCATAAGAAATTTTTAGAACTTTATCTTGGCCCACAAAGAGCCACCCACAATACCTGAAATAACAGAAACAAATCTATCACTAAAGTAAATTGAAATAAGCTGGTAAATAGAAACATAGACCGTGGCCTCCCAGAACCTTGCCAGGACACGCTGCCACCATACAGTGTCAAAGGTCCCTTTGAAATCCACGAAGAGGTCGAGGACATATTTAGACTGCGAAGAAGAAACCGAATCCATGGTCTTTTTGATTGCATCCATTGTGGACATTCCTTTTATAAAACCACATTGCATTTAACTCCTTAGCCAGATAATAATTTTGAAACCTTATTACAATTAATTTCTCTCTAACCTTACCGAGAACCAGCAGAAGGGCAATAGGTCTATATGAAGTAGGTACATTTAGCGGCTTGTCAGGATTCTTTAATAGCAGTTTCAGATTTGCCAGTTTCCAAGATTTTGGAAACACCCCTTGTTTCAACAAGTATATTATCATATATTTGCTGATGCTATCGAGGCAGTGTTAGGTGGGTCAGAAAACTGCTAGCTTGGGGGGGGGGGAGACAAAGACGAATAGATTAACAGCAGCCACTGGCAGAGGTGAAAGAGATTCTTGCACTGCTTCTATTGGAATGAGCAGAAGCCTGAAAAACAAGATGCAGGATATTTCAGAGACTGCCGGGAGTCATTGCGGTACATGTAAACACATGGGTTGTGTTAGGGTAGCTAAGAATAGAAATAGGTGCATGTATACTTGCGTGTACACCAATGCTAGGAGTTTAGTAAATAAATTTGATGAATTTGAGGTATTGCTCAAAACATCAAAGGCAGATATTGTTGGGATATCAGAGACGTGGTGTCACACAGATATAAGGAATGCAGAACTGGAATTTGGAGAGTACAACGTCTACAGAAAGGATAGACTGGATAGGAAGGGAGGAGGGGTTATGCTTTTAGTTAAGAAATACATAAAATCCAAGGAAGTGAAGCCAGTGGACATCGCTGGACAGTGCAGTGTCGAGTCAGTTTGGTGTGACATAAGCATTGGGAGATCAAAATTGAGAGTAGGAGTGTGCTATAGGCCTAATGACTCTGATGAGTATAATAAGAAACTGCACAGGGAAATAGAGTGGGCCAGTAAATCAGAGAGTCTTATAATGGGAGATTTTAATTTCCCAGATATTGACTGGGAAATATCTGGAAAATATGGGGGCTGGTCACTCACACACTAGCAAGGCTTTTGTCGATTTATTGGATGATTGTTTTCTACATCAGCATGTTCGGGAGGCAACTAGAGGGAGGAATACTCTTGATTTGATTATCAGCAGTGATTCTTCATGCATTAAGAATCTGCAGATAAATGAACCACTAGGTGGCAGTGATCACAGTGTGCTGAAGTGGGATTTACTCAAAGAGGTAACTACCATTAGGGGTAAAGGGAAGGGTTATTGCTTCCGTAAAGGCGACTACGATGGACTGAGACAGTATTTAAATTCTATACAGTGGGACCAATTGATGATGTTACCAACAGCAAATGCAAAATGGGAAGCATTCAAAGAACTTATCTTGGAAGCTACTAGGCTTTACATATCAACTAAGAAATATTGTTCAAGGTTTAGGCCTAAATGGATGTCAGATGAACTGATGAGGCACATGGCAGAGAAGAAACATGCATGGGATACATACAAATTAACACATGACACAGAAGCCTACGACAGATACAAGTTGATCTGTAACCAAGTTACAAAGGAGGTTAGGCAGGCGAAGGCAGATTACGAGAAATCTTTGGCAAGGGATGCAAAGAAAAACAGCAGAGTTCTTTACTTATGTAAACTCTAGAAGGAAGGGGATGAATCAGATTGGTCCACTTGATATCAATGGGTCAACTGTTGATGATCCTGCTCAGGTAGATAACAAACTAAATGAATATTTTGCATCGACATTCACACATGAGGAGTTATTTAGTGAGAGGAAAGCCAGAGGTGTATTCAACTCTAGCAGTAAGCTAGAGAATCTTGTAATAACTGAGAGTAAAGAGGAGGAGAAATTGTTGAAGATAAACACAAGAAAGGCACCCGGGGTGGATGGGATCTATCCAGTTATATTAAAGGAGGCAGCAAAGGAAGCAAGCAAACCCTTAGCCATAATTATGAGAGCTTCCTTGGACTCAGGGGAGGTACCCACAGACTGGAGATATGCAAATGTGACCCCAATTCACAAAGGAGGATCAAAGGCTGACACAAGTAATTATAGACCTGTGAGTTTAACTTCTGTTCCAGGAAAATTAATGGAGGCACTAGTTAAAGAAGCACTGCAGGATCATTTAGACAAGACTTCAGTTATAGCTCGGACACAGCATGGTTTTGTTAAAGGGAAGTGTTGCCTGACCAATTTGATTGGATACTATGATGCAGTAACAAAGGAACTGGATGCAGGGAATAACTTTGATATTATATACTTGGATCTTAGAGAGGCTTTTGATACTGTTGCACATGGAAGACTGCTGCACAAATTGGAGCAGTGTGACATTGGAGGCAAATTGCTGCTGTGGATAAAGGGGTGGCTGATGGGGAGAAGACAGAGAGTGGTAATCAATGGAGACTGCTCGTCGTGGACAAATATTATTAGTGGAGTCCCTCAGGGCTCAGTGTTGGGTCCATTATTGTTTTCTGTATTCATAAATGATATTGATGATGGTATATCAAGCTTAATGTCGAAGTTTGCAGACGATACAAAGGTAGGCAGGGTTGTCAAGGACACTACTGACACTATGCTGCTGCAACAGGATCTGGAAAGGTTGAGTAGATGGACTGAGAGGTGGCAAATGAAGTTTAACATTGACAAATGTACTACACATGGGAAACAGCAACCCCAGAGCAACGTATCAACTCTGTGTTATACACTGACAGTGGTAGAGAATGAAAGGGACCTAGGGGTGGTTGTGCAGGCAGATATGAAGTTCCCGGACAGTGCAGACAGGCTGCAAGAGTAGCTCATGGTGTATTGTCAATGATATATAGGAATTTTTCTAGCAGGGATAAGGAGGTGATTATTCCCTTGTATAAGGCAATGGTCAGGCCACACCTAGAGTACTGTATACAGGTCTGGAGGCCTCATTTCAAGAAGGATGTAGAGCTGCTGGAAGGAGTACAGAGAAGGGAAACAAGATTAGTGAATGGAACAAAGGGGTGCTCTTATGAAGAAAGGCTTAAGTTTTGCAAATTACAGTGTCTGGAGACTAGGCACCAGCGAGGTGATCTGATAAAGGTGTATATGAATGGTCTTGAATGGTTTGAGCATGCTCAATGCTGATGGGATTCTTCCTCTCGCTCAGAATAATCACCTGAGAGGGCATAAATTCAAATTGAGGAAAGACAGATGTAGGATAGACATGCAGAAATTTGCCTTTAGCCAGCGGGTGGTTGGTTGGTGGAACAGACTTCCATCCCTTGTCTTGGAAGTTGATAGCCCAAATAAGTTTAAGGCTCAGCTGGACAGGTATTTTGAACGAATGGAGGGGTGAAGTGGAAGTGGTTTTTTTTTTTTTTTTTTTTTTTTTTGCTGATGCTGCATAAGCTTGCTTTCTTGCATCAAATGCCTCTACTAATGCTAATATATTTGGATCTTAGAAAGGCTTTTGATACTGTTGCACATGGAAGATTACTGAACAAATTGGAGCAGTGTGGCATTGGAGGCAAATTGCTGCATAAAGGGATGGTTGAGTGGGAGAAGACAGAGTGATAATCGATGGTCACTGCTCATCAGGACTAATGTTATTAGTGGAGTCCCTCAGGGTTCAGTGTTTGGTCTGTTGTTGTTTTCTGTATTTATAAATGATATTGATGATGGTATATCAGGCTTAATGTCCAAGTTTGCAGACAATGTGAAGGTTCGCAGGGTTGTTAAGGACACTAATGACAGTACGCTGCTGCAACAGGATCTAGAAAAGTTGAGCAGATGGGCTGAGAAGTGGCAAATGAAGTTTAACATTGACATATGTAAAGTACTACATATGGGAAACAGTAACCGCAGAGTAACATATCAACTCTGTGGTACTACACTGACAGTGGTAGAGAACAAAAAGGACCTGGGGGTAATTGTGCAGGCAGATATGAAGTTTTCTGAGCAGGAATTTTTCTAGCAGGGATAAGGAGGTGATTATTTCCTTGTATAAGGCAATGCTCAGGCCACACCTGAGTACTGTATACAGGTCTGGAGGCCTCATTTTAAGAAGGATGTAGAGCTGTTGGAACGAGTGCAGAGAAGGGCAACAAGATTAGTGAATGGAACAAAGGGTTGCTCTTACGAAGAAAGGCTTAAGTTTTGCAAATTACAGTGTCTGGAGACTAGGCACCTGCGAGGTGATCTGATTGAGGTGTATAAAGTCTTGAATGGTTTGAGCATGCTCAATGCTGATGGGATTCTTCCTCTTGCTCAGAATAATCACCCAAGAGGGCATAAATTCAAATTGAGGAAAGACAGATGTAGGATAGATGTGCAGAAGTTTGCCTTTAGCCAGCGGGTAGTTGGTTGGTGGAACAGACTTTCATCTTTTGTTGTGGAAGTTGATAGCCTAAATAAATTTAAGACTGAGCTGGATAGGCATGTGGAACAAACGGAGGGGTGGAATGGGAGAGTTTTTTTTTTTTTTTTTGGCTGATGCTGCATAAGCTCACTTTCTTGCATCATGTGCCTCTGCTAATGCTAAAAGTATTTAGTAAGTTTATTATGAGTTTAGGACAGACCTTCCAAATTCTTTTCAATACTGCTACTTCAAATAGGCCAACTCTGGGCCATTTCCATCTTTCATTGTTTATTAAATTGAAAATTTCAATTTGTGAGAGAGAATCCTCATAACTGTTGCTAACGTAGGTTAAATGTTCAAGTGTCATTTTAGTCTGCCGATTACTTTCTGTTGTTGCTGGGTTTAACGACACAGACTACTTGGGCCATATTGTGTCTTTCTAATGGTGAATATGAAATAACTATATTTTATGATATATTCCTATCCGGTTTAGGAAAGGAAATAGTTCTTTTTTTATTAGGATCATCTCCCAGAATCTGCATTAAATTTATTGATATAAATTTAATTTGTCTGCATATTAGTAATTGATTTAAAAGTGTCTAAGCAGATGTTTTGAAAGTTGGGACAGTCCACTAACAAATGGCAAATGGTCAGTTGTACTTGACATGAGGTACATTGGGGAGCGCTGTCATTAGTTAATAGATACAGGTGAGTGTGATGAGTATGCCCAATCCTGAGCCTTCCTAAAATTGTTTCTTCTCGTCTGCTTTTCTGGAAGCTGGAGGGCCACAGCTTTGGTTCCGGTTTTATTTGGTAGAGTTTATTTCCTGGATAACCTTTCCAGATTAATGACCAGCTATTATAACATGCTTTACAGATGTGTTTGTAATCTGTATATGGAACTTGAATAGTTTGCGAAATAGTGGTTTCTGGTTGTTTGGCTGCATGATCTGCTCTTTCGTTGCCGGCTATTCCAGAATGTCCCGGGATCCAGCAGAATGTCACAGTTTGGTTCAATTCCATACAGGCAAGTAACTTAGACGAATCTGTTTTATTACCGGGTGAGAGGAGTTTGTTACACTTATTACAGCAGTGACAGCAATGAGTGAGTCAGTGTATATTAAAGTAGTCTTAATTAAAAATTCAGTTATCCGATCACGAGCTAAATTAATAGCATAAAGCTCAGCAGTAAAGATACTGCATTCTGTTGGTAATGAAACAGAAATTGTGAATGAAGGGAAGATTGCTGCAGCACCTGGGTCTCAGTTTTTGATCCATCTGTATAGATTTTACAGGCCTCTGAGTTAGAAAAGTGAGTTTCATGTAATTGTACAATATTGGAGGGGGACAAGGTGTTCTTACCCCACTGTTGAAAATAGTTGTCGTAATTAACAGAAATATTTGTCCAAGGCGGATCAGGAGGTGTCATGTCCTGAAATATATTGCTGATGTCTATATTCCATGCTTGAGTGAGTTCTTTAAGTCTAAGTGCAGCAGGTCGGTTTTCATTTGGCTTACTGTTGTAAAATGACTCCCATTCGGTAGTATACAGACATTTCCAACTAGGGTGGGAGGGAAGACTGCGAATTTTTGCGGCATACATCAAAAGTAATATTTTCCTCCGAAGATGTAAAGGTGGTTCATGAGCTTCGATAAAGGCTCTGAACTGGGGAGGTTCTGAAAGCCCCTAGAGAAACTCTCAGCACACTGTGCTGGATCGTATTCAATCGCTCTAAAGTAGTTCTTCTCGCAGAGTCATACACTGGAGAGCCATAGCCTAAGCAGGATCTGATGAGAGCTCGATAAAGATGGATCAGGGTATGTTGATCAGCACCCCATGACATAGATGACACACACCAGAGAATATTCAACTTTTTCAAACAGATAGTTCTAGGATAAGCCACATATGCTTGAAAGTTCAGTTTCTTATCCAGTACGAGGCCAAGAACACGGACAGTGTGAACAAGAGGAATTGAAATGTTATTGATCTTTAGCTCAGGATGTAGTGAGCGTAATTTGCAAAAATGAGTAGTGGTGGATTTCTGCTCAGCTAGGCAGTATCCATTACGTAAGGTCCATGATTCTATTCTGGCGAGAGCAATTTGTAACTGTCTTTCAACAGTATTCATACTTTGTGACTGGCAGGATATGGTGAGATCATCTGCATACATGTATATTTGGATGGTCCGATTACTTTCTGGGAACATAACATCTTGATGAATAATTACATGAAACAGAGCACTGATAGAATGGAGACCATGTTAGTGTTTTGATATTATCTGAGGTTACAATAGATGAAAAAGTTTTGCCTGGATGTATTTTCTCACTGACCAATTTGTAGGGTAAACCCTAAGGGTCATCTTTAAGCTTAGATTCAACTAACCTATCCCAAGCTGAACACTTTTCCCTGTAGATACTATTAAATATGTTCTCCTTGTTGCTTTATACAGTTCCTTGAGAAATAAAACAGATATCTGGGAGCTAACTTTTCAAGCTAAAGCACTAGATACTAAGAACCCTGTGATGAGTACAATATATGCATCACAGTCATTAGGCCTATTTATATACTTTACTTCTAGGTACAGTATTTATATACAGAGAAATAAAGTGAGCCAGTAAATCAGATGTCTTATAATGGTGTATTTTAACTTTTCAGATATTGACTGGAACCTGTGGGTTGGTCACTCTCACACTAGCAAGCCTTTTGCAGATTTATTGGATGACTTTTCTAGAGCAGCAACAAGAGAGCTATACTCTTGATCCGATTATCAAGAGTATTGTTCTCTTGATGCATCAAATGATTCTTCGTGCATTAAAATCTGCAGATAACAGAACCACTAGAGGCAGTGATCACAGTGTATTCATGTGGAATTAAACTTCAAGATGTAACGACCATCAAGGATAAAGGGAACGGTTTTGCTTTTGCAAAGGATGCTATAGTGGTCTCGGACAGTTTGATATTCTTTACAGGTGGACCGACTAATTTTACCATTAAAAATTTCTAAATGGGAAGCCTACAGGGAAATAATCATAGAAGCTACTAGGCTTTTCATACCAACTAAGAAATACTGTTCAAGACTTAGACCTAAATGGATATCAGATGAACTAATGTGATATGTGGCAGAGAAGAAAAGTGCATGTGATGCATATAAATTACACCGTCTGCATGTTTTTTGATTTTTGTAAACTAATTGTGGTTTTTAACTGACTTTTTTTACACTGATTTCAGAAACATTATTCGTTCTTTTCTATCATATATATAATTTTTTTACTAATCACTTAAGTTGATGAAATCAGTTTTAGGATTAGAATATGATGCAAGAAAGAATGCTTATGCAGCATCAGCCAAAAAAAAAAAAAAAACCTCCCATTTCACCCCTCCATTTGTTCCAAATGCCTGTCCAGCTAAGCCATAAATTTATTTAGGCTATCAACTTCCACAACAAAAGATGGAACTCTGTTCCACAAATCAACTACCCGCTGGCTAAAGGCAAATTTCTGCATATCTATTCTACAACTGTCTTTCCTCAATTTGAATCTGTGCCTCCTCAGGTTCTTAATCTGAGCAAGAGGAAGAGTCCCATCAGCATTCAGCTTGCTCAACCCATTCAAGGCCTTATAACCTCAATCAAATCACCTCGCAGGTGCCTACTCTCCAGGCACTGCAAAAAATTTGGAGAACTGAAGCCTTTTTTCGTAAGAGCACCCCTTTGTTCCCCTCACCCATCTTGTTGCCTTTCTTTGTACTGGTTCTAACAACTCTACATCCTTCCTAAAATGAGGCCTCCAAACCTGAACATAGTACTCTACGTGTGGCCTGACCATTGCCTTGTATAACGGAATAATCACATCCCTGTCCCTGCTAGCAAAATTCCTATATATCATTGACAAGACCCCATGACCTGACCTGGCAGCCCATCTGCACTGCTCAGCGAACTTCATATTTGACTGCACAATTACCCCCTGGTCTTTTTCACTTTCCACTTCCCTGAGTGTAGTACCACACAGTTGGTACATTTCTTTTGGGTTATTGCTACCCATATGCAGTACTTTGTATTTGTCAAAGTTAAACTTCAGTTGCCACTTCTCAGCCCATTTGCCCAACTTATCTAGGTGCTGTCTTTACTGTCATTAACAACCCTGCCAACCTTTGTATCATCTGCAAACTTGGACATTAAACCTGATATACCATCATCAATATCATTGATAAATATATAAAACAACAATGGGCTGAACACCGAACCCTGGGGAACTTCACTAATAACATATGCCCATGAAGAGCAGTGTCCATTGATTACCACTCTGTCTTCTCCCACTCAACCATCCCTTTATCCATTGTAGCAACTTACCCTTAATGCCATACCTATCCAATTTGTGCAGCAGTCTTCAAAAGCTTTCCTGAAATCCAAGTATATGATATCAAAATTATTTTTGGCATTCAGTTCCTTTGTGACCACATCATAGTATCCAATCAAATTGGTCAGACAAGAACTCCCTTTAACAAACCCATGCTGTGTCTTAACTATCACTGCAGTCTTGTCTAGATGATTCTGCAATGCTTCTTTAGCCAGTGATTCCATTATTTTCCCCAGAATACAAGTTAAACTAAGAGGTCTATAGTTACTTGTGTCACCTTTTGAACCCCTTTTATGAAATTGTGATACAGTCCATGGGCACCTCCCCTGAGTCTAAGGAAGCTCTCATAATTATGGCTAAGGTTTGCTTACTTCCTTTGCTGCCTCCTTTAATATAACTGGATAGATCCCATCCACCCTAGCAGTGGCGGATTACCCACAAGGCAATGATTGATTGATTGATTGATTGATTTGATTTGGTAGTTGTTGGCGCATCGGCTTCTGTGGCCATATTGCACCTCCCAAGGTTTTTGCAGTACTTTGATCCAAGCCCGAGGCGGGAATCGAACCCGCGACCTTTGGGTTGCCGGGCAGGTACTTTACCCACTCGGCTAGCCCGGTCGGCCAAGGCAATGAGGCACGTGCCTAGGGGCCCCAGGTTTGGGGGCCCCTAAGCCAAGACATTTTCCTATAGTATTCTAAAATAGATCAATGTTTTCAGTAAACATCATAAAAATCTTGATTAATTTAAGTGAAAATTTAAGCAAAAAATTCAAAAGTACAAAATTTCATTTATTTGCCACCTAACTTTTATTTATTTTTTATTATTATTATTTTTGGGGGGACCCCAAATATAATTTGCCTAGGGGCCCCAACTATCCTTAATCCACCACTGCACCCCAGGTGCCTTTTTTATGTTTAACTTCACAATTTCTCCTCCACTTTGCTCTCAGTTATCACAAAATCACTTAACTCCCTATTAGAGTTTGATAGAGTTCTTGCACTCCCCTCATTGAATAACTCATGTATGAATGTAGAGGCAAAATACTCATTCAGTTTATCAGCTACCTGAGCATGATCATCAATAGTCAACCCATCTATGCTAAATGGTCCAATCTGATTCATCCCTTTCCTTCTAGAGTTTACATAAGTAAAGAACTGTTTGCTGTTTTTCGTTACATCCTTTGCCAAGGATTTCTCGTAATCTGCCTTCGCCTGCCTAACCTCCTTTGTGACTTGATTACAGACTAGTTTATATCTGCCATAGGCTTCTGTGTCACCTGATACTTTATATGCATCCCATGCATTTTTCTTCTCTGCCACGAGCCTCATTAGTTCATCTGACATCCATTTAGGCCTAAACCTTGAACAGTATTTCTTAGTTGGAATGAAAAGCCTAGTATCCTCCAAAATTAAGTCCCTGAAAGCTTTCCATTTAGAATTCAACGTTGGTAACATCATCAGTTGATCCCACTGTAATTAAAAACTGTCTGAGACCCCTGTAGTCACCTTTACAAAAGCAATAGCCCTTCCCTTTAGCCTTGATGGTAGTTACATCTTTAATTCCCACATCAATACATTGTGATCACTGTCACCCAGTGGGTCCTTTATCTGCAAATTTTTAATGCATGATTCTTTATTATTGAATGTATTAAATTAGGAGTAAATTCTGGGAATTTGTAAATTAAATATTTACTTGTTGGCAAAGCTGCCTTCATTGAATAGCAGAATTGACTGAAGGCAACGCTGCCTTCAGTCAATTCTTTCTTGACTTTGAGAGTTCCATGCAGCACTGTTTATAAGTGTAAGCTCAGTTTATTTTTGAGGATATTGTGTCAAACTTGTGCTAAAAAGTGAGTAAATGTCTTCATGCAAGTGTTTAAACAATCCAAACTTTTGTTACATTTGTGTTAGTTATTTAGTTCCGAAGCAAAGACAGGATATTACAGAATTTGTAAAAAATGTGCATTGTGCTTATTTTGGAGTGAAACTCCATGACCAAGATAAACAATGAGCTCCACATAAAGTTTGCAGAACCTATGTTGAAGCACTGCGATTGCAGTAAAATGATAAATGGAAGGCGATGCCATTTGCAATTCCCCCTGATTTGGCAGGAGCCTACAAACCACTGTGATGACTTACTTTTGCTTAGTTAATGTAAAGGGATATAATGCAAAGAGTATGAAGGACAGTGTGCATCCTAATATTCCATCTACCATTAGACCAGTCCCACATGAAGATAACCTACCAATATTTAAATGCCCTCCACTTATATTGTAGAATGTAGCAGCAGAGTGCTACACACCTGGAGACATTGAGGCCAGCTCTCATCTATTTTTACAGCATGAACTCAATGATTTGGTAAGAGATTTTAATTTGCCAAAGGAATCTGCAGAACTCTTTGGTTATAGACTTAAGTCAAAAAATCTTCTAGCACATGGGACATTTTTCTCATGGTATAGACACAGAATGAGAACTAGTCCCCCTACTTTTCTGAGGCTAAATCTATGGGTGTTTTTTAAATGTTTATCCTAAACAATGGAGACTTTTTATTGACTCAAAGAGAAATTTCAAAGGTTTTTTGCTCCACAATGGAAATAAATGCGGGTCAATTCTAGTAGCTCACTCTCATGTTTCTTTAATTTGAAAGAAATATGAGAACTTGAAGTTGTTCACAAATATTAAGTATGAAGAACATAGTTGGTTAGTCTGTGCTGACTTTAAAGTGATAGGCATGTTTTCTGGACAGCAATCTAGCTACACAAAAATGGCTTGCTTTTTGTTTGAGCAAGGAGTAACCATTGGGATGTCAAGGTCTGGTCAAAGAGGAGCAGTTTGTTGCCTGGATCAAAGGACATAGTTCTTAACCCACTGGTTTGTTGTTGTTGTTGGTTTGTTTGTTTGTTATTTGGTTTTTTAGGAGCATTAGCAACAAAAGGCCATATTGCAACGGGGATATGCAGTGGTCATTCCCTGACCTTTCCGCATCCTCCATATTTGGTGGTAATAGGCTCGAACCCCGGTCTAATCAAGAAGCGTGTGCTATGCCCACCTGGCTACGGAGGTGCCTACCCACTGGTAGACCCCAAAACTGTCCTCCTTGCACCTTTGCACATCAAACTGGATTTTATGAAACAGTTTGTGAAAGCTTTACCACAGGAAGGTGCCTGCTTCAACTACCTTTGTACTAAACTCCCATCGATCACCCTGGAGAAGCTAAAACAAGCATTTTTTGTTGGACCCCAAGTTCTTAACCTGATGAGACAGAGTTTGAGGGAATTATGACTAAAAGAAAAAAACAAGCATGGATTAGCTTCAGGTCTGTTGCTGAGAACTTCTTAGGGAACAACAAGGATCCAGATTACAAGAATATAGTTGAAAATATGTTGGCAAACTTCAAGAAGCTGGGCTAACAGGCCACCTTGGCTACTTGTCACCTTGAAATAAGCATTAACATTAGTAGAGGCATATGATGCAAGAAAGCAGGCTTATGGAGCATCAGCCAAAAAAAAAAAAAAATTTCCACTTCACCCTTCTGTTCGTTCGAAATACCTGTCCAGCTGAGCCTTCAATTTATTTAGGCTATCAACTTCCACAACAAGAGATGGAAGTCTGTTCCACCAACCAACTACCCGCTGGCTAAAGGCAAATTTCCGCACATCTTAGTGAATAGAACCCTTTGTTCTATTCACTAATCTTGTTGCCCTTCTCTGTACTCGTTCCAGCAGCTCTACATCCTTCTTGAAATGGGGCCTCCAGACCTGTATACAGTACTCAAGGTGTGGCCTGACCATTGCCTTTATACAAGGGAATAATCACCTCCTTATCCCTGCTAGAAAAATTTCTGTATATCATTGATAAGACACCATGAGCTACTCTTGCAGCCCATCTGCACTGCTCAGAGAGCTTCATATCTGCCTGCACAATTACCCCCAGGTCCTTTTCATTCTCTACCACTGTCAGTGTAGTACAACAGAGTTGATACGTTGCTCTGGGGTTGCTGTTTCCCATATGTAGTACTTTACATTTGTCAATGTTAAACTTCATTTGCCACCTCTTGGTCCATCTGCTCAACCTTTCCAGATCCTGTTGCAGGAGCATAGCGTCAGTAGTGTCCTTAACAACCCTGCCAACCTTCGTATTGTCTGCAAACTTGGACATTAAGCTTGATATTCCAAATCTAGGAAGTGTTAGTGAAGAACAGGGCGAGAGGTTTCACCAGAAAATTAAAGACATGGAAATGAGGTACCAGAGATTGCTGGATGTTGAAGAGGGACTGTAAAGTAGAAGGATCTGTAGGAAAATCAAAGAAACAAAAATTTGACTCATCGCAAATCAGTTTTTAAAATGAGAGGCGAATGTGGACTTTACCTTTTTAGCAGTGTTTTCAACATATATTTAAATATAAAAGTCTGGTAAAAGTAGTATTTTGTTATAACTTCAGTGCACAAATTCTGCCAAAATTAATAAAAATTTGTGAAAAACAAATTTTCTTTTGTGATTTTTGAAGATACCTACCATGATGGAAACAAACAGATATCATTCTTGAAATTAGCATTAGAAAATGATCCACAAACACCCTTTTTCTGAGAAAACAGTGAATTTTTTCAAAATGCACTGTTTTCGAGTGCTTTTTGACTTGATTATCTGTAATCAAGTCAAAAAGGAAGTTAGACAAGCCAAGGCAGATTATGAGAAATCTTTGGCAAAGGATGCAAACAAAAACAGCAAAGACTTCTTTACTTATATAAACACTAGAAGGAATAGGATGAATCACATTGGTCCAATTGATATCAATGGTTTCACTGTTCCTGATCCTGCTCAGTTGCTGACAAATTGAATCAAACTAACAGTGAACTAAATAATTTTATAATAACAGAGAGGAAAGTGGAAGAGAAACTGTTCAAATTAAACATAAAAAAGGCACCAGAGGTGGATGGGATCTATTCAATTATATTAAGGGAAGAAGCAAAGGAAGTAAGCAAATGTTTAGCCATAATTATGAGAGCATCTTTGGATTCGGTGGAAGTCCCTGAGGACAGGAGATCTGTGAAAGTATTCCCAATTCACAAAGGAGGATCAAAGGGTGACATGAGTAATTACAGACCTGTTAACTAATTTCTGTTCCAAGGAAAATAATGGCATCACTGGTTAAAGAAGTAATGCAGGATCATTTAGACAGGATGCATTCTGCATTTATATTTCAGTCACGGCATGGGTTCATTAAGGGGAGAACTTGTCTGATCAGTTTTATTGGATATTATAATGCAGTAACAAAGGAACTGGAAGGAAAAATAATTTTTATATTATTACTTGGATTTCAGGAAAGGTTTTGATACCGTCACACATACAAGACGGCTTCACAAATTGGAGCATTGCAGCAAGTTACTGCTATGCATAAAGCAATGGTTGAATGGGAGAAGACAGAGAATGGTTATCAATGGACACTGCTGTTCATGAACTAATATTATTAGTGGGGAGTCCCACAGTATTCGGTATTTATTAATGATGTTGATGAAGATATATCAGGCTTAATGTCTCTAAGACTGCAGATAAAAAAAGGTTGGCAGGGTGGTTAATGACAGTAATGAAGGTATGCTGCTGTTGCAACAAGATCTAGAAAAATTAGCAGTTGAGAGAAAAGAACCTCATAACATACCTCGACATTGAAGCAACTTTTCATGCTGTTCAGGTACTTGCCCTCCTACAACTGCTTGAAGACCACTACTCTATAGGCGGGGATGCGCTACACTTCCTCTCATCACTCCTTCTCAACCGTACTATCATACACTCCATCATTAAAAAAAAAAAAACCTATATCAAGATAGGAGTACCGGGGGGGGGGGGAAGAGTTCTCCCTGATCTCCTCTTTACTGCCATTATATCCCCTTTCATAAGCCAGAGACCAGATGTATTGTCTTACACAGATGATTTAAAAATACTGACCACTATCCAAGCAAACATAGACCCCTCTAGGATCACAGAGGAAATTAACAGTGTCCTCCTTGCACTAGTGGGCTACCTTAAACAATTTGGCCTTAACATTAACCCAGCGAAGTTTAAGTGCATGCTCTACTCCCTGAAGAAAGAAACAACAATCTCGCCCAACGTCAGTGGAGTTTCCATCCTGACTGTTTTTTATCATTTAGATTTGGGAGCTTTGACACAAAACCCAGATTCAACAAGCACACTGACAAACTCATCAGTCGTGCAGTGCACCTGAAATGGAGAGCGAAACAACACCTGCATTATGTCTCAGGCAAGGTTACAGTAACAAAATATGTCAGGACCATTATATACTCCACACTACATTATGCAGCTGAAATCTGGACATCAGCAGCACCCACGATCAGAAAACCTATTTGGGCAGCAGTCTATTGGCTTCTCAAATGGGTAACCTGCAAGCACAGGTTACCACCCCATGTTCATACAACTGAAATGGCCCAAGGCCCTGGGAACCCTCACGCTGCCCTCTCTCATTGACAAAAAAAGACTGATAATCATAGTAAAGACCAGTCTAATCACATCTTCATTCTGGGATCTCTGTGGCTGGAGGATTCCACCTGTCCAGCTCAGAGCCAGCCCAACTATTTGCCCTCTTCATGTATGCCTCCACTTATCAGATCATTTCCTACCATACCAGATGCTATCTAAACTGTGCTTTAATCTGTGTGTGTGTGTGTGTGTGTGTTTTATGGTCCCTTTGAAGTAATGGAGAGTGACAGGATTATCAGTACATGATAATCCATGTTTAGGTGAGCACACAGCATGAAATTTGACTCCATGTGTGCATGGCCAAGTCAGCATGGTTGATTTAAAAAAACGTTGATAAGTTAAACGGGTTGATTCAAAACTGTATTTATATATGAATGAATAAATATTTATTATATTCATATAATAAACTGTATTTATATATGAATGAAATACTGATAAAGTAGACATTTTATTACTATTACTTATTTAACAAAAATATAGTCTGCTTTTCAGGTTTACAACATTGAATTCCTCATAAATAGAAATAATAGCAATATCTTCAACAGTGTCAATAAACTACTTCCAATTTTTTCCATTCATCTGTTTCATCCTTGGAAGGACTAGCAAGTTCATAAATTGTTGTTTCCCCTGAACTATAATTTGTATCTTTATCAGTGTCATCAACTGGTATTATTAGAGGATCATACAACTTTTTGATCACAGCATCTTTTCTCCATTATTCTTCTATCAAATATGATACATGAGCACAATATTTTTTAAGTTACTTTGCCAATTGAAGTTAGTCCAAGGATAGTTAATTCCAATGATCTAGTACAGCAGCAATCTTAAAACTAGGAATCTTTTGCTCAGGAATGGAATCAAATTTATATATTTTATTTTGAGAACAGAATTTTGAGAAATTTAAGAGTTAAACTTTTCTAAGCTCTTCACTAACCATCCTTCCTCAACATCCTTCCTCAACTTGAATTTATGCCCTCTCATGTATATAGTTTGAGCAAGAGGTAGAATCCATTCAGCATTGAGCTTATCCAATCTCGAGCTTATCTCAATCTATGCAAACCTTAAATACCCCAATCAGATCACATTGCATGTGCCTAGTCTTCAAATTGTAACATTCCTAGTGTATCTCTTCCTGGGTATAACCTCCATGCACAAGCACATGGTGAGTGACTACCAAGGTGTGAACCAACGTAAGCAGGGGTCAAGGTGTGGCGCCCACACCACATGGAGGAATGCTGCCCCTCTGTGTTACCAGGCAGTACTAGGTGGTAGATGGCTCTCATCAACCGTGCAATACCACCACTTTGCTTATTGGAGGCTTGAAGTGGTGGAACCCATGTTTAGTCTCCAGAGCTAAGTTCCAGTCAACCCTTCCCCATCTCTTCCATCATGCAGTATGATTGATGAATTTTGAGGTTATGATGAACATCATGGCGAGATCCAATCTTCCTTACAATTCGAGGGTACAGCTCTAAAACGGTGTTCGCAGGCCGGCTTCCAGATCACCTAGTGTATAATCTTGCTACCTCTACTCTGCCAGATAGTGATTGGAGGGAGTCCGAGTAGTGTGCGGGGGGGGGGGGGGGGAGCATTGTCGAGGCCACGTTATGTCGAGGATCTGGGTATATTCTTACCATGTGTACGCCATATCCAAAAATTTCATTATTTCATACCATATGTCCCACCCACTTTTTCTTACTATTGAATACACCATGAATTGTCAAACTAATAGAGCAAGCTTATCTGCGAAAAGATCTAAACGTCCCAAACACTTCCTAATTCATTTCACAAATATATGTGAAATCTCAGCGATGTCCATTTCCACTTACAGTCTGCCAAACCCCATGTACTTTTTCTGACAGAATCTCAGTTATCGGTTGATTCAACTACTGCTCATCTCAGTTGTCCAAATTATTCACTGTACGATTCCTTTAACCTCAAAGGTGGTACTTGTGCATATGTCCATTCCGATATTCCCTGTCAGAGACTTGTTAATTTGGAATCTCCTCTTTTCGATCTTCTCTGGCTCAAAATCTCTCTACCTCATTGTGTCAAATTCATCTGTTGTCTCTACTGTTCTCCCAACTCCACTAATCACTTTGAGCTCTTTGACTTCCTCTCTTTGCAACTTTCCTAACAGTGAGGTAATTTTCCTTGGCGATTTTAACGTTCACAACTCCAGCTGGCTTCTGTTTTCTAGTCACACCGACCCAGCTGGTTGAGATGCTGAGGCTTTTGCAATTACTAATGACCTTGCACAGATTGTTCATTTACCTACAAGAATACCGGACAATCCTAACCATACAGCCAACACACTTGATCTTTTTCTCACAAACAACCCTTCTAAGTACACCGGTCGAAGTGAGAGGTCCTTTAGGCACCTCAGATCACAACTTGGTGATTGTCTCTTCTCCAACGGAGCCTTTATCTCATGGCTATTCCCAACCTCGTATTGTTTGGCATTACAAGAATGCAAAATGGGATGACCTGCGAGATTTATTTTCTTCTTTTCTTTGGTCGGATTACGGTTTCAAAACTTCTGATGTCAACGTTTGCTCAGATCGTGTCAGTGAAACTATTCTTGCAGGAATGGAATCCTTTATCCCACACTCCACTTTAAAATCTCGTCCCTTATCTAAACCTTGGTTTTCCAATAAATGTACTAAGGCTGTTCAAGAGAAGAATGTTGCATATCGTAATTGGCTAGTTTCTAATTCTTCAATTTCATTTTCTGCCTAAACCAAAGCTCGCAACAATTGTAAAGAAGTTATTAATCAGTCCAAACTAGATTTTGAACAGGCTAAGAGTAGAAAACTTGCTTCTTGCTACCCTAATGGTAGCTGAGCATTCTGGTCTCTTGCCATAGCTATTGGCCGCAACTTTTGCCCATCTCTGCTCCCACCTCTGTCCAAACCAGATGGTTCTGTTGTCACTTCAGCCAAGGATAAAGCTGACCTGCTAGCATTCCATTTTTCTTCCAACTCATGTATTAATGATCTAGGTAAAACACCTCCCACCATTCCCAACACGCTCCATTCAATGCCTCCTGTGGTCTTCCATCAAAAGGATATCAGAAGGATTTTGACGAATCTTGATGCTAAGTAAGTTCCAGGTCCTGATGGTATTTCTCCACTTGTTCTCAAAACCTGTACTCCTGAGCTTACTCCTATTCTTTGCCGCCTTTTTTCACTTTCTTATTCCAAAGGTGTTTTTCCTTCTGCTTGGAAATTTGCTCTTATCCAGCCAGTTCCAAAAAAGGTGACAAATCTCTCCCATTCAATTATCGTCCCATTTCAATTACTCCTACACTTTCTAAAGTAATGGAGAAATCAATTAACTGCCAAATTTTAAACTACCTAGAAATCTTCCGTCTGATCAACGATCGCCAGTATGGATTCCGTCAGTGTCGATTCACTGGTGATATTCTGGCTTATGTTACCCATTTATGGACAAATTCAATGGAAAAGTTTGTGGAAACACAAGCAGTTGCTCTTGACATCTCAAAGGCTTTCGATTGTGTTTGGCATAAAGGTCTTTTAAACAAGCTTCCATCTTATGGTTTGCCAACTGTTTTTTGTAATTGGTTATCCAGTTTTCTCTCTGATCGCTTACTGAGGGTGATGGTAGATGGCTTTCTGTCTTCTAACTTCTCCACTAATGCTGGTGTCTCCCAAGGTTCAGTTCTTTCCCCCACTCTTTTCCTCTTGTATATTAATGACCTTCTTCCATTGACTGGAAATCCTATCCATAGTTTTGCCGATGATAGCACATTGCATTCCACTTTCCATTTTGAGAAACCTTGCCCTGCTCAATCAGCTTCAACTTCTTGAAAATCTGCTAAGAATTCCTTAAATGCCGATCTACAGGTAATCCTCCAGTGGGGCAAACACAACTTAATTGATTTAAATTCTTCTACAACTCAGTCTTGTCTTTCATCTCACAAAAATGCATGCTCAATGCTGATGGGATTCTTCCTCTCGCTCAGAATAATCACCTGAGAGGGCATAAATTCAAATTGAGGAAAGACAGATGTAGGATAGACGTGCGGAAATTTGCCTTTAGCCAGCGGGTGGTTGGTTGGTGGAACAGACTTCCATCCCTTGTCGTGGAAGTTGATAGCCTAAATAAGTTTAAGGCTCAGCTGGACAGGTATTTTGAATGAACAGAGGGGTGAAGTGGAAGTGGTTTTTTTTTTTTTTTTTTTTTTGGCTGATGCTGCATAAGCTTGCTTTCTTGCATCAAATGCCTCTACTAATGCTAATGCTAAAAAGGATTCTTCTGCTCCTATGCTTATCTTTGGTGACACTCTGATTTCTAGGCAAAATGATACATCTCTTTTGGGGATTACCCTGACTTCTAATGTCTCTCTTGGCACAAGCACATTACAAATATTGCTTCCTCTGCATCTAAAAAACTTGGTTTTCTTTTTTGTTTTCGGCGTTACTTTTCTTCCAAACAGCTGTTCACTCTGTACAAATCGCAAATTCGCCCTATCATGGAATATTGTTCCCACATCTGGGGTGGTGCCCCCAAAACCTCTCTCAGGCTTCTGGTTTCTGTTCAGAAGAGGGGCAGTTAGGTTAATTAATAATTCATTTCTAACAGAGTCTCTTCACTCACTATCTGATAGACGTACTGTTTCTGCTGCATGCCTCTTCTACAGATACTTCCATGGGCGCTGTTCTTCCGAATTGGCTTCTATAATTCCCGCTCTCTCTCTCTCTCTTTCAAAACAGTCCGAAGCCAACATCTATTTACTGTCCAACTCCAAACTCACAGAACCAACTTTTCATCTTCCTCATTTATTCATTCAACTGCCGTTTTCTGGAACAACCTTTCTTCATACGTATTTCCTGAAAATTACGGTCTACAGAAGTTCAAGTCCAATGTCAACAAATATCTTCTTTCGTCTTCTCAACCTCCAATCCAAGCAAAGTACCAAGTACTATAGGTTCTAATACCTCTCGTGTTTCGGAGTTACATAAAAAAAAAAAAGCACCTTTTGTTCCACTCAATAATCTCATTTCCCTTTTCTGCAGTTCATCCACATCCAGGTTTTTTCCTTCTCCACTACCTTGACTGTGGTATCACACAGTTGATATGTTAATCTGGGACTACTGCTACACATATGTAGTTTGACAAATACAGTACTTGCATTTGTCAAACTTCTTGCCACTTCTCAGCTCTGCTTAAATTTTCTAGATCATGTTGCAGTGGCGTACCCCGATTACTGTCTACCAACAATCGTATCATCTGTAATCTTAGACACAGAGATATGAATTCATCGATTAATAAATACAGTAATCAACAATGGGCCAGGCACTGAACCCTGGAAGATACCATTGATAACAGTATTCCTAGAAGAGCAATGCCCATTGATAACCGCTCCCTATCTTCTCCAACTCAACCATCCCTTTATCCATAGGGGCAAATTTGTCCCGAATGCCATACTTCCCCAATTTATACAATTTTTATATGCAACAATATCAAAAGGTTTTCCGAAATCCAGGTATATTATGTCAAAATTATTTTTTTTGTATCCATTTCCTTTCTTATTGCTATATAATATCCAACCAGATTAGTCAGACAGGATTGCCACTTAATAAATCTATGTGGTGACTGCTGTTTAACTGCATTCATGTCTAAATGGTCCTGCATTACTTTCTTTAACCAGTGATGGTTAAAGAAATTCTCCCGGAACAGAAGTTGCACCTATGGGCCTGTAATTACTCACTTCATCCAATGATCCCCTTTATGAATTGGGGAGACATTTGCACATCTCCAATCCACAGGGACCTTCACTGAATCACTAAATCCAAGGATGCTGTTATAATTATGGCTAAACATTTGCTTGCTTTTTTTCTGCTTTTTAATGTAATTGGATTCATCCACCCCAAGTGCTTTATTCCCCTTTAGCTTCAACAATTTCTTTTCAACTTTCACTTCCATTATCATAAAATCATTTAGCTCCCAGCCAACTTGTGTACTTCTGTATTCTCATTCCTAAGAACTGCTTTGCAGGTTAATGCACTCGTATATGTAAGATATTTACCTAGCTTGTCGGCAAACCTGAACAGGATCAATATCTATGTTCTTAATGACGACAAGGTTAAAAAAAACCACAGACTCTGAAGCTACACGTGATAGATGCTCACAGGAATTAATATGAATTTAGGACAGGTAAAAAAATTAAGCCATCTTATAGAATAAAAAAAAAAAAAAAAAAAAATTGCACACTTTGAAAAAAAAAAAAAATGTTAAAAGATGATAACTGCCATTTACAAGTACATTCATAATTATGGTATCTAAATGACAGAAGTAACTAAAACAAGCATATGGTGTTTATAAGTTGGATAAACTTTTGACAAAATAAAAAACATAATTTGAGATAGTTTTGTTGCCAAATGTTCTGGTTTGAGCAGTGATTTCAACATTATGATTCTTAGTATCATAATGTCATATTATAGGAGATTAGCAAATGAATTTAAACTCCAAATATAACAGGATTTATAATTATCTGCACTACAATAAATTTGTGCATCGCATTTGTATAAACTTAGTTTTATTATTATACATATATAATAACCATGAACTCTGGTTCTTTGGACTCAGGGGAGGTACCCATGGACTGGAGATGTGGAAATGTGACCCCAATTCACAAAGGAGGATCAAAGGGCAACAAGTAATTATAGACCTGTTAGTTTAACTTCTGTTCCAGGGAAATTAATGGAGGCACTGGTTAAAGAAGCACTGCAGGATCATCGAGATAAGACTCCAGTTATAGCTCGGACACAGCATGGTTTTGTTAAAGGGAAGTCTTGTCTGACCAATTTGATTGGATACTATGATGTATCCAATCAAAGCAAGTGGATGCAGGGAATAACTTTGATATCATATATTTGGATCTTAGAAAGGCTTTTAATACAGTTGCACATGGAAGACTGCTGCACAAATTGGAGCAGTAGGGCATTGGAGGAAAATTGCTGTTATGGATAAAGGGATGGTTGAGTGGGAGAAGACAGTGGTAATCAATGGACACTGCTCTTTGTGGAGTACTGTTATTAGTGGAGTCCCTCAGGGTTCAGTGTTGGGTCCATTGTTTTCTGCATTTATAAATGATATTGTTGATGGTATATCAGTCTTACTTAATGTCCAAGTTTGCAGACGATACGAAGGTTGGCAGGGTTGTTAAGGACACTAATGACAGTACGCTGCTGCAACAGGATCTAGAAAAGTTGAGCAGATGTGCTGAGAGGTGGCAAATGAAGTTTAACATCGACAAATGGGAAGCAGTAACCCCAGAGTAACATATCAACTCTGTGGTACTACACTGACAGTGGTAGACAATGAAAAGGACCTGGAGGTAATTATGTAGGCAGATATGAAGTTTTCTGAGCAGCGCAGACGGTCTGCAAGAGTAGCTCATGGTGTCTTGTCAATGATATAGAGGAATTTTTCTAGCAGGTATAAGGAGGTGATTATCCCCTTGTATAAGGCAATGGTCAGGCCACACCTTGAGTACTGTATACAGGTCTGGAGGCCTCGTTTTAAGAAGAATGTAGAGCTGTTGGAACGAGTACAGAGAAGGGCAACAAGATTAGTGAATGGAATTAAGGGTTGCTCTTACAAAGAAAGTTTAAGTTTTGCAGATTACAGTGTCTCGAGACTAGGCACCTGTGAGGTGATCTGATTGAGGTGTATAAAGCCTTGAATGGTTTGAGCATGCTCAATGCTGATGGGACTCTACCTCTTTGGTCAGAATAAATCACCTGAGAGGGCATAAATTCAAATTGAGGAAAGACAGTTGTAGGATAGATGTGTGGAAGTTTGCCTTTAGCCAGCAAGTAGTTGAGTGATGGAACAGACTTCCATCTTTTGTTGTGGAAGTTGATAGCCTAAATAAATTTAAGGCTGGGCTGGACAGGTATTTGGAAGGAATGGAGGGGTGAAATGGGAGCATTTTTTTTTTTTTTTTTTTTTTCCGCTGATGCTGCATAAGCTTGCTTTCTTGCATTGTATGCCTCTACTAATACTTTACCCACTCCCAATAGGCATAATATACTGTTTTATATACCTTTAATAAAGTTCAGTTGGATGTGTCAGTTTTATTATGCATTGGACAACTATCTAGTGGGCATACCAAAAAAATATATATACAGGTAAACCTTTATATGTGCGGTTAATTCATGCAATAAGTGTACCGTATATCTCGAAACTGCATATGTTGAAGTTAAAAACCTATGGGAAAAATTCTAATTCATCCTTGATGTTTTGGAACATTCATCAGAAGACTTAATTTAGGTCTTTAAAATATGTTTTAACTATGTACAGAGATAGAAATATAAAGAATAATGAAAAGCAAGTAAGCTAAAAAACGTTTATTAAAGAAATCAGCTACAAATCGAGTGAAAAATGGATATCCTACTTTCTAGAAAAATATATTTCAAGTGTCACTTGAATAGTTGCAGCCTTCTTTTTCACTTCATAAAATTAACATAGCAGCTAATTCTGTTTTCTAGGGTTCGGCAAACTAGCATGCTTCTTTCCACATATGGATCTAAATCCATAATTTGTTGTTTAACAGTTTCCAAATTTCGAAACATCTCCTCGAGTTCCTTTAATGAAATTTCTCTAGAGAGAGACACTCCTCTCCTTCAGCCACAATTTCTTCTTTCTCATTGTAAGCATGCTGTTGCTCCAATTCTATAAGATCCATGTCAGCGAGTGGCTGCGAATGCAAATCCAGGCATTCTCTGATATTAGGGGAATCATCTTCAAAATCAGAATCCTTTCCATTGATGCTAATTTCTTCAATAACAGCGTAAACTTTTCGGGCATCTTTTTTTTGGGCGTTGTTAAAAAAAAAAAATGTTTGTTTTGTAATCAGCTGCACTCTTCGAAATTTTAGAGAGCATATACTGTATAGAGGAATAGTATTAATGTTTGTGACCATATTAACCGAAACTCGCATTGATTGAAAATGTATATTATTATTATTAGCTACGTGGTGCAAGGAAGCCTGAAGCTTATGCTGCACCAGCCAAAAAAAAAAAAAAAATTCCGAGTTACCCTGAGAGAGAGAGAGAGAGAGAGAGAGAGAGAGAGAGAGAGAGAAAAAATTAGAAGGAAATCACCAAGAAATAGAAGAATGATGATATCCAGCTCAGGACTCCAGGTGTGCCAAGCCCATACTCACCAGATGCGAGTCCCTGATGATAATATATATATTGAGGTTTACCTGTGTGTGTATCCAAGGGCAGCCACATGGTATATTCTATTCAGCAATCAGTTTTTTTTTTTAGAAAAATTGTTTAAAATGAGCACTAAAGTTTTATTCTCAATTCTTATGCCATATTGGATAATATGAACCCAAAAAAAAAAAAAAAAAAAAAATGAAGAAGAAAGATGAAAATTTTGAAATTTTCATCTTTCAAACATTTTTTACAATTTTGAAAAAATTGTTTCTTGGTCTTTATGGTGAAATTACAAAGGTAAGACAAAACTCGATAAAAATTAACAGCAATGCAGGCACACATGCACTTTCTATGACACACAGAGCCCTCTTTATAAAAAGTACATGTATAAAGAATTTTTTTTACAGTTATACTTTCCCAATGAAAAAAATAATATGCAGATCAAAATTCACCACACTGGAGAAATATTAAAATTTGCTGAAATTTCAGTTTTTCTGTTTTCAATGTCAAGCTTATACCAAAGCCTGCTAAAAGGTTAATGAATAATTTATTATTCATTAACATTATTCATTATTGAATAAATCTGTTTGTATTTACTGTACCTAGGGGCAATCCCAGGTAGGGACCAAAGGGCCACAAATCCACCTGCCTTATGATTGAAGTAATGTAGATTTTTTTTTTGCTGCTAAATGATGAATAAAGCTTAATGATTCCTCAAAACACCGCTTTAGAACTCTCCACCACGTTTTAGTAAATCCTGGGATCACCCCTGGCTATGCTTTAAAAAAAAAAAAAAAAAAAGAAAGAAAGAAAAAAAAGCAACTTACTCCTTAACAATCTTCCTTCTTCTGGAAGAGTATTTTCAGTACCTTCTGCACAATCAGAACTAGGGGTAACAGCAAGTCGCTCAGAAGTTTCCAAGCAATCTCTGTCACTAGATGTTTCTTCTTTCACTTCGGGTGGCGAGGCCACTGATGAACTAACAACAGAATGTGTAGAGCATGGCGAGGAATTTGTGACTCCTGGGTTTACAAAACCACTTCGGTTGTTAAAAGTGGAGGTAAGTGAAAGTTGTGGTTGCAATGAAGATGATTCCCCTGGCTGCTGTTCTAATTTCAAACGTTTAGCAGGAACAAAAGCCGAGCCATGAAACCCATTACGTTCCTCTGGGGAACTAAAAGTTCTGAATGTGCCACTGTCATTAGAGTTAATATATCCAATTTTCCCATTGAGGCTGGTTGTAGATGTTACCATGTTAGGATGTGCAGGTATCAAATGACTTGACAACGATGGATAATTTTCAGCATGTGGGTACAGTGGTCGGACATGAAATGATGCTGCCGTTGTAAATGGTACAGTAAGTGAAGATGATGGACTGCTATCTACTGACTGAGAAAGAGCAGGGAATGTGTGCTGACAAGGTTCAGAAGAAGAAGAGGAAGAAGAAGAGGGCAAAACCATTCTTGCAGGAGATGAAGATGCTCCTGGTAAGTACACCGATGTTTCCATGCCACTTGCAGACAATCCCTAAAAAAGAATAAATAGTAATTACTTATTTAGAGCAAGCAATCAGTCTGAAAAACAAGAAATGTTTTTCTTTTCTAAATTACTTCAGTTATTCTGCTAGTAGGAAAGTAAATGGCAACTCTTAACTAATATGGTACAATTTTTGTTACTTTAGTAACACAGTGCAGTCTGACAGATTTCTATAGTTTTTTTTTACACTTGATGCCTGCAGGTTTGTTGAAAAAATGTTTAGGTATAATAGATATACAGGGTGATTCACTACCAGTGCGACAAACTTGCAGGAGGTTTAGGGGGCACAAAGACGAATCAGAATCACATAGCATTGCAGGGTCCGAAATGCCTTCATCATGCAGTAGAGGACGTTGAACGGGAGGTCGCGTGAACAGCGATCCCGCTGGAAGTCAGCATTTGCAAACCGTTTCTGTTGAAGAAACCAAGTAGCAAACGTCCTCCGGAGTGGATAATCCGCAGGCTCCAATGATTGGATGCGTTGCAGATGGTATGAATTCATTTGGTTTGTTGACAGTATCCTCCATACAGTGGATTGGGAAATACCCAATCGTTGGCCTATCGCTCGAGTACTCGTACTGCCTTCTGCAAGGCGTAGGACATTCTCCTCATTGTCTGGCATCCTCGTCGTTCGCTCTTGATTCATGGTACCTCTCATGAAACAACCAGTCTCATGTAACCTTCTGTGCACACATGCGAAAATCTATAATGAGGAGCACGCCTGTGCGGGAAATGTTCCTGGTACAAGCGCAGAGCGGCGCGCCCATTACAGTCCGCAGCTCCATACACGAGGTGCATGTCGGCCACTCAACGTTTGAATACTCGTCCATCCTACTGCCTCGGGAACCAGTTTGCAAATGCTGACTTCTAGCGGGATCGCTGTTCACACGACCTCCCGTTCAACGTCCTCTACCGCATGACGAAGGCATTTCGGACCCTGCAATGCTATGCAATTCGTCTTTGTGCCCCCTACACCTCCTGCAAGTTTGTTGCACTGGTAGTGAATCACCCTGTATATACTTTCAACTATATAAAATGACAATGAATAGCTTTTATATAAAAAAAAAAAAAAAAAAAAAAAAAAATTTGTTTTTTTATTTAGAAAGTGTTACATAAAAATTAAATATTAACCAGTCATCGGTAGTGCAAAGAATTATTACTCCTCTAGACACTAGGTCTGCATGGGCTGTATAAAAATTATTTCACAGGCCATAGGTTGGACACCACTGGGTTAATGTAAAATGTGGGGATCCCTCAAGGATCAGCACCAGGATCACCATTGTTTTTCATTTTCTTAAATTATATTGACAAGGGGGGGGTAGAGGGTATGATGTCAAAATATAAAAAAATGTCAAGATTGGTAGAGTAGTACATGATCAGCAGCAAGCAGAGCTTCTTCAGAATGAATTAGACAGACTTCATAAAAGATGGTCAAAAAAAGTGGCAGCTATGTTTTAATGCAGCAAAATGCAAGGTCTTACTTGGGGAACAGCAACTCCAAATATATATATATATATATATATATATATATATATTTTAGTTTGATTGCTTAGATGAATTAAACTTTAGTGTCTATTTTCCATTGGGTATTAGGGTGTATCCTGAACAGGAGATTTTGTTAGCATTTCAAGTCTAACATATTCCTAGGGGTCTGTGGTGGCGTTCAAATTATATAATAAACAATAATAAAAAGTTAGTTCTAATACTAATTATTTAATTTTAATTAATGTTATTAATCAATACTAAACAATACTAAATAACATTCCCTTATCTGGTCATCTATCCGCTACTTCTTCAGGGGCTTTGAGCGGATCGATAGCCAGTTTTAAAGGAATGTCTCATAATTACCCGTTTCTGTTAACTCCTTATCAGTTTTGCCTTATTAGTGAGATTTTTTATCTCCTTTAGATTATTTAATTTATTAAATTTATTAAATAATGATATTTTTATGCTAATTTGTCTTTAAATTTTTGAATATTTTTAATACTTAATTTAGGAATTCAGCAAACTGGTATAGGAGAAACAAAGCCCAACGGGTAATTATCGGAATAAGAGAGTGGAGCTATACTTATCTGTCCGGTGGTGGTGGTGGTCCTTCAGTAAAAGAGGGGTTAGCTCTTGTTCACTGTTTGTTTCTTTCTTGGTTTGGTTTTTATTGCGCAGTCACGTCTATTGTTGCTTGATATTGTTGTAAGGTGATATTTTAGTAAGTCTTCCGATAAGTGGGTTGGTTCCTACGTCAGCCGGGGTGCGGCCTGGGTGGGGGGTTTTTGTTTCCGTTTTTAAACTCCGTGGTGAACATTAATTTGAATAAAATGTGATATGTTTGTATTATATTTACAAGCGTTATTTATTGTTATTTACATAAGTTGGTTTGCTATCCCTTTGGACTGGGCCGGTATAGCTTTTCTAAGGCATAACAGCCCGTTTTGTCCTCGGGGATAGCTATTTACATATTTACAGCCTCCTGTAAAGTGAATTTTACCTTGCGAATGGTTACCCATAGATTAATTTTTTATTTTTATTTTTTATTCTGATTTTGAAGGGTGGGTTAATATAGGAAACCGGATTATAGTGCGGTCAGAGGACGAGCCTCCTCTGAGCGTAAGAAATCCGGACCTTAATTTAGGTTTTGGTATTGCTTTGTGATTTAGATATTAGATTTTTGTTATTAATAAGTGTGGCCGCTTTTATGTGGTGTTTGCTGTAATTGTAGGGTATATTGTTTTTTGTGAGTGTTTTTATCAGTTTGTTAATTGCTTTTGTTGTGTTTTCTGCATTACTGCATACTTTTATTATTCTGGTCGTTTGGTTCCTAATTGTGTTTCCGTGTATGTGTTTTGCAATGTTGCTATCCCAGTGGATGAGTTTTATAGCTGGGAATTTGAAGTGGTCTCTTTTGTCATAATGTTTAGTTTCGATTTTGTTATTTTTGATAGTAATCTGGCTGTCTAGGTAATATGCTTGTAATTTGCTGTTTTGGTTGGTACGTTCTATGCTGAGGTCGGTAGGATATATTGCTTGGGCTAGTGTTTCAAAACCGTCGTGGTTGATGATTAGGACGTCATCAATATATCTGAACATGTTAATTTCTTCTGTTATGTTATTTTCGAAGTGATGTAAATATAGGTTGGCAATCGCACTGGAGCAGCAAGATCCCATGGCTATTCCTCTGGTCTGTAAATAGATTCTGTTTCCCATCATTACATAGTTATTTTTGACGTTGAGATTGATTAAATCGTTCCAGTATTGTTTTTTACAGTTTAAACTAATTTGGTGGTTTTGAAAATAGACTGAAAGGACTTTGATTAAATTGTCATGTGATATGCTGGTGAATAGGTTTTGGAAGTCGTAGGTGTATAGGCTACTTATCTTATTGCTTTTGTTTTGGATGTAGTCTAGATATGTTTTGTTGCTGGTGATTATTTTGGTACTGGTTATTTCATTTAATATAATTTTAAGTTTGTCTTTAAATAGGTTACTGGAAACTTTTGTATAACTGTTTTTCCCTGCTGTTATGAACCTTTTGCCGGTGGGTATTTTGTGGAATTTTGGGATCCAGTAAATGAATGGGTATTTTGTGATTTCTATTTTCAGTTTTAGTTTTTTGTGTAGTGCTATCATCTTCTTATTGACGCTGTTAGGTGTGGATACTATTTGTTTGTATGTTTCACTGTTATCCATTTCTTCTTTAATAGTCTCTATGTAAAACTTTTTGCATATTATACTAAAGTTGTTGCTGGCCTTGTCTATGTTCGTTATAACGAATTTCTTCTGCAGTTCTTTGGTCTTATATCTAATGACTTTCAGATTGTATTGTTTGACTTGATTTTTAACTTTTAAGACTTCTTGGATTATTTTCATGATTTTTTCCGTGGTAATGTTTATCCATATTTGGAATGCCTCTATGGGTGTGTTAAATTTGTTTGCAGTTTTGAATGCGAATTGCAGTAAATCCTTGTATATGGATCTACGTGTGTTAAATAAATTAGTTGGGCTATTGAGTCTGAATTTTGTTCCTTTTTCCATTACTTCTTTTAGTGTTTGATCTTCTATAATGCTGAGGTCGCCTGTTATGATGTGTTTGTGATGTGGATCTATGTATTTTCTATATTTGCTATCATTGCAGTGGCAAAGTTGTTCCGTACTGTTCATATTTTCGATTGTGTTTTTATAGTTACACATGGTTATGCCTATTGGTTTTGTGAAACTATATCTGACTTTAATATTAATGTTTTGAATAGGTAAAAACCCTTTTGTGTTTTCCATAATGTCACGGAAGTTGACGTAGTCGAATGTTCGGTTCAGGAATTTAATGATGCAGTATTCTTTAGTGTCAATGTCTTTGTGATCATCGCCGATTCTGAATTTGAATACATCTTCTAGTGTATGGTTGAGGTGTATGTTCTTAATCTTCAGTTTCTGGTGAATTCTGCTTAGTGCTTTAAGTTTGCTGATTTTAAGTGAAAATAGGATGTTGTGTATGCTTCTAACGTTAATAGGTTCCGTGTCCCATTCTGTGATGAGCTTATCGAAATTGTTTAGGCTTTGTGCTTTGCTTTTATTATCTTCGTCTATTTCTTGTTTGATTCTGTTGAGTTTTAAACCATTTTTTTGCCAGTCTTTGTAGAGCTGAAAAATAGTATATGTACATTGTCCGGGGTTTGTATATGTGAAGTTTCTTCCATTGAATCTGTTATTGAGTCCGTATGGGTATAGTGTTTTGTACATTATTATTAACATGTCCTCCATGTTTTCTCTTTTAGTGGTATTTTCTATTATGGCTAAGATCGCAATAGTTATATTGGTGAATTTGTGTTTTTGAAAGTGTTTGTATTCTATTTCATTGGTGTATTTTTCTGTGGTATTGGCTTTTGTTGGGTTTTCTCCGTGTTTCTTTATTTGTGACCGATGTAGATTTATTCTTATGTGCAGTTCTGTGCTGGTTTGTCCTATGTATTGTATTCCGCATGTTTTACAAGTAATTAAGTAGACTACATTTTTGGTGTGACAAAATTTTGGTGCGTTGTCGTCGTTTTGTTGGTGTACTCTGTGCATTTGTGGGCATGTTTTGCATAGTTTATTTTTACATTTACTGAATGCTAGTTTTTCCTGGTGTTGATAGATTTCTCCGTAGCTTTCTTTGTGTGGGTTTTTAAGGTAATCTGGTCCGCTCGGTTTTTTGTTAATCACTTTTGGTGTGGCGGCATTGCATGCTAAATGACCGTTTTCAGGAATTGTCGGGTCCTGCGTGGTCATGTGTGATCCCGGGGTGCAATTTATCCTGTGATACCCGTACAGCATTTTACTTTTATTTGTATGTTCGTTCATGTTTAAATAGTTTTCAATTTATTTTGAAATTGTAGGCCCCGGTTCGTACCAACCAAAACAGCAAATTACAAGCATATTACCTAGACAGCCAGATTACTATCAAAAATAACAAAATCGAAACTAAACATTATGACAAAAGAGACCACTTCAAATTCCCAGCTATAAAACTCATCCACTGGGATAGCAACATTGCAAAACACATACACGGAAACACAATTAGGAACCAAACGACCAGAATAATAAAAGTATGCAGTAATGCAGAAAACACAACAAAAGCAATTAACAAACTGATAAAAACACTCACAAAAAACAATATACCCTACAATTACAGCAAACACCACATAAAAGCGGCCACACTTATTAATAACAAAAATCTAATATCTAAATCACAAAGCAATACCAAAACCTAAATTAAGGTCCGGATTTCTTACGCTCAGAGGAGGCTCGTCCTCTGACCGCACTATAATCCGGTTTCCTATATTAACCCACCCTTCAAAATCAGAATAAAAAATAAAAATAAAAAATTAATCTATGGGTAACCATTCGCAAGGTAAAATTCACTTTACAGGAGGCTGTAAATATGTAAATAGCTATCCCCGAGGACAAAACGGGCTGTTATGCCTTAGAAAAGCTATACCAACTTATGTAAATAACAATAAATAACGCTTGTAAATATAATACAAACATATCACATTTTATTCAAATTAATGTTCACCACGGAGTTTAAAAACGGAAACAAAAACCCCCCACCCAGGCCGCACCCCGGCTGACGTAGGAACCAACCCACTTATCGGAAGACTTACTAAAATATCACCTTACAACAATATCAAGCAACAATAGACGTGACTGCGCAATAAAAACCAAACCAAGAAAGAAACAAACAGTGAACAAGAGCTAACCCCTCTTTTACTGAAGGACCACCACCACCACCGGACAGATAAGTATAGCTCCACTCTCTTATTCCGATAATTACCCGTTGGGCTTTGTTTCTCCTATACCAGTTTGCTGAATTCCTAAATTAAGTATTAAAAATATTCAAAAATTTAAAGACAAATTAGCATAAAAATATCATTATTTAATAAATTTAATAAATTAAATAATCTAAAGGAGATAAAAAATCTCACTAATAAGGCAAAACTGATAAGGAGTTAACAGAAACGGGTAATTATGAGACATTCCTTTAAAACTGGCTATCGATCCGCTCAAAGCCCCTGAAGAAGTAGCGGATAGATGACCAGATAAGGGAATGTTATTTAGTATTGTTTAGTATTGATTAATAACATTAATTAAAATTAAATAATTAGTATTAGAACTAACTTTTTATTATTGTTTATTATATAATTTGAACGCCACCACAGACCCCTAGGAATATGTTAGACTTGAAATGCTAACAAAATCTCCTGTTCAGGATACACCCTAATACCCAATGGAAAATAGACACTAAAGTTTAATTCATCTAAGCAATCAAACTAAAATATATCAAGCACGTATAATTGTCGAATTGCCAATGGCAATGGCATTAACGTAGCAAGGGATAAAATATTAGAACAATCAATAAAACAATCAAATTTAATTCATTTAAGCAATCAAAAAAAAAAAAAAAATATATATATATATATATATTAGTTTGATTGCTTAGATGAATTAAACTTGTCGAATTGCCAACGGCAATGGCATTAACGTAGCAAGGGATAAAATATTAGAACAATCAATAAAATATTAGAACAATCAATAAAACAATCAAATTTAATTCATTTAAGCAATCAAAAATATATATATATATATATATATATATATATATATATATATATAGAATATATACACTGAAATAAAGACAGTAGAGGAAAAAAGGGATTTGGGTACAAAATCCACTTGGACATGGAATTCCCCAAGCAGTGGTGGCAAGGGGTAAGAGGAAGGCCCATAGTGCCATATTGATGATTTATTGAATATTTGCTTGTAGAGATAGGAAGGTCATAATTCCACTATATAAGGCAATTGTAATCCCCCACTTGGAATATTGTGTTCAAGTAAAGAGACTACATCTAAAAAAAGGTATTGAGCTTTTTTGCAAAGGTCCAAAGATGGGCAACTTGCTTGGTGAGATTAGAAAAAGGGCATTCATATGAGGAAAGACTTCAAATGTGGGTGACAGAGCTAGGTAACTAGGAACCTTAAAGGAGACTTGATTGAGGTGAGATTGAAGCAGGAATTTTCACTTTATATATGATTCCCAAACTAGGGACCATAAATTCAAATTACAGGGGAGGAGGTTTAGATGGATTTCAGGAAATCTTCCAGTCAGCAAGTTATTGATTACTGGAATAAGTTACCTTCAAGAGTGGTGAGGCTGACAGGCTTGGGGAAATTAAAAGGTGAGCTGCATAGATAACTACATGAGAAGGGACTCAAATTGGTACTTTATTTTGTTATCATTTTAAATTAATTAATTTTTTGTGGCTTGTGCAGCAAAAGGCTAGGCTGCTACAGCTTCCTTGCAACATATGGTTAATATTAATTAATCTAATTAATTTATTTATTATTTGTTTTACCGGTAACTTAACTTAATGTATACCTCTTTTGTACATATCATTTTGATGTTTGAATCTATATCAATGTTTATCTTCCTGTTGGATTTCTTATTGTTATCAACTCTGTTCATTGTTCTGCTCTCAGATACACTGTTAGTAGTTGCCTGTTGTGTATCTTGTTATTAATAAAAATAAAATAAAATAAAAATATGTATATGTTATAATATGTTAATATAATGTATGCAATTAGGCTGAAATTATTATTTGGGTACCCCTTATCTCTGCACAGTGGGCATGGTCGTAGAAGGAGTGAGTGTACGGTCGAGTTCTGCAATTGTGTTGATTATTGTGAATGCATTTTGTTTCTGATTGTTTTGTGTTGTCGAGGAAGGGGGTGCTTAGCTTAGGTAGGGTGTGGCATTTTTTCCCCACTGGCAGTCAATTCAGTCTACTAGACCGAATTGTAGATGCCTTGTTGAGAGGAGAGGGTGGCCATCACCTTATGCTACCTTGCTATCTTTTTTCACTCCCCCAGATTATAGAGGAAATAGTGTTCCGAGAGCCTTCTCTTTCCCACCCCCAGCTGTTTGGAGGAGCTCACGGGATCTGCTTATGGTGCTGAAAATAACACTGTTACAGAACCAAGCCAGCACCCAATCAGTTGAAGGATGTTATGAATGTTGTCCAGTTCTTGTGGGAGTTTATTGAAACTGCATACTCAAAAGATCATCAGGATTGTCTTCTACCAAGAGATCTGTAATCTAGTTTACTGGGCCAACTGCCAGTATGGAAAGAAAGAACATCAGGCAGTTGATCCAGTAGACCAAATCAAGAATAAAATCATCCTTCAAGGATTTCAATAGGGAGCAAGAGAAAGATGATTATCTTCTCCCTTCAAATTTCTCTTCGAACAGGCAGCGAGGTATATTCCATTGCAGCCCCCCCCCCCTTACATAACAAGACAAACACCAACTCATCAGAATCACAACCACAGAAGGACCTCCCTAGTCCCAGGACTGAGATCAGCCATAACTAACAGCTAGGAATTTAAGGGCCACCACAATATAATAATCAAAACCTCTGCACTTCATAAATGCTTACTAAATAGATACCAGAAAGCTCCTGTGTCTGCTGCATTATGATTGCAGCAGACACCACAGAAGCTTTCTCTTTACCTCCAAAGGTGATACACCTTTGGAGGTAAAGAGAAAGCTTCTGTGTCTAAGCAGATGAGGATCTTGACCTAAAGGATTGCTCACACTAAACTAAGATTTTTCCTAATATCATAATCTTTCACTTCCAGTGAACCAAAAGCTAAAAAGAGAACAAAAGACAGTCCCTGGTGCACAGAGCAAGCTATTCTTTAATGTTCCATGAAAGAGGACAGTCACCAAGTATGAAGTAATATATACTGATCCTTTGTTAAACACAGTACATTTTTAGTGTTTTAGGATATTAATTTTGAGAGTTTGTGTATTCCTAATTCCACTGAAGAAGGGCTGAAGTGAGTCTTGTTCACAATGCATTTCAATATTCATATTGAATCAATATAGAAAATAATATAAAATATGGAAAGTTTTTTTAGCTACCCTTCTGTATTGCAGGGTACTAGTGATGGTCACTAGTACTAATAATTCAAGGGTGGAATTCAGGATCATTTAGATAGAAATGAAATTCTGAAGGATATTCAGCATGGTTTTGTAAAAGGAAAATCACGTTTAACTAATCTGGTTAGCTATTTTGATAGGGTCACTCAAGAGCTGGTCTTTGGGAATAATTTCGACATTGTTTATTTGGATTTCAGCAAAGCATTTGTCTCAGTCCCACATGAGCAGTTACTTTATAAGCTAAGCTGGAACAGGTTGGAATCACTGGGAAAATCCTTAGATGGATATCAGGATGGCTTCAGGGCAGGAGGCAGAAGGTTGTAAATAAATAGTTATTCCTCAGATTGGGTTGATGTAAGAAGCAGAGTTCCCCAAGGATCAGTAGTAGGACCACCATGTTTTTGATTTTCATAAATGACATTGATGAAGGGATAAAAGGTGTGATGTCTAAATTTGCAGATGATGTAAAGATTGGTAGAGGTGGCGGATTTCTGCACAGGCGCACGCCTGGGCCTCAAATCTGAGGGCTCAAAGAAAAAATAAAATTGTTTCATTTTAATTTTTACTCATCTTTATTACCGTTACTGAATAACACTATAATTTAATATGAGAAGTTAGTAAACTCTTATGCGAATATCCCCACATATTATATGAAATATCTATGTGAACTAAATGAATCTGAAGTAGAATACATATTATCATTAATTCTAGATTTTATGTATTAAATGTTAGATTTGGGAGGGATGGTAGTTGTATCATTTTTTCATTTAAACATTAGTTAAAATATGTATGAAAGAATTGCGCAACCAAAATGATTAAAATCGCGACACCAAATCTAGAGAGCGTGCTATAATAAAAACGTGCACATAGAATGCACACTGTAGTGGTACCGAAAATATTTAGAGGGGAGCCTCAAAATTGAATTGAAAATGGGGCCTCGGGGCCTCTCAAGTGCTAAATCCGCCACTGGGTAGAGTAGTTAATGATTGCCGCCAAGCAGAGATTCTTCAGAATGACCTAGATAGACTTCAGAGATGGTCAGAAAAATGGCAGCTATGCTTTAATCCAGCAAAGTGGAAGGTATTACACTTGGGGGACAGGTAATCCCAAAATAACTTATACACTTGGAGGAGTTGAACTAAAGCAGGTAGTGGAGGAAAGAGATTTGGGCATTATGATACAGTCAGATATGAAGTTGACCGAGCATTGCAGACTGGTTGCAAGAAGGGCTCACGGTGTCCTATCGATGATTTATCGAACAATCGCTAGTAGACATGGAAGTCATAATCCCATTATATAAGGCTATTGTTAGACCATACTTAGAATACTGTGTTCAAGTATGGAGACCACACCTAAAGAAAGACATTGTGCTTCTTGAAAGGGTCCAAAGATGGGTAACCCGCCTAGTGAGATTGGCAAAAGAATTCCATAGGAAGAAGTTCTAGCAGGGATAAGGTGATTATCCCCTTGTATAAGGCAATGGTCAGACCACACCTTGAGTGCTGTATACAGGTCTGGAGGCCTCATTTTAAGAAGGATGTAGAGCTGTTGGAACGAGTACAGAGAAGGGCAACAAGATTAGTGAATGGAACAAAAAGTTGCTCTTACAAGGAAAGAGCTTAAGTTTTGCGGATTACAGTGTCTGGAGACTAGGCACCTGCGAGGTGATCTGATTGAGGTGTATAAAGCCTTGAATGGTTTGAGCATGCTCAATGCTGATGGGAGTCTTCCTCTTGCTCAGAATAATCACCTGAGAAGGCATAAATTCAAATTGAGGAGACAGTTGTAGGATAGATATGCAGAAGTTTGCCTTTAGCCAGTGGGTAGTTGACTGTTGGAACAGACTTCCATCTTTTGTTGTGGAAGTTGATAGCCTAAATAAATTTAAGGCTGAGCTGGACAGGTATTTAGAACGAATGGAGGGGTGAAATCGGAGTGGGTTTTTTTTTTGGTTGATGCTGCATAAGCTTGCTTTCTTGCATCATATGCCTCTACTAATGCTAATCTCCCCTATCCAGGTGTTTTAAAATTGGAAAAAGAGTTCCCAATTATAAAACTGCAGCGACTGGGGGAATAAACACCTTAGTCATGTCAACCTAGGAGGATGGGGTGGGGGAAAGCAGAGAGTGGCACCTACCTGCCAATCACTGCCTTCTTCCTGACTTTTAGATGAAGTATGGTTGAAGTAATGGAGGGTTACACAAGATCGGTATTTCCACTCAATTATATACATTATATAAATACATACAGCAGAATAGACATATTGTAATTGGAAATAAATTCAGTAGAACTTGTGTATTCTATTTGGGCTTTATATGTTGAACTACGTATAAATATTACTTTGCTGAACATTAGATGAAGCAAGCTTAATTAGTAGGCTTACGGTCAAATTAGACTTATTCAACATTTTCCCTGCTGTATTACATGATTCCATGAAGAAAAAAAAAAAAAAAAAAAAAAAAACTTTGTCTACTTAACCTGTAATCCCCAAATATATATCACCCCCAGCGGATTTAACAGCGGGCGCACCCTGGGCCCCGGCTTCTGAAGGGCCCACGCAAAACCCCAACAAATTAGTTGAACTAATATGTTCAACTATTAGTTCAAAACTTTGTGATTATTATTATGCTATTATTAATTATATTATACATATATTATATTCAAATTTTATTGGAAATAAAACATTAATATTTTTTATTTATTTTAAAAAATTATTAACATGTATTTTTATTTTCCCTGTCTTTTTTTTAAGGGGACCAATATTTTCTTCTGCGCCCAGGGCCTCAACCGACCTTAATCCGCTACTGATCCCCCCATCCTGTATGGTCATTCTATTTAAACAACACAATACAGAAAACATGAAAAAAACATGATATGGACATTAACAACCTCAGGACCAGATTTACACATCAGCTAAACAAGCTACAACTTAAGGCCTCACATTACAAGGGGCCTTACTCCATCTTAAAAAAAATCCTTTTTTAATATTGTTGTGGATGAACTGTAAGAGAGAGAAGGCCTAATACATCTTATAGTTTAGGGCCACAAGTTTAAATCAGATCAGGCACTGAATAACCTAGTAATAATATTAAACTGAAGTTAATGTAAAATGGAATCAATAATAACAGAAACTATTACCTTCTTATTTACTGAAATAAAACTGAAATCTGTAGTTACAAAAAGATAAACAAGTCTTAATTTATTAAATTATTCTTAGTTATTGTAGCAACCAATATTTAATTTCACAAAATAAATTAAGCAGTCTTATACACAGTACTATAAATCTTAATTCATTCCTGTGCAAATTTAGAACAAACTATGGTAACAGATGTGGTCACCTTAATTATCTTTTAAGGAATATTGTAAATCAAACAGGTTGTTTTGAATTTCCTAATCTGATTACTTCAAACCCATTATTTGGGCTATGTTTTTAGTATTTCTATAATATGCATAAAAAAAAGTACCAAGAGAGGGTTTTTTTTTTTTTAGAAAACTTTAATAACTGGTTCTCTCTTTGTGATAAACCAGTTTTTATTAATTCCTTTTTTTCAAGGATTAATAACATTTATTACTGAGCACAGAATAACGGATAATTTATTCCTAACTTTTCAATTTTATACTAGATAAAAATGATTGCTTTAGAAACTCTAAATAACTTAAAATGTTTCATATTATAGTTAATCTATAATATGAAGCAATTTATTTAATCTTATATTATAATATATTCTTTGAACTTTATGTATTGCATAACACTGCACAGTGGTTTTTTTTTTTTTTTTGCTGATGCTACATATCCTGTATCCAAGGCTGGTGGTTCTTAGGGGTGCAGGGGGTAATAAATCTCGATAAAAAGGGGGCTTCAATACAGGCAAACAAACTCCTCCTAGGTGTCCTGCTCCTTCCCCCACATACATGCAACATTAATTCTTGTACTTGGGTCCCCTGAATTCTGGGTCAGCACACTGCCTATATTCCATGTCAATGCCATTTAATAAAATAATTATTGTCATTATGATATGTTTATTTATATAAAATGTGGACTACCTAATAAAGTGGCAGGAGGGTGTTTTATTTACACATGTTCCTCACACTCAGAAAATCAGAAACAGGAGCGGTTTCAAGCTGATCTCTGAGGGACCCCTCCTCATCATTGTCAACCCTAGCAGCATTCTGAAGAGTAACCACCATTTGCTTTATCATGCTTATTAGACACTATAATGTTCACTAATCTATGTACATGTATAGCCAGGCCTTCATAGGGTAAGAATAGCCCCATACACTGACAGTTGTTCATTTAATATTATTAAATTCTATTATAAATTTAAATTGTATGTTTCAGAAGTCTTATTATTTCAGTAATTTAATGAAAGTATCCAGCATAATGTATGATCAATTTTTTGAATATCAGACATTGAATTAAGGGAACTTACAGAAATGCAAAACTAATATAATTACTTTGTGTACCAATTACTGACTTAGTTCATGTCACTTGCAGTTCATGGAAAGTAGTGTTCTGGATACAAACCATGGTCCACCAAATAATGACCCTTTTGATATAGCCTTTACGCTTGAGGAAAAAGTTTGAAAGCAGCTCACGTGTACAGATGATTTTTACTTATAAAAAGAATGGTAACTTTTGGTTACCATTTTTTTTTATAAGTAAGAACATTGCATTTTGATAAAATAGGCACTCAGGAAAGCTCATGATGTCCTGTCGAAGATTTATTGAAGTTATCCTGTAGAGTTAGGGAGGTCAATAATCTCACTGTATAAGGCAATTTGTAAGGCCACATTTGGAATAACTGTGTTCAAATATGGAGACCGCGCCTAAAAAAAAAACAGACATTAAGCTTCTCGAAAGGATCCAAAGACAACAAATTCGAATGGCAAGATTGGAAAAAGGAAGACAGTATGTGGGCTAGAGAGGTTGGCAACCAAGCATCTCAGAGGTAACCTGATTGAGAAAAAGGCTCTGAGAGGGATTAGTAATGAATGAAGACTAGTAAAGCAAATAAAGGTGGAATTCTCATTGTTATATAAAATTCCAGAACTAGGGATTATAAATTCAAATTACAGGGATTGAGGTTTAGTTAAATTGTAGGAAGTTTTCTCTTAGTCAGCAAGTCATTGATTGCTGGAACAAGTTGCCCTCGCAGGAAGTTGAGGCTGACAATTTGAATAAACTGAAAGGCCAACTGGATAGTTACTTGTGTGAGGGAATCATTTGTATTTTCTTATCTACTTGTTTTTTTCTGTCAGTGCAGCAAAAACCATGCGGCTTGCTTGCACTATATGGCGAATACTATTACTATTAATTACAACCCTTTGCCTTCTGCTTGTACATATACATATTGTTAGTTGTTGGCACATCGGCTTCTGTGGCCATAATGCACCTCCTAAGGTTTTTGCACTACTCTGATCCAAGCCCGAGGTGGGATTCGAACCCGCGACCTTTGGGTTGCCAGGCAGGCACTTTACCCACCTGGCTAGCCCGGTCAGCCCTTCTGCTTGTAACTTCTCTATCTAACCTGTGATCTCCATATATTCCATCTTATACAAATGGAATATTCTGCTATACAACCTGGAATACATCACTTACTGTTCGGTCTAGCTAAATTTGTAAACGGTATCCTTACAAAAAAGTCATTAGAAAGAGACTCAGAGAGGACATAAGAAGATTTAACACAAGAAAAGTAGAACAAACATTAAGGGAAAACAAAGGATTTAAATCAGCAGCCATGAGCAGTAATACAGAAAGACAAATGATACTGAAACTGAAGAATAGCGATGGTGTACTTATAAACAGCAGAGAAGGCATAATTCAAATAGCAGAAGACTACTATAGAGAATTATACAAGGAGCGAGGGAATGATACCAGCAGTGGGGAACATGGATTGCAAAGTAGCAACACATACGACATACCCGATATTCTTCCTGATGAGGTAGAACATGCATTGAAGAAAATGAAGAATCGGAAAGCCCCGGGGGAAGATGAAGTTACTGTAGAGTTGTTAAAATTGGGAGGAAGAGACATAACACAAAAACTGGCAAGGCTCTTCACAAAGTGCATTAGAAAAGGTGTGATGCCTAAGCAGTGGAATAATGCAATCATAGTTTTGCTGCATAAGAAAGGAGATAAATCAGAAATTGGAAATTATAGACCAATTAGCTTGTTATCCCATATCTACAAGTTGTTCACAATTGTCATTACTAACAGATTAGAAAGAATACTTGATGAGAATCAACCGAAAGAGCAAGCTGGCTTTAGGACAGGATTCTCAACTACGGATCACCTTCACGTAATATCACAGCTAATGGAGAAAGCAAATGAATATAAAATACCATTATGCCTGGCATTTGTGGATTATGAAAAGGCATTTGACTCCATACAGCATAAGGCAATGTTTCGGGCACTGGAAAGACAAGGCATAGATACTCCATATATTATGATTTTGAAGAAAATATATGAGAGTGCTACATCCTTTATTAGACTAGACAAAGACAGTAGCAAATTTAAAATCGAGAAAGGAGTTCGACAAGGAGACACAATATCTCCGAAGCTGTTTACTGCTGCCCTTGAGGAAGCTTTCAGAAGATTAGACTGGTCGCAGAAAGGAGTCAATGTGAACGGAGAGTACCTAAACCATTTACGATTTGCAGATGACATTGTGGTCATAAGCCACGATCCCAAAGAATTAGAGGAAAATCTTAATCAGTTATGCACAGTTAGTAAGGATTTTGGACTAAAGATGAATATGGCTAAAACAAAAGTAATGATGAACAAGTATGCCACGGAAAGGGAAATAATGATTGAAGGAGCAGTAATTGAAAAGGTGAAGTCATATACTTATCTCGGACAAGTTATTAGCTGTAATAATGATAAATGGCTGGAAGTCAAGAGAAGAATAAATTTTGGATGGATAGCATTCAGGAAATATAGTCACATACTGAAGAGCAATATCCCAGTTTGTGTGAAACGTAAAATAATGAACCAATGTATACTCCCCACCATGACTTATGGAAGTGAAACTTGGGCACTCACCAAAAGAATGGAAGAGAAGCTAAGAACTACACAGCGAAGAATGGAACGAATTATATTGGGAATCAGACTGTTAGATAAGAAGAGAAACACATGGATTAGGCAGCAAACTCAAGTAAAGGACATTCTTATCAAAACTAAAGAACTAAAATGGTCTTGGGCAGGACACATAGCTCGAAGACATGATGACAGATGGACTAAGAAAATAACAGAATGGTACCCAAGAGGAGCTAGAAGAAAACCTGGAAGACAAAGGCGGAGATGGATAGATGAAATTCATGAGTTTTTGGGTAGTAAATGGATGGCCAGTGCTCAAAACAGAAGGAACTGGAAAGTTGCTGGAGAGGCCTTCATCCTGCAGTGGATTGAAAATGGCTGATGATGATGATCCTTACAAATTTAGTTAGACCTGAAGATTCAATTTATTTCCATTAGAAGGCTGCTGTATTAACTGAAAGAAGTGGTAATATCCTAAGCTGAATTATAGTTTGGCTATAAGATAGAATGAGTGTTATCACAAACGATCTGACTTCAGGGTGAACAGCTCTCTCAGTGACACCCTAAGAAGTGGCAATTATGTCTGGATTGAATAAAGTGCTTTCATAATATCCAAATAAAGTTCATATATCAAAATTATTTCTTGCATTCACATTAACAAAACTGTCATAATGGTTTATCATGTTAGTTAAAGATTGCCATTAATAGCATTAGCATATTAAGCAAACAAGCAAGCTTATACAGCATCAGCCAAAAAAAAAAAAAAAAAAAAAACCCTTCCCATTTGACCCATTCATTTGCTACAAATTTTTGTCGTTCTGCCTTAAATGTATTAATTTATTTAAGCTGTCAATTTCTACAATGACAGATGGAAGTTTATTCCAGCAAACAACAACTAAAGGCAAATTTCCTCACGTCTATCCTACATCTGTCTTTTCTCAATTTGAATTTATGCCCTCTCAGGTGATTATTCTGTGCAAGAGGAAGAATCCCATCAGCATTGAGCATGCTCAAACCATTCAAGGCTTTATACACCTCTATCAGATCACCTCGCTGGTGCCTAGTCTCCAGACACTGTAATTTGCAAAACTTAAGCCTTTCTGCGTAAGAGCACCCCTTTGTTCCATTCACTAATCTTGTTGCCCTTCTCTGTACTCGTTCCAGCAGCTCTACATCCTTCTTGAAATGAGGCCTCCAGACCTGTATACAGTACTCTAGGTGTGGCCTGACCATTGCCTTATACAAGGGAATAATCACCTCCTTATCCCTGCTAGAAAAATTCCTATATATCATTGACAATACACCATGAGCTACTCTTGCAGCCCGTCTGCACTGCTCAGAGAACTTCATATCTGCCTGCACAACCACCCCTAGGTCCCTTTCATTCTCTACCACTGTCAGTGTATAACACAGAGTTGATACGTTGCTCTGGGGTTGCTGTTTCCCCATATGTAGTACTTTACATTTGTCAATGTTAAACTTCATTTGCCGCCTGGAAGCCCATCTGCTCAACCTTTCCAGATCCTGTTGCAGTAGCTTAGTGTCAGTAGTGTCCTTGACAACCCTGCCAACCTTTGTATCGTCTGCAAACTTGGACATTAAGCTTGATATACCATCATCAATATCATTTATAAATACAGAAAACAATGGACCCAATACTGAACCCTGAGGACTTCACTAATAACATTAGTCCACGATGAGCAGTGTCCATTGATTACCACTCTCTGTCTTCTCCCCCTCAACCACCCCTTTATCCATAGCAGCAATTTGCCTCCAATGCCACACTGCTCCAATTTGTGCAGCAGTCTTCCATGTGCAACAGTATCAAAAGCCTTTCTAAGATCAAAGTATATAATATCAAAGTTATTCCCTGCATCCAGTTCTTTTGTGACTGCATCATAGTATCCAATCAAATTGGTCAGGCAACACTTCCCCTTAACAAAACCATGCTGTGTCTGAGCTATGACTGAAGTCTTGTCTAGATGATCCTGCAGTGCTTCTTTAACCAGTGCCTCGATTAATTTTCCAGGAACAGAAGTTAAACTAACAGGTCGATAATTATTTGTGTTGCCCTTTGATCCTCCTTTGTGAATTGGGGTCACATTTGCACATCTCCAGTCCATGGGTACTTCCCCTGTGTCCAAGGAAGCTCTCATAATTATGACTAAGGGTTTGCTTACTTCCTTTGCTGCCTCCTTTAATATAACTGGATAGATCCCATCCACCCCAGGTGCCTTTCTTGTATTTATCTTCAACAATTTCTCCTCCACTTTGCTCTGTTATTACAAGATTCTCTAGCTTACTGCCAGAGTTGAATACACCTCTGGCATTCCCCTCGCTGAATAACTCCTCATGTGTGAATGTCGATGCAAAATATTCATTCAGTTTGTTAGCTACCTGAGCAGGATCATCAACAGTTGACCCATCGATATCAAGTGGACCAATCTGATTCATCCCCTTCCTTCTAGAGTTTACATAAGTAAAAAACTCTTTGCTGTTTTTCTTTGCATCCCTTGCCAAAGATTTCTCGTAATCTGCCTTCGCCTGCCTAACCTCCTTTGTAACTTGGTTACAGATCAACTTGTATCTATCATAGGCTTCTGTGTCACGTGTTAATTTGTATGTATCCCATGCATTTTTCTTCTCTGCCATATGTCTCATTAGTTCATCTGACATCCACTTAGGCCTAAACCTTGAACAATATTTCTTAGTTGGTATGTAAAGCCTAGTAGCTTCCAAGATAAGTTCTTTGAATGCTTCCCATTTTGCATTTGCTGTTGGTAACATCATCAGTTGGTCCCACTGTATAGAATTTAAATACTATATCAGTCCAAGGAGGCTCTCCTAATTATGGCTAAGAGTTTTCTTACTTTCTTTGCTGCCTGCTTAATATAACTGTATAGATCCCACCCAACCCAGGTGTCTTCCTTATGTTTATCTTCAACAATTTCTCCTCCACTTTGCTCTGAGTTCTTACAAAATCATTTAGCTCACTGCCAGCATTTACTACACCTCTGGCACTCCCCTCCCTGAATAAGATAGAATGTGTAAATATAGATGCAAAATACTGATTCAGTTTGCTAGCTACCTGAGCAGAATGATCAACAGTAGACCAGTTGATCTCAAGTGGACCAATCTGATTCATCCCCTTCATTCTAGAGTTTACATAAAACTCTTTGCTGTTTTTCTTTGCATCTTTTGCCAAAGATTTCTCATATCTGCCTTTGCCTGCCTAACATACTTTGTGACTTGACTGCAGACCAGTTTATATCTACCATAGATTTCACTGTCACCTGTTAATTTATCTGTATCCCATGCATTTTTCTTCTCTGCCACATCTCATTAATTCAACTGACATCCATTTAGGCTAACCCTTGAACAATATTCTTAATTGGTATGAAAAGCCTAGTAGTTTCCAAGATTAATTCTTTGAATGCTTCCCATTTAGAATTTGCTGTTGGTATCATCGTAAGTTGGCCTCACTGTATAGATTTTAAAAACTGTCTCAGACCATGGTAGTCATCTTTATGAAAGCAAAAACCCTTCCCTTTACCCCTGATGGTAGTTACCTCTTTGAGTAAATCCCACATCAGCACACTGTGATCACTGCTAACTAGTGGTTCCTTTATCTGCAGATTCTTAATGCACAAAGAATGCTTGTGATAACCAGATCAAGAGTATTACTCCCTCTAGTTGCCGCCTGAACATGCTGCTACAGAAAACAATCATCTAATAAATCCCCATAAGCCTTGCTAGCGAGCGACTGACCAACCCACAAGTTCCAGTCAATATTTGGGATTTTAAAATCCCCCATTGTAAGATAATCTGATTTACTGGCCCACGCTATTTCTCTGTACAGTTGTTCATTAAACTCATCGGAGTCATTAGGCAAATAACACACTGCTACTCTCAATTTTGCTTTCCCAGTGCTTACGTCACACCACACTGACTCGACACTGCACTGTCCACCCATGTCAACTGGCTACAATTCCTTAGATTTTATGTTTCTTAACAGCATAACCCCTCCTATCCTTCCTGAACACATTGTACTTCCCAATTCCAATTCTGCATTCCTTATATCTGTGTGACACCACGCCAATAGGACACATTTTGCCATTAATTTTTGACAGGTTTTTATTCTAGTAATAAAAAAAGTTCGACGCAGTATTTAGCCTGCAATCTGCAGCCCAAAACCCTGTGAATGTAACTAAATTCCTTTTCTAAATATGCAAATTATTCTCGTTAGATCTACAGAGGCTGATCATTTAATTCACGAAACTTCAGCGCCATCATATAACCACTCAAGGTTTTTCGAAATGGTGGTGGATGGCTATGAAGTATATGTCCAAGAATACGCTGACGTAGTTCAGTTCTGACAAGTCTGGTAATTGCAAAGTGTCCTTTTAAGTTACATTGTAAGTTTAAGCTGCATTATGGAAGAGCTGAAAAGTGAGCAACACTTTTGTTATTTGCTATTGTGTTGGACGGGTGAAAAGTGCTACAGAGACTGAGAATCACATGTATACAAGACAAGCGTTTGAAGAGAACTGCAATTTAAATGACAAAGATGGTTGGAAGATGGTTGAGGATCTGTGGCTACAACAACTGCTCTTGAAGAAATTACTCCCGGGAGTGCTTTTATGAATCCATCGATGCCAAGCGTATATATTCCGAAAAGCAGAGCGAGCACCGGCAGAACACAGTGACAAAGATTAAAAATAACGTAAGCCCATTCTGCAAATTAAATGATTAATGTGTGTACAATAAGGGATCTGAATGTACCCTAATACTGGATTAAGCCATGAGCTAGTAGGGGCCTTGCCCAGGACACCAAATTTTACAAATCATGAAAAAAAAAAAAAAAAAAATTATATATATATATATATAGCTTTAGATTACCAACCCGCCCACACACGTATATATATATAGCCTTAAATTACCCACGCATATTACGAACCAGAACTGTGTTTCAGTGTACAGCCTTTCCCCGATTTACATAAGGGTTGCGTTCCGCGGAACTCTACGTAAGTCAGATTTTACATGAGTCAGTATTTCCCTAAATGCTTGTGCAGCACTCGCAACTGTGCTCACTGAATTGATTTTGATTGAATCAAAAAAGAAACATTTGACAAACATGTGAATAGAATTATTTATTGTATTTATTTAATTTTTTATCTCATGCACAGGAAAAATTACAAAAGCGTGCAATTTAAAAAATTTCAAAATTATAAAATTACAAAAAAAGAGGAGACAGGCATCAGTAAGTTTTACCTCTCGAGCATCACTGCTAGAATCGACGTCTTCAGCTGATAAGTACACTGCTGCAGAGGTTGAGGGCTGTGGAGATTTAGAAGGGGTCGGCTACTCAACCTTATGAAAGAACATATTAATGGATGATGGACAGTGGCTTTTCTTTTCATTGTAGGTTTCTTTGTAGCAAGCATATCATTCACCGCTCTGTTAACTTTTAAGAATCATTCGCTGTCAGGATCCATCTTTTCAAACCTCGCCATTACCGATGCAATTTCACGAAATTGTCATTGCCATCTCTCTGGTGACGAAGCATCTTGGTTCCTCATTTGGTTCAGCTTGAGCTTCGTCAACATTTTCTTCTTTCACTATGCCTACAAGTCAATAAGGTCTTCATTAGATAATTCCTTCTCTTCTTCCTCTATTAACAACTCCACATCTTTGGCATCAACCTCCAATGAGGTAGCTCTGCAACCTTAACAATCTTATCTGCAACCTCTTCATATGATTCGTCTTTTTCAAACCCTTCGAAGTCTTTTACATGCTGTGGGCATATTTTCTTCCATGCACCATTTAAACAACTTTTAGTAATTTCCACCCAGGCCTTATTAATGTTTAAGATGGCGTGGTAAATATTGTAATATTTCCAAAAGTCTCTTAACATAATTTTTTTTCATCGTCTACTGCAGACAATGCCCGAGCAAATGTTGTGCATAAATAGCATGCTTTTAAATTCGAAATAACACCTTGATCCATAGGTTGGATGAGGGAAGTAGTTTTTGGTGGTAGAAATATTACTCTCACGTTCAAATTGAAATCAACGTCCAGGAGCATTATCTAATAGAAGCAAAATCTTGAAAGGAACGTCATTGAAAAGAATTCTTTCAACCTCAGGAATGAAGCAGCATTTAAACCAATTCTCAAAGAGAGATACTGTTATCCATGCTCTCTGGTTCAATCAGAAATGCACGGGTAGGTTAGCTTTATTGATGCCCTTAAATGCACGAGGATTCCCAGAACGGTACACAAGCAATGATTTTAATCTGTAATCTCCCACTGCATTAGCCCCAATCGGGAGCGTGGTCCTATCTTTTGAAGCCTTGAAACCTGGCATTGTCTTTTCCTCTTTGGAAATGTATGTTTGATCCAGCATTTTTTTCCAATACAGAGCAGTCTCGTCCATGTTAAAAATTTGCTGCGTTGAATAGCTGCTTTCATCAATAATTTTTCCAACACATCACAAAATTTCTCTACAGCTGCAGAATCAGCACTGGCAACTACACAGCATACTGTTGCATATTATATACTACACCGTTGTGGAAACCAGCATGATGTTTGAGCCTATTAAACCACCTGGCTTGAGGTTTACTGTACTTATCCTGTAAATACTTGTTGCTTTTGCTTGAATGGTCATTTGACTCGGGGGCACTCGCTTATGAATCTGATTTTCCATCCATATTATTAACAGCTTTTCCATCTTTTATATTGCACCTGAACGCTGTTTTGTGATCACTGTTGTTCTTAATTAAGTGCATTGATCCTTTGACATGTTCTTTTACATGTGCACTGTCCTTTAAAATAGTATTCTCTGTTGAAGCGGCGAGACCTAATTCCCGTGCAATAGATGACAAACTTTGTCCCGCTTCTTAATCATTTTCCTCTTCATTTCTAAATCAATTTTGTTCCGTTTCCTAACACTGCCAGCACTTGCACTTTTCGTTGGTCCCTTCACCACTGTAATAAATAAATAGGAATGAAGAGAAGATTCTGAAAATTTGTTTTTTATATGATTGAAGATTTCGGTGAAGGGGGGGGGAAACACATTTCACCATAATAATGTAAAAACCCACACAAGTCTAGTTATCGGGATTATTGCAAATACAATAAGATGGATTACTACCCGTTTATAATTAGATGCACGAACAGAAAAGCCGAATTAAACCGGAAAGTGCAAATTGCTTTTGTTTGATGGTCGTGACCTCCAGAAAGCTGTTTTAGAAAAATATCACAAAGGCGTTAAAAATTTATTCTTATAACGGAACATATGATAACCATGAAAGGGTAGTGCAATTTCCATTATAAAAATGACCTTTTAGAGAGAAAATAGTTTAGTTATATAGCAAAAAGTTCAACTTCCAAGGTTTTGGAACGAATTACAAAAAAAAAAAAAAAACACACACAACACAATGTGTTAGTGGGTTCACATTACGATATTTTCACAATACTGTATCCCCATTTATCCTACAAATGCAAAATACGTTTCTACGATTTTTTTGTTTGCACCAGCCGGCAAAAATTTACGTAAAGTCGAATTTGCGAAGTCTAGAATTACGTAAGTCGGGGAGTTCTTGTATTTGGGTCCATCAGTGCCTGTTCAAGGTATTTCGGCGCCCCGGATAGACATGGACATGCCTACATATACACGCACATTTCCACTGCCCGGGGCGCTAAAATACCTTTGGTCCGGCACTGATGGACCCAAATACACTGAAATAGTTCCGGTTAATAATATGCGTGGGTAATTTAGATACCCAGTTAATTTACTCCATTATTAAAATAAGATGTGATTAACGAAATTCATAAATTTTTACTTTCCGATCTCTGTTACAATCATAACCATGCGAGTAGTTTCGCTGTATCCTACTCCCCCACGCAATTCTACTACAAGATTAGCCTCCTATTGCTTACTAGCCTGATAAATTCATTTATCAACGATATCACATATTCAGTGGCATTCGTGACATGTTGCTGCACTTTAAGAAGGAAGAAAATTTGTTTACTGTAAGCATTTCATCACGAATAGAAATTTTAAAAATTATTTACAATTTAGTGTATTTATTGTTCGCAAGCAGTGAACAATGTTGAGATGCGAATTAACGACAAAATGTCCTGAGGCAACTTAACCTACAGACAGTAATGGCCAATAAGTTTAATGAATCGTTCGTTTTGTTTTTCTTATGTACGCCAGTAAAACAGACGTTTCATAAGATAATTATTAGCCTCCATCACCCCGGCCCTTAACATGAGCGCTCATTGCACACTGGTCAAATATCGGATCGTCACAAATCAAACTGCTGAAGCAACTGCCAAGTGGTTTAATTGTATGCGTAGTGGCATATGATGCAAGAAGACAAACTTGCAAAGAATCAGCCCAAAAAAGAAAGGAAAAAAAACCCTTCTCACATCACTTGTCCCTCCCTCCAAAAAAATTGTAGTTCTTCCTTGAATTTATTCAAACTGTCCACTTCCACAACAATAAATGCGAGTTTGTTCCAACAATCAACCTCTCGCTGGCTGAAAGAAAAACTTCTGCACTGTCCTGCAATCATCCTTCAGTTTTGAATTTAAGCCCCCACCATGTGTGTAGTCTGAGCAAGAGGAAGAACGCCATCAGTACTGAGTTTGCCCAATCCACTGAAAGCCTTAAACACCTCATAAGATCTCATAGGTGCTTAGTCTTCAGACGCTGCAATCTGCAGAACTGAAGCCCTTCTTGGTACGACCACCGTTGTCCTTCTCTGCACACATTCCAGTAGATCTACATCTTCCTAAAGTGAGGCCTCCAGACCTGTATGCAATAACACAAGATGCGGGCTAACCATTGCCTTGTACAATGAGATAATCACCTCCTTAGTCCTGCTGCCAAATTTCCTCTATATCATTTACGAAACTCCCTGATCTGTCCTGGCACCTGTCTGCACTGCTCAGAGAACTTCAAATCTAACTGCACAATTACTCCAGGCCTTTTTCATTTTCACTGCCTTGAGTGTACTACCACAAGTTCGTACGTTAATCTGGGATTACTGCTATCCATATGCAGTACACTTTGTATTTGGGAATCATTCAAACTCACGTATTCCACACGCGTTTGTCACAATTAATTAATGGCAAATAGCTTGCGTGATAGTATAACTGCGAGTGGGCGTGGCTCCATTGGTACACTCGATGCCATTCTGCAGGGGTGACATTTTGTTTCATTCGCTTGCGTCAAGAAGCAAATTTCTGGGTCACTACCCTCTGTGTTCAGTAATGTGCAGAACTCTAGCTCTGCAATTGAACTATACTAAAATACATGCTACAATTTTTACATTAATTACAACTGATTGGACCACAATTTATTTGTATTCATCATGTTAAATTAATAAAACCGTTTATGAAAAGTTTTAACATCTTTTTTGAAAGATGTTACCCCCTTACAAACTCACAAGTGCAATAATTTTATTGTAAATTTGTGGCGTTTATAGTCCAAGATCATATTATACACAGAGAATGACCTTTCTACTTCTACAGAAGTGACTGGGCTCGATTTAAAAACCGTCAGTGTGTACTTGAAATGGAAGTTAACTTCCTTATCCATTTATAATTTCTCTATAAGCATGAGTTCTTTTCTAAAACATTGCTGTATTTTCTTTTAATTTCTTTTCCTTCAAGCACGGTTGACAAATCTCAACTTTTCAATCTCTCCAATTGCGCTGCTCAAAGAAAGTCCCCACATTTCAATTTCGGTATATTATTATTTCTCCTAGGAGACGCCCAGTTATACAACTCGGTAACCAGCTGAAATGGGTCAGAATGAACCAGAAATCTTTTATAGCCAAAGAATCAGAAATTATTGCTTTAGCACTACCAAGAGCTGTTGAATGCATACTATCCAACGAATCAACAAATTCTTGTGAAGAATTAAAATTTTTAACATATCGCTTGTAACTGTGTCCCCCATCCTGTGAGAACAGAATCAGGTGGGAGAGGAAGAGTAGGTAAGTTGCTATTCTCGAAGGCGCTTTAGGCAAAATCTTTTTTGGTTTTACGTATGTTTCCACATACAACACGTGGAGTATTGCGGTTACAAATGTCTGTCGTTTCGTTGACGGACAGCCAAATGTAGTTTTCTGTGGTACACTGGTTCCCACCGGTGTGCCGCGATCCTTTTCTAGTATGCCGCGAGATTAGGAAAAATTCCATTGAGTTCGATGGTAACGACCATTTCGGTGTGTCGTTAATATTCGTCTTAAAGTGTGACTCGAGTGATAAAAGTTTGGGAACCGCTGCTCTAACCCCAGAGGCTCACATCTGGTGAGTATGGGCTTGGCACACACCCAGGGTCCTGAGCTGGATATCATCATACTTCTCTTTCTTGGTGATTCCCTTCTACTTCTCTCTCTCTTGGTAATTCAGAATTTTTTTTTTTTTTTTGCCTGGTGCAGCATAAGCCTCAGGCTTCCTTGCACCATATGGCTAATAATGATAATAATGTCTTGACGAATTTCACGAATAATGTCGTCATAAATGGCATTAAGGTAATTCTTTCTCAACGGTAGACATTCGTCTGAAATATTTTGATTTATATTGCTGAGTTAGTCAGTCTTAAGTGAGAACAGCAAGGTACACGAATCCATTCCAGCCCCTGCCACTGTCTTTGCATTATTTACGTAGAGTGGATTTTGTTTAGTTCTCCATCTGAGGACACTGAATCTCTTTAATGCTAGTGTTCAACTGAATTATTCGAAGTAGTACAATACATGGGCAACTCGTTGTGAAGGATGAGTAGATATGCAGTTTGCTGTAATATACGTAAACCATCCTGTTTATTTAAAATTTAGTACTTATATAAAATTAAGTACATATATTCAATAAGATTACTCTTATAATTCCAAATTATCCACCAAGTAATTAACCTAGCAAAATTGGTTTGGTATAGAGATTACAGAAACTGGTATGTATAATACATTCCTCCAGTACGGCTATATTGTCTGCTCAAAGCCCCTGAGGAGTAGCAGTCACGAGGAACAATGTTAATTTTCATTTATTTCCATTAATTTTCACTAACTTTTGCCAATTTCTCCAGCTTTCTAATTTCATTAATTTTGCTGCTTTTATATGTATCTTATATGTAAGGCTACCCATACTAGGGCTAGTTTTAAATATAACTAGCGGGTTGATTGGGGTCACTACAAACCTGACACTCCCAAGTAGTACAATTTAAAAAATAATAATGTATAAATAAGTTAAGTACATATACAACCCATGCACGTGTAATGTCTACTTGTCCACAGACAATAGCATTAACGCGGAGCCAATATTTATTTAAACCTAAACGTCATTTGACATAATTCCAATATATACGTATTTTTTTTTTCTTTTAATTGCTTTTAAGACTTCGTTGTTTGACTTATTTCAATGAGTTAAAACAGAGGTTCCCAACCACCGGTACGCGAAGGGTGAGCTACATGTACGAAGTTGTGAATGACACCACCTGCAATTTCCCTCATGGGAAAGTAAACTTTTAAATGTTATGCAGGCATTGAAAGTTTATTGTCATTTAATTCCACTTACTTGTGTGAGGATGGATTTTCAGCGATGACTGCAATGAAAAATAAATATAGAACTTCGATGAATATTGAATCTGATCTTCGACTGAAATTGACACTAATCAATCCAGATATCCATTCGCTAGTAAAAGCGAAACAGATTCAAAACAGAAACAAAGAAATTCAAGTAAAGAGGAAAATGTTTAAACCACATGTCATGAGAAAAAACAAAAACCTCATTTATAAATTGTATTTTCTTAATTCATAAATATGTTTTTCTGTTTTTAGTAGAATAGCTTGGTTTTGCTTACCTAATTATTTATGTGACTTTTCAAAACATATTTATGTACTCATTAATTAACACACCGGTATGTCATAAGATACCATGTGGTTGACCGGTAAGCGGGCTTATAAAGGTTGGGAACCTCTGAGTTAAAGGGATATTGCAATGTTCCTTTCCAGGGCAAGACAAATCCTTTAGAAAAATCACTTTTATCTTCTTTTGAAGTACTTGGCATCTTCGTGATTGCTCTGGAAGTTTTATCTTGCTTTTCCTTTGCCATAATGTGCAATGCTGTTTTCACATGTTCGTCGACGTGGAATTTTTTCCTGCACAGAACGTTCTTTTCGTAAATAACACAGATTTAATTTTTGGCATGTTTCATGAAAACATTTAATGTGATGTAGTCGATAGCGTGAGAACCAATAGCAAAATAGCATTAAAATGCTATTTTGAGCATTAAAAGTTTCTCAAATCACCCCGATTTGAGAAACTTTCCCAAGCTAATCTAATTGCAATACAGTGAGTTGTCACATAGTTCCTAGATGAAAAGCAGTACTGTTATATTCGGATGATAACGACTATAATCCGAATATTTGCATACAATCCGAAATATAATAATAATACAATTTTATTTTGAAATTATATGAATATCGATGAAAACAGTATTAACTGATAACATAAGATTCAGTCTGCAGAAACTTCAATAAGGCTTAACTTTTAATATTTATCGAATGTACGTAAAATACAGTAACCTATCTTCGAATCCGACTACTTAAATCAACTGAAATCACATTTAATCAATTTACCTGAAAATGATCGTATTCCACCATGAAGATCTTATACCTCAGTCACAAAATGCGTTACTTAGTAATAGAGGCAGTGATGCAAGAAAGCAAGCGTATGAGCTTATGTAGCATCAGCAAAAAAAATTCACACAACCGTTCCCTCTAAGTCTGTCAAGTTCCTCCTTGAATTTATTTAAGCTATCAACTTCCACAACGACAGTTGGAAGTTTGTTCCAACAACTAACCACCCACTGGCTAAAGGCAAATTTCGGCACATCTATTCTGCAACTGTCTTTCCTCAATTTCAATTTATGCTCCCTTAGGTTCGTAATCTGAGAAAGCAGAAGAATCCCATCGGAATTCAGCGTGCTCAACCCATTCAAGGCCTTATACACCTTAATCAGATCTCCACGCAGGTGCCTAGTCTCCAGCCGCTGCAATTTGCAGAACTTAGCCTCTCTTGGTAAGATGACCCCTTCGTTCCCCTCACCAATCTTGTTGCCCTTCTCTGTACACGCTCAAGTAAATCTACATCCTTCCTAAAATGAGACCTTCAGACCTTTACGCAGTACTCAAGGCGTGGTCTGACCACTGCCTTATACAAAGGGATAATCCTCATTTTGCCTACTAGCAAAATTCCTGTATATCACTGACAAAACCCCATGCCTTGCTCTTGTAGCCTGTCTGCATTGTCAGAAAACTTCATATCTGACTGCACAATTACTCTCGGGTCTTTTTCATTTTCTACCACCCTATGTGTAGTACCAGACAGTTGGTACATTCCTCTGGGGTTACTTCTACCCATAATGCAGTACTTTGCATTTGTCAATGTTAAACTTCAGTTGCTACTTCTCAGGCGATCTGACCAAATTTTCTAGATCTGTACTCTACTCTCTCTCTCTCACTAAGGATTTTTTCAAATATCATTACACATTATGGCAAAGAAAGGCAAGATAAAACTTCCAGAGCAGTCACGAAGATGCCAAGTACTTCAAAAGAAGATAAGTGATTTTTCTAAAGGATTTTTCAAATATCCTTAGTGAGAGAGAGAGAGAGAGATTACCAAGAAACTTCTAAGTACAGTATTTAAATGATCTTAAGACGAAGATTACTGACCATGATAGCTGTTGATGCCAATGATGATCAATGTGCTGTACAGAAAAGAGAACTGTAAATGACTGAATCTAAATAATAAAATAAATAAATAATTTTTCTGTTTATAATCCGGGACGACCAAACGGTCAGAGGAGTTCACAAGATAGACAGAATACAAGAAACAGCACCGTATTCAGCAGTCACGGGCTTAAACCCCGGTCACTCAAGGCACGTGTACTTATGCACTCGCGCGCCTGACCACTAGGCTACGGCGGCCTGGTATATACTTTTATAAAAAATGTCTTCACTTGATTTTTTTTTTTTGTTTAATTCAGAAATAAAGGGATATCGCTTGTAATAAACTGCTAGATCTGGATTTAATGCTGAGAAATAAATGTTCCGAACGTGTTTGAATTTGCAATCGTGAAGTGAAAGTGATGTTCCTTGACATAACATTTTTATGTAAAAGTTGCGTTACAGTATTTCCCCCACCCTGAAATTCAACTGTACTTACCTTGTAAATATCAGAATTAAAAATGTTAATGAAAAACTAAAAAAATAAACTAACCTAATCAGTTAATGTCAACTTCGATGAAGGTATAATAACCACCTGAAGAGGCATCGATAAATTTTCGGGCCCATTTGTGTTCTTCTAGTTCGTTTTCGCTTGTTTATGGTTTATTTTATTTTATTATTTTTAGCTATATGGTGCAAGGCAGCCTTAGGCTTATGCTGCACCAGCCAAAAAAAAAAAAAAAAAAAAAAATTCCTGAGTTCGTACACATTTTTTGTTCGCAGAGTAATTTAAAATTAAGGCGTGCAGCTGTAGTCTGGTATTTACAAGATGTGCAGCGTTTTCATTAAAAGTATTACGAGTCTTTTAATTACTGTATTTTCAAATTAATGATTGTCATGTTAACAGCAAGGATGCCCAGTCCTCCTGATTTCATTGTATGATTATAATATTGCCAAAGTCGAGCTAAGACTTGATTTTGTCTCTTTATTAGAGCATTAATATTAAGTTATTGTCATATTATACAAGACATTAACAAATTTTACCAAGAAGGGTATAATTCTTTTTGGTGTAGTGACTGAAATAGATACAGACGCGCCATAAAATCTCTATATAGCCAACCTTCTCGGCGGGAGTGAGGGTTGTTAATGATTGTCAAAATAATAATAATAAATAATTAAGTTTATATTACAGACAGCGTTTGTCAAGTCGCGATAAATAGTATAGAATTCAGGAGTGGCCAACTTAATTTGTAATGCGATCTACTTTTTTCCTTCAAAATGTGCCGTGACCTACCATCTCAAAAATTTCATTGCACAAATCGAGGGATGACTGTATATTTAGAATTCGTCCTGATAGACCGGAATTAAATCCGGGATCGACTCGTTGGCCAACCCTGGTATAGATAAATAAAATTAGAGTATAATATAAGCCTGACATCTAATGTTTGACAACAAAAAGAAGTTTAAATGCAGACTTAAAAAAAAAAAAATTACTATATTAAAAAAAGAGTCAGCCGATTACTGCCTTCTGGTCCAATTCCAGCAGCGGTAGCAAGTTTAAAAATAAAAAAAATAAAAATCAGAAATATCACGGAACATGAAGCTTTCATCATTATTTATAACTACTGCATTCAAATAATTTTAAATATTTGTTTTTATGAGAGTGCAAAATAATCACGTTATTCAAACGGCATACGGTTTTTTACAAATTTAATTCTTATTCTATGCATAATTATTAATGCAAAGTTGGCACTTAATATACTTAGTAAGTGGTAAATAAATAAGATTGCCACTTAAGAAACTAACTGATAAACCTAAATTATTTTATTATATTATAGCAACGTATCATCTTTCATTTGCTGTCCTTGTAGTCGTCGATGAAGTTGAATAAAAATAACACGAAACGTCTCATTCCCATCTGTATGTAATTTCCAACTGGAATAAACAGAAATTGTAACGTAGGTTGAGTGCTTTGACAAGATCTATCCATTACCTTCAAATGGATGTACACAGAGGGAATTTGTTGACACGAAAATGGCTCTGCACCATTGCAGATGGAGTGTGCAAATTGTCAAGTAAAATAAAATATCGAACAAATACATACATCGGCCACTAATATGCAAATGATAGTGAGGGAGAAGTATGGAAGAGAAGAGGTCGTTATACAAGCCTGTTTCGGAACTACTGTAGTTATATCTCATAAACCAAAGTTTCTCAATCTTCCGGTAACCGCGTTGTGAAAGAACAAAAATCCACAGACGTAAAATTGAGTCTCCTTCCTGTATTATATCTAGCATTCCATGAACGAGTGATTAGGAACCACTTGGCTCTTTTCTTTCTCCATTGATCTATCATTGATCTATCTATCAGATTATCACGTTTTTGAAACTTAATAATCAAATAAATGAAAATAATTAAAATTAATAAATTTTAACAAAAAAATTTGAGCAATTTGTGCAAAATGGAAAAAAAAAAAAAAAAAAAAAAACGCTGCAACCGGAATCCAACTCCCCTCCTCAAGATGGGAGGGGATGCAATAGTCCCTGATAATGCGCCTTTAACGAAAGGTATAGGAGCTTTCCCTTTATACACGGCAGGACGCTGTATATAAAGGAGCGGGGGAGGCTCCGATTTGTTTTTTAGATATCATAGAAAATTTTTTTTAAAAAAATGCAGTTTTACTGAAATATAAAATATGTTATACTTAAAGGAAAGAATACACATATTTAAAGGGATCGCCAATAAGTTTTGGCCTCCGATTAAGTTTGTGGAGGTGGAGCAGCCTTCAATTTTCTAAAACGCCACTGCTATGAACCCCGGTTTCCAAGATCCGGTGCATTGTGCTATCAGTATATTTTTGTAAAATTATTTTATCTGATCTAACGTTTCATAAAAATTTTTATGAAATTAAAAATAATAATAAAAAAATAAAAAAAAAACACGAAAGGTCACAGATTTTCCAGGCTTACATTAGTTGTGTATCGATTTGCAGCTGCTATAAATTATATACAAATATCCTGTATATTTTTGGAACTCATAGTTGTAGTTTTTAACCTAAGAAGGAAACTTTAACAAAATGTTATATACTTTTTCCTCCTAACTCGCTATGGCTCAATTAGTTCGTGTACCTAGTACGCATGCGTAAGTCCATTGCACGCATACACACATGCGAAAAATATGGGGAGAGGAGGGGAGAACGTTAAAAGCCAAAATGCACTTTTATTTCGGCTCCTTACTCCTAATTGGGTTACGAGGAGATTAATACAAAGCATTTCAAATATTTTTAATACGCGATATCAAAACTTTGTGAATTTGAGTAGCGATGAAGTTTTGCGAAATCCAATCAAAACACAAACATGGCTTACCTGAAAAGCGGAGTAGTTGAAAGCAGTTTGGTAAAATCCCGCTGCATGAATGAAGCGGTCTCTTGGATTGGCCATCACCAGCATTGGGCTCAATAAAACGGGTCCACAACTGTGCAACGCAACAGAAAACAACGACAGTTTCTCTAAGTTTTGGAGGGAGGACAAAAATAAATAACGAACGCGAGACGTCCTCGCAGTAACTATATAACTAACGAAAAATTAAAACTGTACATTTGGGCCGGTTTGGACATTTCCAGTCGCATAAATTCGACACCAGATAATAACTAAACGACAAATGACCTTCGAAACGAACGCGTGTAATGACGGTGCGAACGAACACGGGCTCAGCACCAACACGTCATCGCCAACGTCGAAACAACATGTGCGGCGTGCAATTGCTCTCACGTGTGCGCCCGGAACAAAACTGACCTATTTCAAACTCGGCGCAAGTTACTGACGAAGTTTACGCATAGCTTGCGTCCGTCCAGCCTCGCTTCGACATATAAACAATTCTGAAACGCGATTGGCTACGGCCAGTAGGGCGTTTTGGCAGCGCGTGAATGACAGTGCCAGGGAGGCCGCTCGCGACAGGCCATAAAGGTTCCCGTTGACGAGCTGCTCGTACACAAACATCTTTAATTGCGACAAACATCGGCAAATGTTCGTTAATACGCCGAGCAAGTTTTCGCTTTAATACCGCCACATCCTCGTTTATCGGAAAAAGTTACGCAAAAAATACGAATCGGTACGATCGCGACGGATTGCTGACACATGTTTGTAAACATCAGTTACGGGAGGGAGGGAGGGAGAGAGAGCGAACCTACCGCTTTGGCCTCGTCTTCCGCCGTAGTGTCCTCGTTGTGCTGTTCTGTTGCCGAATCCATTTTGGTCGTTCACATCAATCAGCTTCTTCCAATAATCGAATAAGACGATTCTTTTTTCTCTTCTGCTTGTACTCTTCAAAGATTTCGGCCAAACAACATTTAAAAAATCAAGATATTCGACGGATTTTTACTTTGTATATAAGAAAACTAGTACCTATCAAGAAAACTGCTGGCGCCGACTGGAATTGTGGGTGGTTCTTGGTGCCATCTATTGGCACTACAAATAACTAAACTGCGGGATATCCGTTCTACGCAAAACAAGTTGCGCGAATATAACTCGGGTAATAGTTATTATACGATTTATCTGTTTAATTATGAGGAAGTTCATAAGTTAAGAACAATTTCTTTTAAACTGCAACTCGTTGGAATGTTGTAAAGCACATTTTCATAATTATTGGAAGTGGTGATTGGCTACTCCACAAAATAATAGTCAAGCTCACACTAAGAAATTTGATTTGTGACACGCGTTATTTGATGAAATAAAAATTATATATATTTTTTAAATTATTACTTTATTACTGTTGTTATTTATTTTCAGATTTCTCTGGGTGGTTTAATGTAATGACTATAGACTGTTTTTTTTTCCTCCTGAAAATTAAAGAATTCGAAATGACAAATTTCAAATTTCTGTGTTTGAGGTTATATATCATTCCTTCCCTCCCTCCATTAATTTTGTTCCTGGAAATAACATAACTACAAAATAAAATTAAAATCGCCATTTTTATGAAGTCATCCGAACTGTAAATAACAATTATTAATAATCAATTACTTGGATCGTTAAAGTTTTTAACCTCATAGTGCACCGTTCAAAGCAATTTCTCATCATGATTTCAGGTTTTGTCTGCTCTACCATTAAGTGGATGTAGAGTACAGTTGCTTGTAAGCATGCCAAAGGTGAGGAAAGGCGTGTCGCCTCAAGCTTTTATTTTTAATTATTTTTATTAATAAAAAAATGATAATTTTCAAAGATTTTAAAAAAAATCATTGCATTATTTAAAATAAGAGAGTGCACAAATTGTTGGTGTATTAAAATATGAAATTCATATAAACGAAGAAGAAAAACTCTATTGCATTCAAAAGGCACACGTCGTACACAATACCCTTCACGGCTACAAGCCAGGGGTTTACAGTAAAGGCTAATACAATGCAATAAACAAGGATGAGATAGAAAAAAAACCCAATATTATTGCTAATTATACAAGTGTAGGTTTAAACATTGGAAAAAAATTGAAAAATTTACATATGATATCCACAACAGCATGTTATCAAGTTAAATTATTCTCCAGTGAGCAGTCCTTTTACAGTGCTCGAGTCATCCGAGCAGGCGCAGAAAGTTGGAACACTGTAGTGATGGATCCATGGCAGTGATGGACAGGTCCTTGGGAGCAGGTTCTAATGCCCTGTGACGCGGTCCTGAGAAGGAACTCGATGGAGTAAGCTCTGCCTATATTTTTATCCAATACAAATTTGTAGAGGTCGCCATGCATTTGCACGGGTAAGAACTTATCGGATAACTTTAACCGGTTTGAGGTGGCCTGAAGGACTGGATTGGCCCGAAGGCTTGGCAATGGGATTCTCCATCTTCAGTTAGCCCAGAAGTCTGGTTCCGAAATAATGCCAACCATCATTTTTACAGCAAAGACGAGTTTTCTCTCATGGGTAATGGCAGGAAGACGTCTGATGTTTAGAGCTGCCGCCATCTGGATGGTCCTTGATGCAGGGGGAAGCCAAAAATTTCCATATGGCCCACTTCAATAGCCAAAATTCGCCTCAGATGCTTTGTGACAGTTGAGATCCAGACTTCTGCGCCATAAAGTATGACCGGATAGACACGTGTTTTAATATATTTGCACCCAACAGCCTCGGCATGGGCATGCATAAGTTGTTGCTTAAGCATCCACCGGAGTCGACAAAACTTTGTTTGGAAATGGTCTATGTGTGGTAGAAAGGAGAGCTTCTGGTCAAAAATAACGCCCAGATCGGTGTGTTGCTGAACAGAAGAAATCGTAGATCCTCTAATATTGGGTTACACCATTGTTGGGTTGCACTTGACGGAGAAGGTCAACTGTTTCGACTTCTCAAGGTTGATGTGAAGGCCTCGAGGCTCTGGATTTTCTGTACGATTGAGGCATTTGTGTAGTCAGCAGTGTCTCCAGGTTGATAGGAGTGAATATATATATATATATATATATATATATATATCCCAGGGGCTCACATCTGGTGAGTATGGGCTTGGCAAACCCAAGGTCCTCAGCTGGATATCATCATTCTTCTCTTTTTTGGTGATTCCTTTCTACTTCTCTCTCTCTCTCTCTCTCTCTCTCAGGGTAACCTCGGGAATTTTTTTTTTTTTTTGTCTGGTGCAGCATAAGCTTCAGGCTTCCTTGCACCATATGGCTAATAATAATAATATAAACTGTGCTGCCACTTTATTAGGTATATCCTTGCTATGCACACAAATGGTTTGTCCCACAGTGTTTCACGTCACATGACCACAGTTGTGGATATAAATGCAGCAGACAACCTTTCTACTATAAGTTAAGCGTAAAAACCGTAGCAAGAATGGGGAAAAGGAGTGATCTAACGTGACATGGTAGTAGGTGCAAGACGTGCTGGACAAAGCATCTCTGAAACGGCAGCTTTCCTGAACTTTTTCATGCACCACAGTTTCAAGGGTGTATCGAAAATGATGCAACGAACAGAAAACATCCTCTCAACGGCACTCCTGTGGAAGAAAATCGCTTTTTGATGAGAGAGGTCAGAGGAGGATGGCTAGAATTGTGCAAACAAACAGACGGGCCACAATGTTGCACATCAAGTCAGAATACAACATTGGTGCGCAGAACAAAATATCGCAACGGACCACTAGTTACACTTTGTCGCGAATGGGCTACAACAGCCGACGGCCACATCGCGTACCTTTGTTATCAATGAAGAACAAGAGAGCACGCCTCCTGTGGGCACAGCAACACCAGCACTGGACTATCGAGGATTGGAAAACAGTTGCTTGGTCTGACGAGTCGAAGTTCCTGGTACATCATGTTGATAGAAGGCTCAGAATTTGGCGAAAACTACATGAATCCCTGCACGCGTCATGTCTGACGACTACTGTGCAAAGTGGTGGTGGGGGCAGTGTGGGGAATGTTTTCTTGGTACACGTTGGGTCCAGTGATACCCATAGATTCACGTCTGAATGCTACATCGTACCTAAACATCGTTGCTGACCAAGTGCATCCGTTCATGTTGACAGTTTATCCTCAGTCAAATGGTTATTTCCAGCAGGATAATGTGGTGTTGCACAAAGCCCGAATCACTATAGAATGGTTCCAGGAACATGACAATGACTTTTCTTTTCTGCAGTGACCCGCTCAGTCCCTGGATCTCGATCCTATTGAACATCTTTGGGATGAGCTGTAAAGGGCTGTTCGCTACAGGCCTACACCTCCGTAGAATCTCAAGGAGCTGTGTGACACACTCATGTTTGCATAGTACGCCATTCCTGTACAGCGTTTTCAGCATCTTGTTCAATCCATGCCTAGACGAATTCAAGCTGTTTTGAAGACTAAAGGAGGCTCAACACGCTATTAGGTAGGTGTACCTAATAAATTGGCAGCACAGTGTATATATTATTATTATTTTATTATGTTTTTTAAATTTGATCTTTTTTTTTTTCTAGTGGAAAAATCAACAGAAGATCTTACACCATTTTATTTTCATCAATGAACAAAAAATCAGAAAAAAAACATTTTTTTTTTTTTAGATTTTTATTGAGAGAATAACCGTTTAATAGTCCATGTGAAGTGTGGAAAAATCAACAAAAGCTTTTACACCATTTTATTTTCATCAATGAACAAAATTCAGAAAAAAAAAACCATTTCTTTTTTTCTCTTTTTTTTTCCAGCTTTTTATGAACAGAATAATCGTTTAACAGTTCATGTGAATATGCAACTTCACATGGACTGAACTGTGCTTGAATTAACTCGCTTATCACTTCAGCTGATTATGCGAGCTGTGCTGTCCTCAGGAATCCTACCAAGGTCATCGAAAATATCATTGATAGCACCACAAACATACGGTATTTCTTTCCTTTTTCCCAGTAAAACATCAGATTGTCGCTATAGGTAAATCGATGTATACCTTGCACGTTTGGCAATTGATCGATAAGGAGAAGTCAAATGGACACTAAATTTTCAGGATATGTTCCGTTTGTTCCTCCGAAGGTTCGGATCAATCGGGGACTCGAACTTTCCCCCCAAGCCCAATTTATCTTGTCATTACAGAAATCTACATTAGAACAAAATCTCATCAACACTAAATTTCAACATGTGCTTCATTAGTCTCTTGAAAAACTTTAAGAACAATTATGATTCCTTCCATATTCCCCTAATTCTCCACCCCCCTCAGATATATTCCAATTTTATGCATAAACTGCAGCCATTATCAACCCACTGCAGGATGGAAGCCTCATCAACAATTCGTGTTGAAGGAATGGACCATAAACTTCCACGCTGGTCCAGTGCAAGTTGGCAGATCGACCGTATTTAGCAGTCAGGAGCTTGAACCCCGTTCTATTCAAAGAGCGTGTGCTACTGCACTCCTGTTCCTGACCACTCGGCTACGGAGGGCTTTTCATTGCATGTCACAACCCAACTCATCGATGACCAAAATCTCATCACGTGATGAGGTTTTAGTCATCGATGAGTTGGGTAACCATGACAACAGCACTTCTCGAGTACATTATAAACTATTGTAGATATAACACTATTAGCCACGCTATTTTATATATTCGAAAACAAGTAAACAGGGCCATGCAAAGGCATGGCCCTGTTTACTTGTTTACATGCAAAGGCACTTGAGGACCTGGATGCAGAAGGGGTTAAGGGGCGTTGTTTATGTTGAGATTTTGATGGTTCCCTCGATTGCCCCCCCCCTAGATCGGGGATCTAGTGCACTCTCCCATTTAAAATATTGTTCAAGGTTTAGGCCGAAATGGTTGTCAGATGAACTAATGTGACATGTGGCAGAGAAGAAAATATAAGCTGGTCTGTAATCAAGTCTCACAAAGGAGGTTAGGCAAGCGAAGGCAGATTACGAGAAATCTTTGGCAAAGGATGCTAAGAAAAACAGCAAGGACTTCTTTACTTATTTAAACTCTAGAAGAAAGGGGATGAATCAGATTGGCCCACTTGATGTTGATGGATCGACTGTTGATGATCCTGCTCAGATAGCTGATAATCTGAATGAGTATATTGCATCTACATTCACACGTGAGGAGTTAAGGGAAGAAAATTCCAGAAATTTATCAAACTGTAACAGGATGCTTAATAATTTTGTAATAACTGAGAGCAAAGGGAGGATGGGATCTATCCAGTTATAATAACGGAGGCAGCAAAGGAAGTAAGCAAACCCTTAGCCATAATTATAAGAGCATTCTTGGACTCAGGGAAAGTCCCCACTGACTGGAGATGTGCAAAGGTATCTCCAGTTCCCAAAAGGGGATCGAAGGGTGACATGAATAATTACAGCCCAGTTAGTTTAACTTTTGTTCCGGGGAAATAATGGAGTCGCTGCCGACCGGGCTAGCCGGGTAGGTAAAGTGCCTGCCTGGCAACCCAAAGGTCGCGGGTTCGATTCCCGCCTCGGGCTGGATATCACGATGGTGCCGAACCAACCGGTTGGTTGGATATCCCGGCCACGATACACGAAGGAAGCAAGAAAAAACTGGTTCCTTCGTGTATTGATCACATCATACGAAATAAAAAAAAAATGGAGTCGCTTGTTAAAGACGCCTTGCAGGATGATCCAAATAAGACTGCAGTAATAATTCAGACACAGCATGGGTTTGTTAAGGGAAAATCTTGTCTGACAAATTTGATTGGATATTATGATGTGGTTACAAAGGAACTGGATGCAAAAAATAATTTTGATATCATATACTTGGATTTCACGAAAGCTTTTGACAATGTTGCACATGGAAGACTACTGTACAAATTGGAGCAGTGTGGTGTTAAGGGTAAGTTGCTACAATGGATAAAAGGGTGGTTGAGTGAGAAAAGACAGAGTGGTAATCAGTGGACGCTGCTCTTCGTGGACTAATTTTATTAGTGGAGTGCCCCAGGGTTCAGTCTTGTTGTTTTGTATATTTATCAATGATATTGATGAGGGTATATCGGGCTTAATGTCGAAGTTTGCAGATGATACGCAGGTTGTGAATGATAGTGTGCTACTGCAACAGGATCTAGAAAATTTTGGCAGCTGGGCTGAGAAGTGGCAACTGAAGTTTAACGTTGACGAGTGGAAATTACTGCATTTGGGAAGAAGTAACCCCAGAGAAACGTACCAACTGTTTGGTTCCCCATTTAGGTCGGTAGAAAATGAAAAAGATACGGGAGTAATTCTGTAAGCAGATATTAAGTTTTCTGAGCAATGCAGACAGGCTGCCAGAGTAGGTCACGGGGTACTGTCAATGATATACAGGAATTTTGCTAGCAGGGAAAAGGAGGTGATTATCTCTTTGTAGAAGGCAATGGTCAGACCACGTCTTGAGTACTGCGTACAGGTCTGGAGGCCCCTAGAGTCAAGGAGGAACTGTGTTCAGATCTTTTAGAGTGAATGGATGTATGAAATTGGGTTTGGTTTCGCGCTTGCTTTCTTGCATCACATGCCTCTTACTACTGCTTGTTTTTCCACGGCTCTGCTGAAATGTAATGAAGTGAGTACGTTCCTTTATTTGTTGTGTTTATAAGTGGTTTGTTTATCAGTGATGTGCATTTATATTGTATTTAATCATTTAAATAATTAAATATTTATATAATGTATTCGTAAGGAAGCAGAAGAAAGCGACGTGCAACCTGACCTAGCCCTCGTTGCTTATATGCTGTATAGCAGATAACCTACGCATGCGCAAAACTGGCGCCAGGTGTGTTTTGCGTGCTTTCGTTAGCATTTATTCGCAATTAAAAGTATAAAGAAATTTTTAAAAATTTACTTTTTTGATTACTTTTCGTCGCCGTCATAGGATGAACTAAAAATGAAGCAAATAGGCACACCTTTACTTGATTTAAATATCGTCGAAAATCTAGTAAAAACATAAATAAATAACCGCATTAAGTTTAATTAATAAAGCACTGTAAAAATGAAAATTTGATATCTTCATTTCAGGTAAACCTCTTTATTTATGGTTAAAGTCACAATATTAAAAACTATATGCATAAAAATTTTATGCATATAATTTTTAACTATAGGATAAGGTGTTTTTTAAATTTTATATACTGTATTCTTAAATTTAATTTATTTATTTTCCTCGAAATGCCGCCCAAAGAAAATCGTCATGAAGTCCATGTTTCAAAGGGGTCCTGTTGGTACTTCCATGTTTGAAAATACCGAAATTAGACTGTCTCATTTGGTAGTTTCTTTTACGGATAAAGGGATCGTTAAGCGGCAGAAGGCTTAGTGGAGTCCCTCACGGTTCAGTGCTAGGCCCATCGTTGTATTCAATTTTTCTTAACCATATTGACGAAAGCGTATCAGGCATAATGTCTAAATTTGATGATGACACTGAGGCTTGCTGGATGGTTAATGATATCAATAAATTTTCAGCTTACAAAGAAAAATTATACAGATGAGCTGAGAAGTGTCAATTGAAGTAGTTTAACCTTAACATATGCAACATACTGTATATGGGTAGTAATAATCCCAGAATAACGTACCAACTGGGTGTACTGAGGTTACTGAAAAACGGAAAAGACTTTAGGGTAATTGCACGGCCAAATACAAATTTCTCTGAGTAATGTAGACAGGCTGCCAAGGCAGCCCATGAGGTTCTGTGAATGTGAATTTTGCCAGTAGGGACAAGGAGGTGGTTATCCCAAAATTTAAAAGGCAATAGAGGCATCTTCAGTACTACAGACAGGATTGGAAGTCTCATTTTTAAGAAGGATGCGGATATATTGGGAAGGTTGCAGATAACAGTGGAGTAAAAGGTTTCTTTTGCCATAATATACTTCTCTTCTATAAATTGCAGCGCCTGGAAACTAGGCACCGCTAAGAAAACATGACAGAAGTCCTTAAATGGATTGAGTGAACTAAATGCTGATGTCATTTTTGTTCAAATTACTATTATTATGACAGAGCGTAAATTCAAATTGAGGAAGGATGGTTGCTGGAGAGATATGCAGAAATTCGCCTTCAGCCAGCGGGTAGTTGATTGTTTAACCAATTTTTCCATCCGGTGTTGTTGAAGTCAATAGTTTGAATAAAATCAAGAATGTATTAGACAAAACCATTACAGAGTGATGGACAGGTGATATGGGTAGGTGGCTGCTGCTGTATAAGCTTGCTCCTTTGTATCATTTATCACTATTGATTTTTCAGTTGAATGTAATTTTTTATGCCATTGGCTTATGTGTTCTCCCTCCCTTTTTGCTGTTATCTCCCAAATAGTGTAACATAAAATAGGGATAAATAAATTATTATTATTATGTTAGTATGAATGGCTTTGTCACTTCGCTAAGTTTTGTTGTGGTTTGGGCTGCTTCTATAGCATAGTTGCGTAGCTTCACCTGCGTGGCTCGTGTACAGAATATATTTATTTCTAAGAATTGTACAATTAGTGGTGTTATCTCCATAATTTTATTCTTTAATCAAAAGCAGTAATTAAGTTTAGCTAACTGTATTCTCGGAACAATTTTTACTTGGCGAAAAGTAACTAAGTTGCTTTCAATTATTGATGTGTAACCATCTTTGACGGCGCCTACTAAATTTTGGACGGTAGTAAAATCAATTTTTCACGGTTTTTCAAAGCGATAACGACGTCATTGTACGTCATTTCCGTTTCATAACAAAGAAAATGTAGTCGGGAGAGGATATCGCGCAAAGGATCATGGGAGGTGATCTTGGATGTGCTCAGAGCTGGCAGAAACCAGCTGGTTGCGGAAAAACGTTTATGATTCGGGGCATACCACTTAGGTAACTTTGGGCTAACCATTGCCAGAAACCTTTTTCGAACCAGAGAAATGGATATCTTGAGGGCAGTGACCTTGGATGTGCTCAGAGCTAGCATAAACCAGCTCTTAGCACATCCAAGATCATTACATTACAAGCCCTTCAGCCTTACCAGTTGACGCGTTAATGTAGACATGTATAGTATCTTATGTAAGGCAGCTCCCAAACGCTAGTTCAACTTTTTTTTTTTTTTTTTTTATTTACATACATTTTTATTACATATATACACAGATACAAACACTTTATATTTACAATCGTCGCATTCTGCGTAAAAATAAAAACAATTTTAATTATACAGCTTCACTTGCAAGCAATAAAAGATATACTATGTGTGTATGTATGCGGATGTACTTGTTTTGGGTGGCACCTAGACGTTTAGTCGAACTCCACCTTGGAAATTCTGTGTTGAGAGAGAGAGAAACTGTCTACACTCTACAGCAATCAACACCCTGTCAATCACTGCCCATTTCTAGGCTTGAGTAGTTGTGCCTGCTTCTATTATCTAGTGCTGCTGCACTAATTTGTCGTCCAGTGGAAGGAGTGCAATACCAAAGGACAGGAGCTCTCAGGTTGCCCAACCCGAGGGAAAAAAAAAAAGAAATAATAATAAATAATAAATAAATAAATAAATAAAAAAAAATAATAAAATAAAATAAAATAAAATAAAAAAATAATAAATAAATAAATAAATAAAAAATATAAAATAAAATAAAAAAAAGAAATAAATAAATAAAAAAAAAAAAAGTTAAAATAAAATAAAAATATGTATAGTTAATACCATTATATACATTGAATGTTATTACTAATTTAAGACCACAACAGTTGGTTTCTAAGTTAACAGCTGTTTGACCTAGTAAGGTAGAAATATAAGTTCATGAACACATCACTCTACTGTCCACTTCTAGAATTAGTAAACAAGATGCGTCTTCTTTTAAACACCTTGTCAGAAAAGGATTGGAATGCTGCAAAGTTCTTGGCATCTTGAATCAAAATATCGAGGTTGTCAGTCCTAATAGGTTGAGTGCTGTTAAATAGTTCTTGTCTGAAGTCGTCATAAGCCGGGCAGTAAAGCAGAACATGCCTCCAATCTTCTACAGCCCCACAAAAACACAAAGGGTCAGGTTCGAGTCCAAATTTACACAATTTATCCCGTAGTGAACCATGTCCAGTAATTAAATACGACGTTGTCATTGAAGGATAAAACCATCCCATAACTTTCTTATTTACAGCAAATGTTGCATCTTCAATGAACTCCCTGGTAGTGAGTCCCGTTTCACTGGATTGCCATCTGTATTTCCACTTCTCAGTGAATTTTGTCCAAAGATTAATTTTCTCCTGCTGAATGTCCGTGGCCGGATTACTTGCAATGTCGAGGATTTGAGTTGGCAAACCTTTCTTTAAGTTAGAAATCATGCCTCGGTATGCCACATAAAGGTCAATCGGAATACAACCTGAGATCACTTGTAAAGCATTGGTTGATGTCGTTCTGCAGCATCTGTGTGTTGCCAATATCATCTTTCTCTGCAATGATAAGAGTTTGGCCTTCACTGTGACGTGAGTAACCCTAGGAAACCATATGGCAGCCGCATATACTACAATTGGCAAAAATATAGCCTTATAATATAATGCCAAAGTTTTGTGCTTTATACCCCATTCAGCTCTTGAGAGCCTAATCACATTGGCAGTAAACTTGTTAATCTTTTCAGCTAAGTTCTTTACGTGGGGGATAAAAGAAAATTTATCATCAATTATGAGACCAAGATATTTATTTTTAGAAACATAAGGAATTTGGACATTGTTGATATGGAGTTTAGGAGGTCTGTTATAATCCAATTTATTGTTGAAGATCATCATTTTAGTTTTCGTCTCAGAAATTTTTAATTTGTTTATTTTAGACCATTCCAGCAAATCATCCAGGATTTCTTTCCCATGTGTTTCTAGCATACGTCTTGACCTGCCTGGTATGCACAGCGCTAAATCGTCGGCAAATGCTATTTTATTGCAAATTTGACTTTCTTTTAGTAACCACTGGTCTAAAACAGAATTCCAGAGGAGAGGCCCAAGGACCGAGCCTTGTGGGCATCCTCTGGAAATGAATTTTGAAAATACCAAGTGTTGTGAGATGACTTTTATCTGCCTATTTGAAAAATAAGATCTCATAACCTGATATAGTAAATCATCACATTCTGCCTCTCGAAGTGACCTGAGGGCGCTCTCCCACCAGAGTGTATCGAAAGCGCCCTCAAAGTCGATAAAAACAACCATCATGTATTTTTTGTCTGTAGTTTTGCATAGATTCACCAAATTTCTGATGGCATCTTCGGTGGAGGAGCCTTTTTTAAAGCCGAATTGTGAATTAGAACTCATATTACTTGCAGCCAAAACCTTCTGCATCCTAGGCGCTAATAATCTCTCATAAAGCTTTCCAAGATTTCCTAGAAGGGATATTGGGCGATATGCCTTGGGATCCGTTGCCAGTTTTCCAGGCTTTCTGAGCATCTTTACTAATGCAATCTTCCAAAAATTTGGAAAAGTCCCCTCTAATAGACATTTGTTGAAAACATTCAACAATATATGTGGAAAATATTGGTGAAATCTTTTGATCGCCACATTTTCAACTAAGTCCATTCCAGGACATTTTGACTGATTGATTTTAGAAATTGCAAGTGCAAGTTCATCTAGACTAAATAGTTCCGTATCATTTGATCCCTTGTAAGATCCGTTAACGAACCTTATCTGAGTTTGTTCGGTGGTGTCTTGCTCTGGGTGATCATCAGGGAAAAGTCTCTCTATAATAGCTTCAACCGTGGAGAGCCAATCAGTAGTCTGACTTCCGTTAGAGTAAACAGAACTATATATCTCAGGAGTTGCAAGTTTGTCACGACAAATTTTGTATATTAATCCCCATGGGTCAGAATTTCCTGTCTGGGACACTAGTTTCTGCCATGAGGATCTTTTGGCTTCCGCAATAGCTTCGAAATATTCCTTACGTAATTGACAATAGACTTCTTTTAGTCGCCTAACGTCTGTTTCTGTTAAGTATCTGTGCCTCTGGAAATTCTTCCTTGCATCTATAACCAGTCTTCTCAAAACAGATAACTGGGGATTCCACCATGGGGTGGAGCCAGGTCTCCTAACTTTCCTTTTAGTGGATTCAGTCAAAGCTCTGTAAAGAGTGTTTTGCACAAAGTAAGCATATTCTACTGCAGATAAACTGTTCAATTGTGCAATTTTATCATCTGAAAATTCTTGTTGCAAGACTTGCTTAAATTTGGTCCAGTTCGTGGTTCTCATAGAGAAGCGGTTTAAATCCTGAAGGTGACCTGAAGAGCCTCCATCCGTGCCATTTAATACTAAATCAAAAGTGATAGCACGGTGATCGCTATTGCATACATCCGGGCAGACCATCCAGTTTTTTACATGCTGCGACAAGCATGGAGAGGAAAGGGTGAGGTCTATGTTAGACCGTCCGTGAACGTTCCAAAAGGTTGTTGGCATGTTTGGAAGATTATGCACATTCCAATGGTTAGTCAATATAAATTCTTCAAAGACAGAACCTCTAGCGTCTTTGCGTTCGCTAAACCAAAGTTGAGATTTTGCATTGGAGTCAGTTGAAACCAATATATTTGCACTAGGAAAAGTGCTTAAAATTTCTTCCAAAAGATGCATTGGTACCTCGATATTATCATTTGGAGCGCAGTATAAAGAAACCATGTAGAAGTCTAAAAACTGGGTAGAAATATGGATGCAGGTAGAAAAGGATGTACAAAAACGAGATATGACTGTTACAGTTAGAGCTCCATTAAATACAACAATGGCAGTTTTTGGCTGCTTGGATTCATATGCAACGACTCTAGCTACTAACGGGTATCCAACAACGTGATATAATTTATCCGTTTGTCTATACATCGAGTAGGGCTCCTGAATAGCCAAAATGTCTACTTTATCCTGCAAACATGAAGCTCTTAGTTCATCTGCAACGCAACGTGAACGTTGCGCGTTCACCTGCATTATTTTTAGGAAGTATTTGTTGGTAGATCTATTGTAATTTAGATGGTTTATTTGTGTATTATTCATTAGCAATTTTCAGTCTTGCAAGTTCAGCTGCCTTCTGAAATTCTGGGCAGAGTGGATCCCTTACAGAATGTGCATTGTCCCTGTTCCTCCTCTTACAGTTTATACATCTCGGGGGTTGTTCTTTATGGGGGCAATCTGCGTATATATGTCCCCCAGCCGCACAATGACCGCAAGATACAGTCTTGTGGGTGCAAAACTGCGTGAGGTGGCCAAATCCCAAGCAACGGAAGCATTTTGTCACTATTGTAAATTTCCTGTATTTATGGGCTGAGAATCCCAAGAAAATTCTATCGTTTTCTAAAATATGTCTAAATAATCTCGGTGAGAGACCTATCACCCAATTTATCACTTTTGTCTTTGTACCGGAGCTAAAACGTAACATCACCTCTTCCTGAATTTCTTCGAAAGTAAAGCCATAATCTTTAAGATTTTTCATAAAGATGTCTTCTACTATTTCTTCCTTAGTCAAATCTCTTGAAACGTCATAAACTAGTAGGGTAGGAAATGTCATTTTTGGTTTGTCCGACTGTAGTCCGACATCTTTAAATGTGGATGATTGTCTAAGCAGCTCTAAATCCTCCTTGTTAGATGTTTCAACGATCACTCCATTATTTCTCACAATTCTGACGTTTTTAATTTTTAAATTTTTATGTTCAGAACGCAGAGATTTGGCTATTACTTCTTTAACCTCCGTCCCCGAGGCTAGCTTGGAGCCGTCCACCGGTCTAAAGATCGCCACATGCTGAGGGGCACTGATTTGTGTTGTGACAGTTTTAGCTTCCATAAGTATCCTATCTCTAGAGTCAGTTATATTGTAATGTTGCCCTCGTTCCACTCTTTCCCCTTCAGAATACATCTGCTTCGTTTGTGTCGAGCTGATCCTGACTTTATCGGCGTGAGATTGCTGTAAAGGTGGCATCAAACCAGCCTTGCCACTCATGATTTGGTCAAACATATTAGCTCTTACTTGTAATTCCTCTGTCTTGACTTTCAACTTCTCATTTTGAATTATCAATGACGTAGTAATCGTTTCCATCTCTGCCCAAAGGCTATGGATTATGTTGGAGGCTGCCTTAGTTACTTTATTGGTTTCAGCAGCCATGAAATCACTCAAGTTTTTCTTTATTTTCGTCAATGCCACCTGCATACTAGCACTATCTGCGAGGCATTCTGCATCAATCGTAAAAACTGGGTATGTCTTCGACTTATCAGTATTCATTTTATCCAGACCTTCTTTGTCTTTTATGCCCTTATCCTCAAGAACACCCTGATTAACCTGAGAAGTAGACGCGTTAAATTCAGAATCGCTTTGTTCAATATTTACACAAGAAGTCGTACTTTCAGCTTCGATGTCTTTGTCTCCTGACTCAAAACGTATAGTTTTATGAGAAGTGGAGGTAGGTTTAACCCGATCCTGAGCCAGAGGAGGTAAATACTGCTGTGTCAGTTGAGTAACGTGATTAGCGAGGGCGTCCGTAAGCGCGTTTATCAACTCTCCGTAGATCACTTGGCCACTCTTATCGCCATTGCCTTTATCAGGATTCAATATAGAGTTTTCTGATGTCGTCAGATTTTCCCTTTGAGAGATGTCTGCGGGTGTAATTCCTACACTTTCCTGATTTTCCTGGGTAACTGGACTTTCTGTCTCTTCTCCAGATGTCAATTCTTTAGTTGTCGGATCTGGTTTTGTGTTAGTTCTCGCGCTGCCACGACAAAAATCACAAGACCATTTTAGTCGCCTTTCTTTCTTTAACTTTTTAAATGAGGGACCTAGGCAGGCTGTACAAAAAGTACGGCTACATGTACAGCATTTAAAGATGGCCTCAGGGTTCTGGTGACAGATAACGCATTCCTGTGTCATTTTAGAGCTGATATCCCTTTCAGATTGCATTCTTTAATTTTAATTTTAACTCGCTTCTACATTTGCCTCTATGTTACGGTTAAATTTTGCTGTTTGTGAAATTTACAAAAGATACTACTCGGGGTCTGCTCTTAATCCTCTTGTCTTTGTTCTTCAGGAGGGTTATATCCCTCGGGTATTAACCCTACTCAGTGCGGTGAGTACTTGCTAGTTTAGTGCTTTGCTATTGGCCAGTATACATCAGACCATTCTTATGATTTTTAGTCTTGCATACAAGAAATGACAACAAGATATCGTCCATCTTGGAAAAATTCATTGTCGCAGGCCAAAAAGGGAAAATTATAAAATACTTATCTTTGGCTGGAGCAACGCAGCTGAAATTTCATGCACCAGTAGACAGGCACTCACTGATGACCTCTGTATCACTTGAACGGTCGAGCATTCACTGTAATTCACATAAATCACCTTTAATTAGGAGCACGAAATGCACAAGGTATATAACTAGGCGCCACCTGGCGGGTATTTTTCTGGCCATTTCTGGCCTTTCTGCAGAGTTGAACGCTAGTTCAACTCTGCAGAAAGGCCAGAAATGTGTGTAATGCTATGTTTGTGCTATTGATCTGCATTTATTGTATAGTGCATTGGCTTACTTCATCCGCCGTGGCATTCCCTGTTCTTTTCTGAATATACAGATGGACATTTTGGCAGATCCCAGGAAGGAAAGGACAAGAATCTGGGATGCTTTGGTAAAAGTCTGGCAAGAGCGTTGGAGTGTTTGTGATAAAGGGCAGATTACACAAAATTTTTTTCCAAATTTAAGAAATACAGCCTCGATAAAATTCAAATGGTTTTCCCCAAACTTACAAGCTATGTTCTTATTAACAGGCCATGGTTCGGTTAATGCAAAGTTGCATGATTTAGGAATTAATGAAAGATCTAGTTGCCATTATGGCGAAAGAGAATCATGGGAACATACTGTGTACAACTGTGAGGAGTACTGCGATCTACGTATTGAATTGGTATCTCGGGTTAGTATAAACTTATGGCAGAAGGCTGCGAGACAATTCTAGTTGATAAACAGGAGGACCTTTTGGCTTTCCAAGCCTTTGCAACTGCAATATTTGTTAGGCGGAAGACTCTTCTGCATCTGGAAAGCCTTGGATTTGTAATACGGTATGGTGTATGCCGAATTACCTAGAATTCTGTGAAATCGTGGAGGCTTGAGTCTGCTATATCCACTGCAACTCCAGCTCCTTGTGCTGGCATTTCTGTTCTCAGCAGCTCCTTGTGCTGGAATTTCTCTTCTCGGCAGCTCCTAGCGCTGCTGGCTTTCCAACAGACTGTGAACAGATGCAGATCTTTCCAATGAAGTTTGGACTTTGTCTGAAATTTAATTATATGTATATTTTATTTTTTATGTAATTTGATTATTTTTCGATTTATTCATATCAATCTTTTTTGGTCATGGCAGATTTTTTCCCTCCCTGTACTTGGGCAAACAGGAGAGGGAGTATATAAGAGTACTGCTAAATTATGTGTAACTGACAGCGGGGTTGCCATTGATTGGCTGGGACTGCTTTATGTAATAAATATCAATATGTTTGTGCGTTTATGTGTTTGGTATGTTGTTTAGTTGTTTCTGATCGCTTTGCTATCAGGAAGCAACAAGCACCAGGGCGGTGCGTCCTGATACCCGTCTACGCCGTGAGTAGGCGGGCCACAACTGAACGCGAACCGCAACAAACCTCGAGTGTCACGTATTGAATATTCAAAATATGAACAAATAAAATAAAATTTAAAGTAAAAATAAATTTTTGCAAAAAAAATAATAATAATCAGAAAAAATAAAGATAAAAATAAGTTAATAAAATGGGGGGGGGGGGGAATCCCACACCAGTGTAAGGTGGTGCCAGCAGGAGATAGAAGTCAAGAAGACACAGTGATGTCATTCGGCGTTGTACAAGTTTGATAACCAACAGACCAAGTCGAAGATGGTGGTGAAGATGGTACTTGAGCTAAAAAATTGTGGTAGTGACGATGTAGTAGTGGTATCATGAGATGGAGACAATGGAGTTGCTGATCTGGACAGGAGGTAGAGCTGAAATAGGAGTAGTTCCTGAAATTGGGGCACTACTGATGATTTGTCCACGTCTGGCAAAGGCTTTATGTACAAAATCTTGCAGAATATAATTTTTCTTTGGAGTCCAAGAGAGATGACTCATTGCCTGGAGAAAATGGTTTCGATAGCATGTTATAGGTGGATACTGCCGTTTTTTGCAGATCTCTAATGAGATCTGCAAAAAACGGCAGTAATTAGCGCTGCGTGTGTAATTTGCGACGAAGTATAACAGAGTAACATGATCCAACATGATAGTATGATTGTAACAATACAAATACTTTAACGCAATCCTGTTGGAAATGTTTTCACCTGTGGCCACAGCAACCTCAAGAGACAGTTGAACAGACATCGTAGGGTTCTGTTTTGCTCTTAGAGTCAGGCCTGACGTAGCCCAGTGGTCAGGAGCGAGGGTGCGTAGCACGCGTTCCTTGAGTGGACCGGGGTTCAAGCCCGTGACTACTAAATACGATAAATATTTGTATTGACGATTTATTGTAAACTCTACTGACTTGGTTGTCGTGCCGGAGTATAAACAGAAAATTTATTTATTTTATTTATCAGATGGCGGTCTGTTCTGGTTGACGTATAGTTCCTGTCTCGTGAAACTGCTTCCGTAGTGCCGAGACGACGCTGTGTAACACATTAAGCCAACTTGCCACCTCCGCCTGTCTGGCTTCAAGTGGTCCAACGACCTGCCGTCTCAAAGAATCATCAAAACGACGATGACTTGCCATCCTGAGTACTGGATGTGGCTGTCTCACTGAGCAAGCCAGAAAACGAGAATAAAGTGATGTGGTCGCAACCGATGTTTTTTTAGGCATGAATAATTTGCATAAATGCTACTGTGTAAGGTGGTAGATTGATTTCTATTGGATACTCGGAATTTGCATGCCAGGATTCCTATTATATAAAATACAATCGAAGCTCTATAAAACGACCTCCAGGGAGTGATAAAACGGTCGTTATATCAGAATACCGTTATATCGATTGTTCATAAAATAGCATTAGGTTAATGAGAAATTGGCCGGGACCAACCACATAGGACGTATAACGTGTGGGACGTTATACGTCGCACACATTATACGCCTTGGTGGCACTGTTCACAATAAAATATTCATGAAAAACATTTTGTTCCGCTAATTTTGTTGAGCGGTGTATTTGCTGTTGGTAACATCATCAGTTAGACCGATTGTGTAGAAGTTAAAATCTGTTTGAGACCACTGTATTCACCTTTACGAACGCATAAGCCCTTTCCCTTGCCTCTGACAATGGTTGTTTTAAGTAAATTCCACATCAGTACACCGTGATCACTGCTACCAGCTGTTCTTTTATCTGCACGAGGAGTTTAAGGTGGAGTGTGGAATAAAGGATTTCATCCCTACAAACATAATTTCACTGGCACGATCTATTCACATCAGAAGATTTAAAACGGTAATCCAACCAGGAAAAAGAATAAAAATTCACAGGCCATCTTATTTTGCATTGCAATGCGAAACAACGCAAGGCTGAGAATGGCGGTGTTAGAGTCTCATTTAGTTTCGTTAAGGGTATTTAAAAAAAAAAGATACTTTGAATCGGCCCTTATATTTTTAAAAAATAACATAATTAAAAAAAAACAAAAAAAAATCCATATCTGAAGATTTTTAGTGTTGCTCAGAGTTTCGAAAAATAATTTCGATTGGCTTTCATTCTTGGTTCGTTGTTAAATCGTTTAAACCCATCTAGGCAACGAAAATAGAGTGGAAGGCATTGAGGCCTCTTAAACTCATCATCCAGTTGGTATACGAAAACAAGAGAGAGAGAGAGAGAAAGAGAGAGAGAGAGAGAGAGAACAGAGATTAGTATTAATTCTCATGATGCAATATTGCTCCGATTTTATACTTTGTGTTTTAGTCACCATATTGAAGAAAGATTCGTTGTTAATTTGACATTAATAACATGCAAACGCGAGTTTTGTCGAAACCATTCTTTGGTCAAGATTTCCTAAGTAAGCGAGTTACTACTGGAACTATGCGAATTCGATGAACTTGTTTGTTTGAATCCTAACAACGCGGGAATCCAGTTATATCGAAAATTACTTTAAAATATCACAGCTGTATCCTCTTGCGTTTTTTTTTTTTTCTATAAGTGGAATTACTCTAAAGGACTTTTCACTCAATTTTGATGGGCAAACATAATTAGATCGTGAGACAACTTCGAGAATTTCAGTTTAATTAATTAATCGTACGCCTGTAAATCGGGATTGAAGTCTGAGAAATATTAACGATTTTGGTTTTCGCCGTTACCGTATTAAATTCATCAGCCGACTGTGGCCCCAACACATTTTTAATGTTGTCCCGAATTACCCCGGTGGATTTGGTCGTATCTCTAATTACCACAAATTGGCTGCATCTCAAGTCCTCTTCCCTCGAGGTTTCTTGAAGTTTGAAGTTCGACTCTTTCTTTTTTCTTCGAAGTTTCTCCCGCCTTGTGTGATTAGGTGGCAATTTTTAATCGCCGTGTCCCCCCTGTTAATTACATAATTCGTGGTAAGTACAGCAGTCATTAACCCACCACGGCTCTCTTTGGCATGCATGAGCACTAATTAAAATCCCATGACCAGGTTTAAATCGCCCCACGCGGCTAATGGACTTATTAGAAGGCAACCTCACGCTTTCCACTTCGTCCTGTCACTCAGCGAGCCGGTAGGTCGACTTAAAACCGCACATTTCTTGACGGGTATCCATCTTGGCACTCGTTTCTTGCTGGTTCTCTGAACGCGGAATGATTTTAAGAAGTTCATTTTGTTTGAGATCTTTTGACGTATCTTCTGACGTCCTCGTTTTCGAACATGTCACGGACAGAGGGCGTTTTTAATTATTAAGTGCCGATAATTTGACGCTTTTGATGGAGTTTAATTCGGAACGAGTGAACTATTGTTTAATCAAAGATTGTTTTACCAATGGCAAGCGAGTAAAATGACCAATAACCGAATGCAGATGAACTTCTTTATTTGTCCAGCGTGCATCAACAGTTTACGAGGGCTGCCTGAAATAACGGACTAAATTTACAGCGTGAAAACTTGTTCAATTATCCTGTTGGTTCCTTTTGCAAAATATCCTCCGCTGCTTGTCGCACTTTACACCCTGTGTGGGTGTATGAAAAGTAGGATTTGTACCCTAAGCATCAGCAATAGTCAGCTGGCGCTATAAATAGGCACGAAAGTACAGTGCGATGATTAAGAACTCGTTACCCAAATATAGGACCGGTTTGTTTGTAGATGACTTCGAATTCTATATTAGCCCAGCATCACTGGAGTCCAGAGGAGTGACGCTGGATCCATTTTTTTTTTAATTTTTTTTTTATTTGTTGTTTACTCATTGTACACTTGATCGTAATTGGGCATACCTACCCCTGGCCTTTCCTCATTCCCATTGCCTGCTGAAATTCAGAAATACTTAACTTCAGCAGGACAGGAGGAATATAAAAACAGACTGACAATTGATGGAATGCGATAAGTAAAATTCTAAGTCTCCTTTCTTGAAAGCTCTTTCCGGAAGAAAAAATTAAAGATTGGGATCTCTAATTAATACAATAGATGTTAAAGGTAGCTGCAGTGAACTTCAATGATTTTAGATTAGCATATAATAGGAAGTCAGAAGTGTAAAAAAAAAAAGACATATATATGTGAAAGAAAGGATATGTAAAAAGTGAACGTAGTCAAAGTGTCCAAAAGACGCTTCATGGACGCTTTCAGATACTTTGTTTCAATTTAACTGAAATCCTTTATACGAGAAGTATAAAGGATTTCAGTTGGATGAAAATCCAATAGTTGGAAAAATTAGTTCCAGGAACCTGCAAACTCCGATACGGCCCGTTATCTGGTTTCATATCACGCACTTCAGCTACGATCTTCTCTTCAGTAGTTCTCTCGGTCCTCAGTAAATTCCAAATAAATCTGAGTTGTCCTTCTTCAACCGCAATAGCATAGCGTCACGGATTCCAGTTCAAAATTCAGTTTGCTCGCTGTCGTCACAAACTCATTCTGGGACAGCACTTCGGATATCCAATCTTATCTCAAGACGGGTCTTAATCTTAAGTTACAGTCCGTAACTCACGTTTCTCAATTTATTCATCTTTTATAGAAATGTTTACTACATCTGGTCAGAAGGCCAGATCGAGTCAATCTATAAAAAAAATAAATAAATAAATAGCATTACCAGAGCATAGTGTCATCAATGCACGTGTCCATAATTATGTCCATAAATTGCTTGGGTTCTGTGGTAGAGTGGACCATAAAATAAAAAAAAAGACTAATTTTGTGGACAAATTCGACGTACCGACAAGATGATTCAATTTGCATCATAAATCCCCATAAACGAAGCTTCCTCCCACTTGCAAGGTGTTAATTTACTATGCTGACATCCATGCCCTTATAAAAGAGCTCTTTGAAATTCAACCCTTCTGAAGGCTGGCTTATGTAATTATATTCTTATTGTTCGAAGGGTTAAGGTCAAACAAAGACAGCTATTATTGGGATATCAGAGACGTGGTGTCACAGATATATAAGGAATGCAGAATTCGAATTTGGGGAGTGCAGTGCGTGCAGAAAGGAAAAATAGGATAAGAAGGGAGGGAAGGATTATGCTGTTAGTTAAGAAACGCGTAAAAATCTAAGGAAGTGCATCCAGTGGACATTGGTGAACAGCGTAATGTTGAGCCAGTTTTGTGTGATATAAGCACTGGGAAAGCAAAATTGAAATTTGGAGTGTGTTATAGGCCGATTGATGAATCTGATGAGTACAACGAACAATTATACAGAGAAATATAGTGGGTCAGTAAATCAGGGTGTGTTATAATGGGGAATTTTAACTTCCCAGATATTGACTAGAGCTTGTGGTTTGGTCACTCGCACACTAGCAAGGATTTTGCGGATTTATTGAATGAGTGTCTTCTACAGCAGCGGGTTAGAGAGATTAGAGAGGCAACAACATAGTAATAATCTTGAGTTGGTTATCAGCAGTGATTATTCATGCATTAAGAATCTGCATGCAAAACATCCAGTTTTAAAATTCTATACAGTTGGACCTACTGATGATGTTAGCAAAATTCCAAATTCTAAATGGGAAGCATTCAAGGAAGTAATCTTGGAAGCTACTAGGCTTTTTGTACCAACTAAGAAATAGTGTTCAAGGTTCGGGCTTAAATGGTTGTCGGATGAATTAATGAGACGCGTGGCAGAGAAGAAAAATGCATGGGATTCATGTTAATTGTCAGGTGACACAGAAGATTATGGTTGATATAAGATGGTCTGTAAAGAAGTCGCAAAGGAGACTGAGCAAGCAAGCAAGGCATATTATGGGTAATCTTTGACAAAGGATGAAAAGAAAAACAGCAAAGATTTCTTTACTTATTTAAACTGTAGAAGGAAGGAATCAGATTGGTCCACTTGATATTGATGGTTCAACTATTGATGATCCTGTTCAAGTAACTAACAAACTAAATGAATATTTTGCATCTACATTCACACATGAGGAAGTCTGTAAGGAGGTGGAGGCCAGAAGCTTATAAAATTTAGCAGGGAGCTAAATGATTTTGTAATAACAGAGAGCAAAGTGGAGAAGAAATTATGAAAATTGAACAAAAGAAAAGCACCTAGGGTGGATGGGATCTATCCAATTATGTTAAAGGAGGCAGCAAAGGAAGTAAACAAACCCTTAGAGCTTCCTTGGAGTCAGGGGAGGTTCTCGTGGACTGGAGATGTGCATATGTCTCCCCAATTCACAAAGGAGGATCAAAGGGTGATAGAGGTAATTAGACCTGTTAAATTTAGTTAAAATAACAGATCTGTTACTTTAACTTCTCTAACAGGGAAAATAATGGAGTCACTGGTTAAAAAAAGCACTGCAGGATCATCTAGACAAGACTTCAGTTATAGTTCAGACACAGCATGGTTTTGTTAAGGGGAAGTCTTGTGTGACCAATTTGATTGAATGCTACGATGTGGTCACAAAGGAACTGGATGCAAAGAATAATTTTGATATCGTATACTTGGATTTTAGGAAAGCTTTTGATACTGTTGCACTTGGCAGACTGCTGTACAAATTGGAGAGGTATGGCATTAAGGGTAAGTTGCTACAGTGGATAAAAGGATGGTTGAGTGGGAGAAGACAGAGAATGGTAATCAATGGACGCTGCTCTTCGTGAACTAATGTTATTAGTGGAGTACCCCCAGGGTTTGGTGTTGGGCCCCTTGTTGTTATCTGTATTTATCAATGATATTGATGAAGGTATATCAGGATTAATTTCCAAGTTTGCAGACGATATGAAAGTTGGCAGGGTTGTTAATGACAGTACTCCATTGCAAAGGATCTAGAAAAGTTGGACTGAGAGGTGGCAACTGAAGTTTAACATTGACAAATGCGAAATACTGCATACGATAGCAGCGACCCCAGAGTAATGTATCAAATATGCGGTACTGCACTCATTGTACTGGAGAATGAAAAGGACCTAGGGTCATTGTGCAGTTAGACATGGAGTTTTCTGAACAGTGCAGACAGGCTGCAAGAGTAGGTCATGAGTTTTGTTAATGATATACAGAAATTTTGCTTGCAGGGATAAAAGGACGAGTGTCCCCTTGTATAAAGCAATGGTCAGGCTACATCTTGAGTACTGCATGCAGGTCCGGAGACCTTATTTCAGGAAGGATGTAGAACTGCTGGAACGAGTACAGAAAAGGGCAACGAGATTGGTGAATGGAACAAAGCTTTTCTTGCTTTTACCAAGAAAGGCTTAAATTCTCCAAATTGCAGCGTCTAGAGACTAGGCTCCGGCGAGGTGTTTTGATTGAGGTGTATAAGGCGTTGAATGGTTTGAGTCAGCTCAATGCTGATGAGATTCTTCACCTGAGGGGACATAAATTCAAATTGTGAAAGACAATTGTAGAGTAGATGTGCGTAAATTGTCTTCAGCCAGCTGGTGGTTGATAGTTGGAACAAACTTCCATCTGTTGTAGTGGAGGTTGACAACTTACTTAAGTAAGTTCAAGGCAGAGCTAGACAAGCGTTTGGCATGAATGGATGGATGGATGGATGGGTGAAATGGGCAGGTTTTTTTTTTTTTTTTCTTGGCAATGCTATATCAGCTTGCTTTCTTGTATCACAAGGCAATGCGAAATAAAGAATAAATAAATAAATTGCTCGTCTACTGACAAACCATTTGTTAAATTTCTTTTGATATTGTCAGCTGTAAATCAGCTGTTGTCATAGTATTAGCATAGGCATGTGATGCAAGAAAGTATGCTTATACAGAATCATCAAAAAAATAAATAATTAAATAAATAAATAAAAAATAAAAATAAAAAAAACGCCTTCCAATTTCACCCATCCATTCGCTCCAAACGTTTGTCCCGTCCTTCCTTGAATTTATTTAAGCTATCAACTTCCACAACGAAGTTGTGGAAGTTGATAGCTTAAATAACGAAGTTGTGGAAGTTGATAGCTGGAAATAGTTGATAGTTGATAGCTTAAACAACGAAGTTGTAGAAGTTGATAGCTGGAAACAGATGGAAGTTTGTTCCAGCAACCGAAACTACGCGCTGGCTAAAGGCAAATTTACACCCATCTATTCAACTGTCTTTTCTCAATTTGAGTTTATGCCCTCTCAGGTTCTTAATCTCAGCAAGAGGAAGAAGTCTTATACATCTCAATCAGATCACCTCGCATGTGCCTAATCTCCAATGCTACAAATTGCAGGAATTAGATCTTTCTTGGGAAGAGGACTGCTTTGTTCCTTTCACCAATCTTGATTCCCTTCTCTATACTCGTTCTAACAACTCTACATCCTTCCCAAAACGAGGCTTCCAGACCTGTACTGCGTATAGGTCTGGAAGGCCTGGCCTGGCCATTGTCGAACACAAAGGGATAATCACTTCCTTTTACCTACTACCAGAATTTCTGTATCATTGACAAGACCCCATGTTGCTCTGGCCGCCTGTCTGCACTGCTCAGAAAACATGATATCTGGCTACACAATTATCACCCCTCCAGGTCTTTTTCATTCTCTACCAGACTGAGTGTAGTACCACACAGTTGGTACGTTTCTGTGGGGTTACTGCTACTGCTACCCATATGCAGTACTTTGCATTTGTCAATGTTAAACTTCAGTTGCCACTTCTCAGTCCATTTTCCCAACTTATCTAGATCCAGTTGGAGAATCATACTGTCTTTATTCTCATTAACAACCCTGCCAACTTTTGTATCATCTGCAAATTTGGACATTAAGCCTGATATACCTTCATCAGTGTCATTGATAAATATTGAAGAGAAGAATGGGCCCAACACCGAGCCCTGGGGGACTCCACTAATAACATTAGTCCAAGAAGAGCAGTGTCCATTGATTAGCACTCAACGATCCTTTTATCCATTGTAGCAACTTGCTCTTAATGGCATACCGCTCTAATTTGTACAGCAGTGTTCCATGAGCAACAGTATCAAAAGCTTTCCTGAAATGCAAGTGTATGATATCAAAATAAATTGTACGTCCAGTTCATTTGCGACCACATTATACTATTCGAGTCTTCATAATATTATGGAATTATATGTGGTTCCACTGCGTTTTTCACGCTACTTCCTTTTCTCTCTTTATTTTATTCATTATTATGTTTATTTTTCTCTCTTTATCGCTTTTATTGAAGAAATATAATCTTACATTTTTATTTCATTCTTGTATGTATTTTTAAAATTTTTTTTTATTTTTTTATTTTAATGCTGACTTCATTTTTGGGTGGATCTAGTGTACCCCTTATTGGCCTTCTGCTCATTCGATGAGGCGAGGCAAAATGGTTTCTATTTTATTGTTTATATATTTGTATTTATTTTTCCGTTCCGTTGGTCATTTGTGGTGGTTCTGGTTGTTTTTCTTTTCCGGTTCCATTATTTAACGTAATTTGGACCCGCATCCGTCGAGGGAGCGCAGCTAAAATTGAATTAATTGACATTTTGGTAAATTTATATTATTTTGGAACTTTAAAAATCGCATTTCTTTTAAATTATATTAGGATTGTATTTCTTCTTCTGCAACACCCTTTATCTTGATTTACGTCTTCCCCCCTCCATTCTGTGTTACTCTTAATTTGCATTCTACTTTCCACTTGTCTTGCCATACGACTGCCATATTCTTTCTTTATCCGTGCTTAAATTTTTTCCTTAACTTTTAAAAGATAAATAAAAAATGCGTGTGTAGTACCTTCAACCCCGATGTTTACGACTATGCTGTTTGGGTCCACCGTTCGCGCTGATAACAGCCGCTGTTCCCCTAAACATTGGCTCCACTAGATGTCTGAAGACATTCGCAGGGATCTGCAGCCATGTTGCTTGAAAGGTTTTCCACAGTTCGGAATAGCTGACGTTTGCGTGTTCATACGCCTGGCTTTCTTTTCCAAAACATTGCACGGGTGTTCAATTGAACTGAGGTCAGGCAAATTTGAAGGTCGATCAAGATGGCTGATATCTTCACCGTGTTCCTCGAACCACTAGAGCACAGTGCGGGTCCATGTCATCGGATAGCCTTGGAAAATCCCGTTTCTGTCCGGGAAAAAATGCAGCATGGCATGGCTACTCTCACTTCTTGAGTTTCTTGTACCTTTCTCTTCTGTCCATCTGCACTACACTTTTACTGTTGTCTGTTGCTTTCCAAATCTGAATTACCTTCATTTAGATGGTTTCACTTCTTTGTTTCATTAGAAACGTTTCAGATAAAACTGGTCCATTTTCAGCTGGTGTCATTATTATTATTATTATATTTTCCTTTGCGTGTTGACTCGCTGTATTCCACTTTACTTATAGTGTAATTTAGGTCACCCCTGATAGTGTAAGTCCGAATACGATGTCAAAACACGATTTTATATTCTTAAACACGCATATTTTAAAAGTAACTACCGTAAGAGCAGCACTCATTTATAATTTAACGAGGCAAACTGCATCTGAATAGATTTACTCTTTCTGTGGAATGTATTGTAAATATGGAAAGTTCAAAGAGTTAGAGCTGTTGGCAGGATAATGGAATGATGTTCGCAGCCAGTTGTCCCCTTCCTTCCTTCTCGCAGCACTATAGAAACGGGAGTTTCAAGGTAAACTGATGTAAGGTTTCAGATTAGGGGAAGGATTTTGTTGACTTCATTCCATAATTGACGTGGTGCAGACACCAACCAAGGCCAATGGGCTAATGCAACCTTTACAGATGAGGTCACATTGTCTTAAAAGAAATTCGCGACGTCTTTTTATCTGCGAGGAATATGGGACTTACCATAACCATCTGACATCGGTCTTCGGGTAGCATCATGAGTACGATCACGCTGATCTCTACGTCTGGAAGGGAGACACGCCTTCAGAGATATAGAGACAAAATCCTTGAGCATTATGTGAAGCTTTTCAGAGGTGATCATGCCCTTCCATAAAAGACTCTGCTGGTTGCTGAATTTCTTCAAAACGAAGATAGCGAGGTCAGCCAGATCTCTGAATCCGATTGAGCTTATCTAAGATATTTTTTGGGGAGATCAATTCGAATACAGTAACCTCCTCGTCCCACAATTCTCCATGTACCAAAAGCCTTGAAATCATAATGGGAAGGCATTATGTTTAATGGAAATGGAGGCGCATTTCTTTTTAATTCGATAGATAAGATACATTGCATTTCTTTTCAGTCATTGTGTTATAATAATGAGTATTATTATTATTACTCAGAGATCAATGCATTCTTCTTTGCTTCACCGGCGAAACAGCTTTTATGTAGACGATGTCCATATAGATTAGTACATTGTAACAACTGAATATGTTGCAGTTCGATTAAGTGGTACAGGTCAGATCTTCTGTAGGCTTTATCATCGTAGAATTTACGTGAGCTAACCTCCAGATTCTGTCTATTTGTATGTTTGCAGTGAAAGAAGCCCCTACACTTCTTCTCTAGGGTGCTTATTTCTGGAGTTGACATGTTACCTTGAATGCCCTGAAACTAGTCCAGGCCTCACAAGGTTGTTGACGTTACCGGCGTTGCATATGCCCTCAACTCATCAGGGATGAGCTGAGATCATATGCAAATTTTCTGCAATGAATATCTGATGGCTAACGGACGACCAGTAATTCGTTTTGTTCATTTTAGCGGCCAGTACTCGGTGCCAAGGATTTTTTTTTTAATGTTAGAGAGTTGGGGAAGGATATATGGGGATATGGGGATCATGGGGATATATTGAGTGGCAAGGTTTTGGTCGCTTATAGTATTCAATAGTAGTAGTAGTGGGAAATGATGCAAGCTTGCATCAGTCAAAAGAAACACACACACACACACACACACACACACACACACACACACACACACACACACACACACACACACACACACACACACACACTTCACCTATGCATACCGTCCAAGAATTTGCGTTGGTCTTCCCTGAATTTATTCAAACCGTCCAGTTCCACAACAACGCATGGACGCCTATTCCAAGAATCGCACACCCTCTTGCTGAAGGCAAACTTTCTCACATCTATCCTGCAACCATCCTTCCTCAACTTGAATTTATGTGCCCTCATGTGTGCAGTCTCAAGAAGAGGAAGAATACCATCAACATTGATCTTACTCAATCCATTCAAGGCGTTAAGCAATTCAATCAGACCTCTCCGCAGGTGCCTAGTCACGAGACGCTGAAATTTGCAGAACTGAAGCCTTTCTAGGTAGGAGCATCCTTTTGTTCCACTCATCAATCTAGTTTCCCTTCTTTGTACCCGTAACAGCATATCCACATCCTTCCTGAAAGGAGGCCTCCAGACCTCTATGCAGTGATGAAGATGCAGCCTAACCATAAGGAAGTGATTATCATTTGCACAAGGGATAATCACTTCCTTATCCATGCTAGCAAAGTTTATATATATCATTGACAAAACCCCATGAGCTGTCCTGGCAGCATGTCTGCAGTGCTCAGAGAATATCATATCTGACTGCACCCATAAGTCTTTTACAAATTCGAGTATTCTGAGAGAAATACCACACATTTGATAAGTTACTCTGGGATTACTACCACCCATGTGAATTACCTTGCATTTATCAACGTTAAACTTCATCTGCCATTTCTTGGCCCATCGACCTAATTTTTCTAAGTCGTTGGGCCTTCTAATATACCTTCATCAATATCATTAATAAATATTGAAAACAATGATGGGCCTAGCACTGACCCCTGGGAGACTCCACTAATAACATTAGCGGAGTTTCCCTTTATCCATAACAGTAACTTGCTATTAATGCCGTATTGCTCCAATTTGTGCAGCAGTCTTATGTGTAATAGTATCAAAATCCTTCCTGAAATCTCAATACGCGATGTCAAAATAATTTTTTGCAATTAGTTCCTTGGCCATTGCTTCATAGTAACCTTTCAGATTGCTTAGACAAGACCGCCCCATCAACAAATCCATTCTGTGACTGCACTATAATTGCATTCCTGTCCAGATGGTCTTGCATTACTTCTCTAATAATTTAATTTAATAAGTCCATTATTTTGCCTGAAACAGACTTTAAGCCAACATGTCTAATTACTCGTGTCACCTTTTGAACCTCCTTTATTAATTGGAGATACATTTGAGCATCTGCAGTCCTTAGGGATCTCCCCTGAATTCAAGGATGCTCTCATAATAATGATCAAGGGTTTGCTTACCTCCTTTGCTGCCTCCCTTAATATAATTGGGTAGATTCCACCCACTTCAGGCGACTTTTAATATTCCGCTTCAACAATTTTTTTCCACTTTCCTTTTAGCTATCACAAAGTCATTTAACAATTTTGATAAACTTCTGGCATTCCTTCCTCTAAAGAATTCCTCATATATGAATCTAGACACAAAATACTATTCAGTTTGTCAGCAATCTGAGCAGGGTCATCAACAGTTAACTCGACATAAAGTGGTCCAATGTGATTCAACCCCCTCCTTCTACTGTTAGGAGAAGTCTGTACTGCTTTTCTTTGCTTCTTTTGCCATAGACTTCTCATAATCTGACTTAACTTGCCAAAGTGACTATTACAGACTAGTTTATATCTGCCACAGGCTTCTGTAAAAATCTGATAATTTATTTGGATGCCGTCATTTTTCTTCTCTCCCAAATCTCATCACTTCATCTGACATCCACTTAGGTCGAATCTCGGGACAGTATTTCTTAGTTGATACGTTTAGTAGCTTCCACAGTTACTTCCCTGAAAGCTTCCGACTTTGAATTTGTCGTTGGTAACATCATCAGATGGTCCAACTGCATAGAATTTAAAAACTGTCTCAGACTCTTAACCCAAGCACGGTACTAAGTACTATAGGTTCTAATACCTCTCGTATTTGGGGTTCACATAAAAAAAAAAAAAAAAAAGAACACTGTAGCTGCCCTTAAAAAGCAAAAGCCTTTCCCTTTACCCTTGACAGTATTTCTCTTCAACTAAATTCCACATTGGTTCACTGTGATTGTGGCCATCCAGTGGGTATTTTACCTGCAGATTCTTAATGCATGTAGGATCAATGCTGATAACCAAATCAAGAGTACTGTATTGCTTCCTCTTGTTGCCTCTCTAACTCGCTGCGGTAGATACAATCATCCAAGAAATCCATAAAAGTTTTGCTAGTGTGTGAGTGACTAAACCTACAAATGCCACTCAACGTCTCCAAAGTTAAAATCCCTCATTAATGAGACATTCTGATTTGCTGGTCTATTTCATTTTTCTGTATAGCTGTTTGGTATACTCGTCAGTCATTAGGCGTATAACGCACACTTACTCTCAATTTTGTCTGTCCAGCACATCAATCTGACTCAACTTTGCACTGGTCACTGGATGCACTGCTTTAGATTTAACGTCTTTTACCAAAGAGCATAACTTCTCCGCCCTTCCTCTCCTGTCTGTTCTTCCTGTATTTAGGTTCATGGTGAGATCATTCTTCGGTCCCAGAAGGTTAAATATGTTTTAAGTTAATTTTTATTTTTTAAAATCGTGTTGCAGAATATTCTTCGTTGAGAACTTTGAGAGTTAAGAACAAACAGTTTTTAATTTAATATGACCCTCGGATTTTGGAAGACGTTCTTATTGTATAATAGGGTTCATCCTCCCCCCCACTCTTTTTTTTTTATTGAGAAGCGTTTTTTTTTTATAATTAAAATATTCTGTTCGTATTTACAACGTTGCATTTTCTGGTATTTATAAGGAACATGAAAATAAAGGCAAAGTTTAAGTCTCGATAACGATTACGTGTCGTAGGTGAATGGCAAAGTAAACCGGGTTGCCACGTATTTTATTTGCGAGGGCACGATACAAATAAAGGGGGGGGGGGGCAAACGGTACTTAAAAATGAGGAAAATGGAATTGAAATTTAAAAGGGAAAAAAAATGGAAATTCTTCTTTTTCGAAAGGAGTTAGAAAAGAAAATGGGAGTAACTGAAAAAAAAAGTTCCCCCATTTAATTTCCTCCCCGAGTGGTTAGTGACAAGGTTACGTCCCCGAGCACAGGCAGGGTGCTTCATCCGCTAACAGGGCTCACCTTTCATTAGCAGCACGCGGGAAAAGTCGCGGACGTCAGCGAAACTAGATTTGTAAAGTCGGGTAATTAGCGATGTTAATAGGTTCTCCCATCATCCGCCAGGGGATGGTGAGACACCGGAACTGTGAGACGGCTGGCCCAAGTTTCCATCTCTTTAGTCTATGTGGTAGATCATAATGAACGATCGCAGCTAGATGGTAGAGTACAGGTGCAATTAGCAATCCCCCTCATCCGCTTATTATGACCCTAGGAAGGAAAGGAAGAACGAGAGGTGAAGAGATTAGTACTTACTGAGATTCTCAAGCAAGCTGAGACGCTTTTTCGTATCAGAAACCAACGTACACCAAATTTATATCCACTGGTACATTCGTGAAAGAGCGCCCTCTGAACAGCGTAATAACTGCTCCGATTTGTTTTTGTTTGTTTTAATTAACGAGAGGTTGCTACAAACCATTTTGTCATATTGATTGTTAGTATTCACTACTGATGACATCCAGTCAGCCATTTCTCGGCTTAAAGATTTCACTGCTCCTGCTCCCAATATCCTCCCTGCTCTTTTCTTCAACAAAAAAGCCGCCGTAGCCTAGTGGTCAGGCGCGCGGGTGCATAAGTACACGTGCTTTGAGTGACCGGGGTTCAAGCCCGTGATTACTGAATACGGTGCTGTTTCTTGTATTCTGTCTATCTTGTGAACTCTTCTGACCGTTTGGTCGTCCCGGAGTATAAACAGAAAATTTATTTATTAAAAGTAGTGTTCCAGTTCTTACAAATCTCTTCAATTACTGTCTTCTTCACGGCTGTTATCCTTCAGCGTTCAGAGGCCTATATCATCCCGATGTATAAAAAACAGAGTGAGAAAGCTATGTCTAATAACTACCGACTTATTACTATACTGAATACAATTACAAAAAATTTCGAACTTCTACTTTATAAATATCTTAGTTGCTATCTTCACCCTTTTATCAATAATCATCAGAGCGCTATTCGTCCCACGAAATCAACTGTTTCAAATCTTGCCTTGTTTTCTCATTTCCCACAAACTAATTTGGACAAAGGAAATCAAACTGATTCGCTTTTCCTTGATACGTTGATTCTGTCCACATCGATCTTGTGCTGTTCAAGTTTTCATCTTAGGGTCTACGATCCCCTTTTACTGTTTCGCAAGGCTCACCTTTGAGTCCATTCTTCTTTATTGTTTACACTTATGATCTGTCAACCTTATTTCAGTTTGTTAATGTTGAGTGGCAACTCTATGCAGATGATATTAAACTTTACAAAGTTATTTGTTCTTCAACTGACAGAGATGAACTCCAGTCCTGTCTTGATTCGCTCTCACTGTGGCTCAATAAAAATAACTTGTTCTAAATCTGTTAAAATGTAAATTATGTTGCATTCGCTCGAATCGTGCAGTTAGATCCTCTATCTGTACTGATCACTATTGGAAACTGTCTAATTGCAAGTACTGATACGTTCAAGGACTTAGGTGTCCAATTTCGATCAGGCCTCCATCTCTCTTCCTACGTTGATCACATAATATCTCAGACTTCTAAACTTGGATTAATCAAGCGTTCTTTCTCGAATTTCAAGAGTGACAAAGTTATAATTCTTCTCTACAAGCAGCTTCCACTTCCCATTTTTGATTCTTATTTGGTCCCCACAACAGGAACATCTTTCTCACATACTTGAGAGAATTCAAATTAAATTCATTAAATTCTTACGCTATCGAAATCGCATTGCCTTTCGCCGCCAAAATTATAGAGCTCTTTGTGGTCGCTACAGAATCATTCCTCTCCACTCTAGACGAAACTCCATGGGTCTCTTTTTGTCTACAATATTATTATTATTATTATTATTATCTGTTTATTTCCATAAGGATATCATGGACTCTGTTATCAATTCTCCATCTCTTCTTGAACAAATACCTTTCGCTATGCCCCGTTTGAAATCTCATCATAAAACTAATTTTCTCACTGCCTGTTTCTCGTACTCAACCGTTATTTACCATTATTTAGGGTGTGTGTGTGTGCCCTGTGTGTAAGAAGTCTGTGTATAAATAAATAAATATTTGTAAAGACCAGCAGGCTTGAAATTTTCTCATACTCTAGATTTAAGTTTTATTTCAAAACCACGCCGGTTTGTTTGGCAAATCATTTAAGCAGTTCTGTGATGCAAATTAAATTCACGATCGTAACAGTTTCACTGAAATTAGTCGAAGAAAAGGAGCTTTTTGAAACGAAAGGTGCAGCTGTTCTCCTTTGTAGCAACAACCATTTCTTTAAAGAAATTTATCCTCTTTCTATTGCGGTACTGCTTGACAAACTTTTTCACCAACGCCACCATCGAAAGGGGAACATTGTTATCGGAGCTCCTTTGTGTGGCGTGCTTGACTTAAAGTGCACGGGGCCGCTGTCCGCCAGTCCACTACAAGGATCGAAACCACTTCGAGAAGGCCGGATATTTCACGCCGCAACCATATCTCATTTCGCTTACATATTTCACGTAAAAAAACAAGGCGGCGCGCCGCTTTTGAATAGATGCTGCCCCCTAGTGACAGAAACAATCTCCAACTCTCGAGCGGTAACACGGCACTCAAGAGACTCGCCGATGACAGCGAGCTGAAGGTGACAAATCATTCCCTCCTCATATATCGTAAAACTGCCGGCAAACTGCGGACGGAGATATTTGATGCCGGCAGCATGATCGTGATGTTCGTGCAGATGCTCGCGCATTTTATAGGTCCCGCAGGTGCCCCAAAACCGAAAGACCCACGTGAGATCTATCCACTTATGTTGCCGTGGCGTGGTGCTTCCAGCAGCCATCGCGTCTGATTGTAGCTCGGCGAGCATTCGGCTTTTAAGGCCATCAAAGTGCCGTTTCCCTGACATACGAGCCAGGGGTGCTTCGGGGATGGCGGGGAGGTTGTAAAATTGAACGAGACAGCCGTTCGCTGATCTGACAATTCTTAAACTGATTTAAAATATTGGGTTACACTCCACCAAAGAGATATTCCACCACTTGCGTCTCGAGATTTAAAGCGCGTTACAGGGCCACGTGCCTCCAGCAAACGTACCTGTCTATACGAATTATGGGTTCCGCTTTGAATTCTCCAAGTTTCGTAATAAGAATACCAGAACAGGGCCTGGAATTCAGCCCTCTGTGGACGAAGCTCCAATTAAAGAGATGGAACTAAAACAGTTACTGCAAAGTTTGGAAATCTTTCCTTCGAAATTGAATATAACAGCGCTCAGATCTATTTCCACGGGATATTAGTTTAGAATACCCAGCAACAGGTGTCGCTCTTGCTCCTCCAGATTTTTTTTGACGGTGTGAATATTTGAGTCGCATCTTTCTCCCATTGAAAAAAGAAAACTGGTTGACAGGAAATAAGAGACTTCCCCTCGTCTTTCTCTCTCTCTCTCTCTCTCACGTGACCCCTCCTGCCGTGCCTCTCTCTCTCTCTCTGTTCATATACTCTTCTATTAATGGTGTACTGCGCGTGCCTTTGAAACCTTCCCGCCGCATGAAGTTTTATTGAGGAAATCTGTTATCCTTACTACTTAGACGGGAGCTGGTTGGGTCTGCGGAACTAAGGTTAACTGTGTGTTGTTCCCCTAAACTGTTGTTACAAGGGATCGAGCATTCTTCTCCGTATTAATGTTCAGCTAAGCTACCCTCTCCCGACATCTCACGGTACTCCCTTTTCAAGTACAGCAGAGCGGCAGTAAGAGAACCACATAAGCCTCTCCCCCTCCCCAAAACCCAAGGCGTACTTTCCTTCTCCCTTACTTCTCCAACTGAATATTTTTGTCCTTCGTTTTGCTACTTACTCAGCCAGAAAATTGGACTTCAGGCGTGCAAGCGAGGGAACCCACGTGAACCCAGGTCGAAGCACGTTTCATAGATCGCACCTGAAACTTTGGGGACGGCGAAAACAACAACCGGAATGTTTTTTTCCGACCTTTAGATATACAAAACAGTTTTCGGTCGTTTCTCAGCGAGTACTGAATCGTGCAAAGAATCCAAAGATTCGTTGGTCGCTTCCGACAGCAATAAAGGATCCGAATATATTAACCTTCGCCATTTGATTGGCCGTTTGAAGTCCCACTGATCTGTTATTTTAAATGGCTACCTTGTCAAATGTAATTGATGGTTCGTCAGCTTTAATGTTCGCCATCCAGAGTTGGAGAAGGATCTTTGGCGCTTGTAGCCTCTTAAATCTTCTTTTGCGACTTCAAACTCCGAAGTGTGGTACATTTAAACACCCTCCACAAAGTCCTTCTTATTTGAGGTCTCTGCGACTTCGAGTCATAAAAGTTTAAGAAAATTTCTGTTCTCCGATTTTCCACACTTTTTCCCCGCTTTTAAGAGAAAAAAGCTAAATAACTTTGTTTTGATGAAAAAAGTAATGAACAGAGGGACTATATAGCAAAGATAAATGGAGGGGCGGCCAGTATAATTAGTGAGAATTGATGGCCTCGCCATAAGGACGCGTGATCAATTTTCTTAGACTTTTTACCTGGAAACTTCTAGACATTTTCATTAATTAGATTAAGTAATTATTAATTAACACCATTAAGCGATACTTGATAAACCCCGAATGAGGACTTTAAGCCCACACGTCATGGCTTATTAAGATAAGTTTTTGTAAGGCTGTGAGATATAATACGCAGCGGAGGGTGTAGTGGCCACAACAAATAAACACAGACAGGAGTAATTATGGGGGCCCGTTTTAACGAGAAATGAAAATAAGTATCTTAATTAGAACGTGGCGGATAAAAAGTTGAAAGTAGGACAAAGGTCTTGTAAAGGCGGCTCGATCTCTGCTCGGAGGTGATAATGAGTGCAAAATAACTGCACGTGGCAGGAGAGCGAGTAGTCATGTAGTCAGAATAGCGCGGGGAAGTGCGGGTGGATAACAAGGACGCGGTGCAAATTAACAGTTAAGTTATGATCATCCGCATGAATGATTTGAAGCCCGTCGAATAAGTGGCTTATATTAGAAATAAATGGCGCAAGCATTTGTATTCGGAGTAACTTTTTTAAAACTGATCGATTCGTTCGCTTGTTGAATTTTATTTTGGTAAATTTACCAAATATTTTACAAAAGGATCAAAATTTTGCCGACAATTTGTACACAAGAGTTTTCATTAATGTATTATAAACATCAAATTTCTTTTTAATGAAAGGTTACTCATCGTGCAAAGAGATTCCTAGATCAGAAGATGAATCCTATCAGTCTAGTCGGCAGACCATAAAACAAACTGTGGCAAAGTATTGTAGACCTGGTTCAACTATTTAGACCTCTTACCCTGATAATCGTTGCTTAAACTACGAAAATAGTTTTTGTCTCAAGTCTCGCACTCAACTGCATTCAATCTGAAGCTTATTTAAAAGATGAGTCTGATAATGCGGGACTCAGCCAACTTAATAAACGGAGCCTTGCTTTTTTCATAGAAACTATCACAAAAGTTTATGTTATGCCAATAGTTCTGCTCATTGAGAACCTAATCAGGTCTTTTATCAATCACAGTCATAACAGTCTGCTTCCATAACGTTAAAAAAATGTCCCCAGTTAGGTCAGAATGTGTATCTATTTCTTACTCTACCCAGGACTATGTGCTCAAAATATTGTGCATTAATTCAAGGCTTGAGGAACTCTGCAAGACTTCTTCGGGGAGGGTGGGGGCGATTTTATCAACTTGGTTCGCAGTTGTTAGTAGAAAGAACCTGTTCGAAGAAACGAAATGCATTTGAACAAATTGGTCTAAGGATATTTGCCAATATCATTGAGAAAACCTTAATGATTCAAGTGAACTAGTTTGGGGAAAGAGATAATACAGTACATCTATGCATTTATCTAATTATATGGGTCAAAATAAGGCTTGCGCACATTAATTGCTCCCGATTTGATTCTGCTCAGATATGAGGCCTCAAAAGAGAAAGTGCCTTCTCAGAATGTAAAGGTGTACCTATGGTACGGATATTTTAAATGAACGGATAACTAAAAGTACTTTTTCCAAGTACAGCTCTTGGAAAAGTACTGCTGTAAGCAACTACATGTGTTAGTCACAACAAACAAGAAACGGCAGTACCTCACCTATTTGAACGAAATGCATATTATGTTCAAATGCATATTAAACACATTGAACACAATATGCATTGTGTTCAATATGTTTCTCATACATTGTGTACACGATGCAGGAGAAAAATTGTCATTCTGATGGTACTCGCGGTAGCGCGGTGGTTATAATCACTGTCCTTCCTATATCGTTAGGGAAAGGACTGGGTTCGAAACCCGTTAAAAACTTTTATAGGCTTTTCTCACGCAGCGGCTTCATCAGCAGGTTAACGATATCAGAAGGGAAAGAAATATTTTAGACCTAATTATCAGTAAGGATCCACTGTGCTTGTATGTATACATGCATTAAGGGTAAATATATTGTGTCTGAATGCTGCATTAATGTTGTGGTATGGGTGAAAAACCCAAGCTTCGGGTGGAGACTGTAACCCTCTTCCGAGGAACAGTCCGAATAACTCGGCCACGTTATGAAAAATAAAAAAAAAATAATAAATAAATGAAAAGTCCAATAAGTTCCTTGCGCCATCGATTGGATTCGAACTCAAAACTTTTCCACTCGGTGTGTGGAGGACGGTGATTATATCCACTATGCTACCCGCGAGGATCGTAACTTTAACAATCTTCAAATAGAGGAACCACTGGTGGGCGGTGATCACATTTCAGTGAATTAGGATCTATTTAACGAAGTAACTACGTCAATGGTTTTGTTTTTAGAAGGGGAGGGATTGCAATCATTTTAGACATCATAATTTCTTGCCAGTAGAACCAAATGTAACTTTAACAAATACAAATGGTAAGTGTTTAATGATTTTTTTTTTTTTTTTTTTGTACAACAGAAAGGTGTGTATTCAAGGAATTATGTATTGAAACGCATTGATGACCTTAGTGGTAAAGAACAAAGATGGATGATTACGAATTACATGGAGACTCTGAATCATACACAAAATATAAATTAGTTTGTAATAATAAAGTTACGCAGTGGATTAGGTATACTAAAGCAAAGAAGTACCTATCTAAGAGTGCAAGGTATGGTAAGAAGGTCTTCTTTGCTTATGTTATCGGTTAAAGATAAGGAATCAATCATAATGGCTCACCTGATATCTGTGATAACACTACCGATTATTCTGAACTGGCTGCTGAATAAGTTGAATATTGCATCCACATTCAAGTGTGAGGAAGTTTATAAAGTAGAGAATATTAGTAGTCTAGTAATACTAATTGGAAGTTGAATGATTTTATGGAAATTAAGAAGGGACGAGAAGTGAAGTTATTAAAATTGAACAAGGCACCAGAAACTGACGAAATCTATTCAATTATATTAAAGAAAGCAGCAAAACCTTTATTATAATGCGAGCCTCTTTGGATTCCAGTGATGTCCCAATAGCTTACAGATGTCTCATATTCACAAAGACCTATCTTCTAGACTTCTGTTCCGAAGATTATGGAGAAATTAGTTAAGGATGCAGTACAAGGTCATCTGTCTGGACAACCCTCATAGTAATTAATTACTCACAGCATGGTTATGGGGAGGTTATGTGTGACTAATTACCAACTATGAGTTTGTCAGTAAAGAACTGAGCTTTCAAAGTGTGGAGCACGCTCTCCCCTTGGCAGAGCTGTCTTGTATTTTGTGGGGACCTGTTGTTTTTATTTAACGCTTTTTAAACGAAATACAGATAAACCATCCCACTGATCTAATAAGCGTATTTTATTTCAATATTTAAGTAAACACATTGAGGCACTGTACATATTAATTCAAAAAGTGTGTATATACACTAAAAGAATTTGTCGAAATCAAAGCATGGAATTTATGAAATGTTTAAGGGGAACAAAGTATAAAAGTTGTGAATCTCTAGGACAGTAGGAATAACTTTTGACATTATATTTAAATTTCGCTAAAACTTTTGATACAGCCTCACACGAACGATTGTTGTTTAAATTGCAGCAAAGTGGCATTAAGGGCGAGTAAAGGGATGGTTGAATGATAAGAGAGAGAGAAAAGTTGTAAATTTGGGTTTCTGTAACTAATTAACGTTCGTAATCCAAATACAGGGCATGCATTCGCGATGAAATTTGTTATTTTATGTTTTTTTCCTGATTACTGAGCACAAAGTTTCAACTAAATTTGGTGTAAAGTCCATTTGCACATACTTTTTCGTGAGATCTAATTAAAAGATATTTTGGGGATATTCTTTCTATCCATTTTTTCCAATGATGGTTCTAAATCGTCGCGGGAACCCGCTTGAACATTTAAAAATGGCTCTGCCCATTCCTTTATCGAAAACAAAATTTAAAACTCAACTGAACAAAATTTTAATGCTTTAGTTTTACTACCAGAGTGGCCAAATAATGCAGCGAATCTGACATTTTTCTGAATCTGCCAAAAAAGGAGAAAAAAAAAGAATTCCTAATCACACATACTTTTAAAATATATATTTTTAAAATATAAAACTGGAATTATTACGCCTAAAGAAACGAATGTATTTCTCTGCTTTCGAGATTAACAGCCTCACGCACGGTATTCAATCAACTGTAGGGTTGCTAAGCAACGGTTTCCACACGTCACTGCTACGTTGATATTTAATACGTTTCTATAGCTTTTATTTATTTACGAATTTCGCACACCCACAAGGCTCGTACACGATTGTATTATTTCTAAATTCGTTTAATATTTGTTAAAATGAATAATTTTTATTATTTTAAGTCCTGTTTTATTATTTTTTTTATTTCTTATTACTGGCAAGGTTTCCGTTTACAATCAGCGCCACCTTGAAAGGCGCTGTTTACAATGCGCATATCTTACACGGTAATAAAAAAGATTTAGACAAAAAAGTATATCAAGTGTAAAACGATATGTTTAAAGTTGAACAACGTTTATAGTATTTAATAAAAATAATTAAATTAAGAGTAACACGAAAGTATAAATGATGGAATGAAACTGAAGAAATTCGAAGTAAATATTAATTAATTAAAAATTAAACAATTTTCGACATTTGCAAAATTATCTCGTCCAAGAAACACGCGAACTTTTATAAATTGTGAACTTTATTTGCACACCAGAGGTTGTTCCAGAAAACGGAAGTTGAATGAGGAAGATGAAAAGTTAGTTCTGTGAGTTTGAAGTTGGACAGTGAAAGGATGTTGAATGGTTGAGCCACGTGTTTGAACTGCTTAGGAAGAGAGAACGAGAATTATAGAAGCCAATTCAGAACAGTCCCATGGAAGTATCCACAGAAAAGACATGCAGCAGAAGCAGAACGTTTGTGAGACTGAGAGTGGGGGGGGGACTCTGTTAGAGATGAGTCATTAATCAACTTAACTTCCCCTCTTTTGAATGGAGTCTAGAAGCTTGAGAGAGGTTTTGGGGATTTGTATATTGGATTTTGTTGGACTAATTTGAAAAAATGCTTTTTATTTAATAAATTTTATTTTTTTAAATAAAGGCAATGAAAAAAAATGTAAAAGAAAAAAAACAATGACAAATTATTTTATTAATTTCATAAGTGGGTTTTCTAATTGAAGCTAAATAATGGGCACGCACTCTTTACAAGTAAATTATAGTTGGAAAATTTAGCGGAATTAACTGTCCTTTTTGTAAAGTGGCTTATTTCCTCACCAATATTCTCATATGAACGGATTAATGAGTTATAACGAAGTTCTGAAATGGTGTGATCTCATGGACTCATTGTGTACACGCTGGCTTCTACGCATTGTTAGCATAGTGGGAGCGCCTCAAAAGACAGGCCAGAAACACTCTGGCCCAGTCCATACGCACCTTGGAATTAGTGATGTCCTACTCGACGACCATAAATGCCATCGACCGGGGGAAATATTCATCGAAACGTATTATACTGTCTGTGCTCTGCTCGAGGTGGTCATCTGCCGGGTTAATTAAGAGCCCGGTTCGAGACAATGCGTCGTGTCCATCACTCGCGAGCGGAACCTCGAGCATACAGTGGCAACGCGTTGTCTGAATGCGCGTGTCCTGTCCGCGGCTCTTCTTTTCCTCCTGGAGGGGGATCTCCTCTTCCATCTGTCGGAGATTTGGACGAGCACAAAAGATGTCCGCTACTAGCGACACTTGACCTCCTGCGGCGCTTTTGTGCAAACGGTTACGGTCTATTTCCCGCGTTGGCCGCACGTGCTTATTAACGATATTAGGACTTCCAGACGATCAACTTTTGTTATCGTGATCTGGCAGCGGGTCTTCCCTGGGACGAGGTCGACAGTTTCCAGCTCTGAAGATGGAAAGAGCATCGGCAAAGTTGGTTGTTTTAAATGATTCGGGGTGGGGAGAGCATCGACGCTTTAATTACCGCACGCGCGGAGGAGAAAGAGTTGCGCGGTAGGCGCTCAGAAGACTTTGTCGAGCAGTCGATGAAACTGTTCGCATCTCCGGTTATTACAGGCGACATCACCGGCTTGGTGTCGTGTTAACGCGAGTGCGAACTCGCTGCACGCCATCTATGGACAGCTGTTGGAGGCATTTAAAAAGCGATTATACGAAATATTCGCCAATTAACGTTACACCAACTGTTGGCTCGCGATGAGCCACAGGCGGCGGTTGATGGGTTGTTGACGGGCACTCCTCTGTAAACAACCCTCATCCACTCCTCAAAATCCTTTTAGGTTATTACTTATCGACTTTATATGTGAATACGCTGGCTGCCATTATAAATTTCCAACGCGTTCCAAATTGCGCTGGGGACCGACTTAACGAATATTTAAAGGGTGCGGACCGTAATGAATGCAATGAGCGTCGAGTGGTGTCCGGCAGATATTCGTTGCCCGCGTGCGCCATCTGGTGGATAACAGCGACTGGGTGCGCGTTTAAGGTGACGTGTACGACTTGTTTTCCGCTGACCTTTGTGCGGATTAAGTGAGTGAAAACTGAGTGCTAGGGGTGGTTTCATGGAGCGGACTGCAGCGAGGAGTCGGCCCGAACATCAGCATCGAACGTGGGCAGGATGTTGCGTCGACGCTGCTATCTGAGGCATGCTCGAAGAAAGGCCACGGCGATAAGCCATTGTGTCCCGTGCCGTCAATAACACGCTCCGTGGTGCGCTTCATTGCCCATCCATCGGACTTACCTGTACACGTCGGCGCTCTTCAAAGGAGGTAACGCGGCAGAAAATAGGAGTCGCTGACTTCCGCCGTCGACATTGACCGCTTCTGGCGACGTGTGAAACGCAGTTACATTTTGTTCCGGCGGAGGGCGAGGGGCGGGGGGGATGGGGACGGAGAAACGACTTCGATGTGATGCAGCCACGACACTTCACGGGCAACTGTGTTCGTCGCTTCCAGTGTTCGAACGTCGATAAATGTCATCTGCGTGCGGTCTACACTCGTGTGTTCTTTCTGCACAAATTCATCCGCTTTGCAGAGCACCATTTTAATTGTAGTAGTTGAAGTCAGCTGGCAAAGTGCCCTTCAACGGCATTTTGCAGAAGGAACAATCGAAAATCAAAACTGATTCCGATTGACTTTCGATAGTCTTCAACCTACAGCTGACAGTTTGACGAATGGTAGAGGCCCAGTATTAGCGCTAGAACACCCAAATGATGCAAGAAAGTGAAACTTTGCATCTTCAAACACAATAAACAAATAGTAATAATAAATACTCCAAATAGATAATAATGTTCTTCCTCAAGAACATTATTATCTATTTGCAGTATTTATTATTACTCAAGAGGAGTGTTCCATTTCAATGGATTTCCTCACCCTACAAATTTTTTTCTCCCCACAAAGTGTGGTTCAAGGTGTCTTGGTTAGTTAAACCTAACCTCGGGTTGTCATGCACTCCCGTACCCCATCCTTCCATGTCTTCCTCTTCTTCTTCTTCCAGGTGGTATCCATTCCAGGATTGCCTTTGGATATCTGGTTTCTTGCATCAAATAGATAAGAATGACGCTACTAATAATAGATAAATAAAAATTTTCCCATAATCTAGTAGGTCTGTGCCTTGGTATTCTTAACATTAAGCGTTCACGAGCCTCAGTCGAAGAGTAGAGGTTGAGAAAAGGTTGAGAAGTTAATTAAGAATGCATTAATTGAATGTAAATAACACTAAAGAACCGACAAGGATTTTTTATTGATATTTCATACCAGACAGGGTAATACAAAATGTAATGCATCCGTTACAATACACAATCGTACATAAAGACATCGAGTAATGACTTTAATGAAACCAAATCAAACAGTTTGAGTAAAGTGCAGCCAAAGCCTGTGGCCTCCTTGCCCTATATGGATAATACTATAACCAATTTAACCATCTGCAGACAGAACTGTTGCGTCCATTCGAAAGCTGAAATGAAATAATTTGTGAAACCTTAAAACTGTGCGAGGAACTTTAGAATAAATATAAGGGAGCAATTCATTATTTAAAATAGCATTATTTAAAACTTACATATAAATCTTAAGCCAATAATTCTTCGATGTGTTCAGATTTAGGTAACTACGTCACTGCAACAGGCGCTAGAAAAGTTGAGCAGATTGGTAGTACATCGTTCACATAGACACTGAAAAGTAGACCAAGACTTGATCCTTGAGGAATACCATTGTTTCACTATTAATCTGTATTAATGTGATGATAAACTTGTTTTAAGCCAAATCTGTAGAGGGTCCCGGGTACCATAAGAGCGCAGTTTAGGTAAGAAGAGTTTGTGATTTAAAGAATCAAAGGCCCTTGGGGAGGATGGAGTAAGTAACATCTACCTGGATTCCCTTGTCAACTATTGTGATAACGTGTTGCAAAAAGGAACAGGTTTTTTATCGCAGATCGTCCAGTTCTAAACCGTGCTGTACAGTAGCAGTGTACTGCTTAAGATACATTCGTTAGTTTCTGTGGTATGGAATCAAATGATTTAGCTGAAGAATTTAAAATAATTATCGGACAAAAGTTTTCTGTTGCAGTTCTTCGGGTTTTTTGTAAATAGTAAATGCATGTCTTCAAGCATGGATAAATTCCATCTATCAATCAACGTATTAAATAAGTTTAAAATGGCCGATTCTAAAGATTTCTTGCATTTTTTCCCAAAATATGGCAGGTATTTCATCCTGCCCTTTCTAATAGCGTTGACGAGATATTTTAAGGAATCGACTAGATTCTTTAACACGTCTCATCTTACCATCCAAGAACTTGAAGTGATTTGCAAAAATCTTTGGCGTATACCTCAGGGACGGTATCCGAAATTTGTAGATTGTAGTTAAGCTTTTAAATAAAGATTAACAGTCCATTAACTGAACGTGAATGTTTTTAATATTGGACTTTTAAGGATTCATTTTCGATATAAATCCCTTTGCCAAGAATCACATTGAACAAACGGTATTTCCATTATTCGCGAGGACATTTGTGGTCACCTGAACTTGTAGAGGGGATGAACTCAGTTCACTTACAGTTGCTGGCGAAAACAACATTGGTGGGAAGAGTGCAGTGCAGCATTGCGTTTGAAGGAGAGTTGTTATACACGGGCTACCGGGGCTGGTGGAAGAAACGGCCACTCTTTCTCGAAATTACCAGCCGCACAATCAGTCGAGCTGTTTGTTTCTCTTCGGTAAACTCGTAAATTTGACGCTCGGGTTGAGGCGAGAAACTGCGGGGTTTTTTAATGTCTCGCGCTGATTATGAAAACGGCTCCGCTAATAATTAGACGAAGATAAACGCTTAAAGGTTTCAGGATCATTAAATAGCCGCGCTGGTTAAAGAGGTAATTAATACATTAGTACCGGAAACCACACGCGCGCCCCTTCCACGACCAGCTGCTCATTATTACCGCAATAAAACATTAACCCTTCTTACTTTCCCCGTCAAACGCCTCCACGGCCAAAAAATACGCCGCCGGGGTAATTATAAGGAAAATTACGGCCCTAATTGGCCGAGCAACTGACGACCACCTTAAAAGTGAAAGTTTTGCCGCGAATATTCTCGTCTGGAGAGACGCGGACTGCTTCGGTGTTGCGCCGCAATTGGCGAGGTCACCGAGGGCGCATTAAAACTCGAACACCACCGGGAAAGGAACGCGCTATTACCGAATGTGTTGAAATACCGGTCCGTTTGTTTCTTTAATCAGTTTCGGGTAATCCTCTCGCCCCTGAAGAAGAAGTAGGAGATGTGCTCCCCCCCCCCATCATTCCGCGTTCACCGATGAAGAAGACCGAGATGGTGGACCACTTTGATTTAGAGTCGCGCGAGTTCCAACTGCAAAAAACACCCGGATTAATCTGAAACGTGACCAACTTCTTGGAGTGGACTGTCTTAATGTTCTCGGCGTCTTAATTCTTGCTATCAACATTCCGCCGTGTCCCCTACGAGCAATAATTATGTGGTAAAATAAAAGGCCGTCAGCGGCTGGCGTCCTGCGAGCGTGGCAGCACCGGATCGACATTAATCGCGTCATATGGGCCGGGACAGATAGCAGTTTGTGGAGATGTCGATCGACACGACCCCAGCCTTCCGTACGGTTAACGCTCGATGCGCGTATGATTCCAAAATATGACCCATCCGTCAGAGCGATGTGGTGATGGATGAAGGCGGTTGGAAGATTCAATTATTCACCGGAAGCCATGTTGTTACATGCCAAAATACGGGGTAGGACAAATGCCTGCTGCCACTCAGCACGTTCTAAGTTTCAATATAGCAAATTGATCGGTTGTTCATCTGTCGGCTGGGGGAGGATGCACAAGCGGCAGCTGTCGGCGGAAGGCACGCGTATTTATATACAAGGCGGGCAAGTGAAGTTTGCCAATAAGTTGCCGACGCAATATGCGACCGGAGTAGGGTCATTTCGACGAAATAAAGCCCGCCTGGACGCTACACGATAAGTTAACAATTAAGGCGCACGACTGGGGAGGGTGGTGGGGGATATACTTAGCGAGGAAAATATCTGGAGATTTTAAAGCCTTTAGGTACAAGAGGGTTCTCGTTTATCGGAGTTCGTACTACGGGTTCGTCTCTTTGGTGGTCTAGTTGAGCCAGTTGCTGTCGGGTGTACCACCAAAGAGACGAATTCCACCCTCCCGAAGGACACACAACGAGAACATTGCATTCAGCTCCCCTAATTTCGGCAGCATCGATTTACTGAGATTTCAGAAATCCTTCGAATATTCAGTTTCTGCTCTTTGAAGTGCGTGTAAATCGAGTGGCGGCTTTCTTTTGTTCAAGTAATCGAATCCGGAAACATTTTTGGTGATTCTGAACGTAAATATTGAGCAGAAGATAACTTCTGATCTTCTGCCGAAAACAAAAAAATCGAAACGAAAGCTATTCTTACAGCACGTGCAAATAAGATAGCGCGCCATAAATCCGAAATATGATCTCAACGGCATCGAAGTTTGTCACTCACATCCGAGTAACTTTTTATACAGTTTTTGCGGGAATGTGCTCCCGGGCGATTTGCATTTTGTGAGGACTGAAAAGCCGAGAATAATTCTTGGAGCGAGTCTTGCTCCATCCTCCTGAAATCGGCTAACTACAACCTCGATCGAACAGGGCTTTAGAAATTGCTCGTGGTCGACGGGAATCGCATCCAGACCTCGGCAGGAAATTTATTCCAATGGTCTATGCCACTCTTCTCAAAAGTAAACTTGGGAGATCGACCTGTCATTACTCCTTGAGATTTTGTATCTGTGCTTGTTTATCCTTCCAGTAAAAATATATCTCCATCATCGAGCCTTATGCACATCGATAAGGTCCACATTTGCCCCAAGATGTCTCTGTTGCCAACTTTGAAAATCGCACCTTCGAAGCCACTGTTCACCACCACTATTCTGGTCGTCCTGTCTGACTCCTCTAACATTTTTTCTATCTTTCTTCAGGTGCAGTCTCCAGACCCGAATACAGTTTTCGAAATGCAGTCTCACCATCGTCTCGTATAGAGGGACATTGACATCCTTCTCCTTACTTGCGAACGTTCTATAAATCATGCAGAGGACACCGTGTGTACTCTTAGCCGTCTGTTACACTGCGTGGAAAATTTCACGTCAGATTGAACCATAACCGCTAAGGATGATGGTGTTTTATCCATTAACCATCGTTCCTTCCTTTAAATCGTCAACAAACTTTGACAGCTTATCCTGTGCTCTCTCACCACTGTCACTAAGGATGATAAGCGGAAGTGGAACTAACGGCAATCCTCGGCGGACACCACTCTCTACATTGGTCCACCCCGAGGTATGTCCATTTGTGATTACTCTGTCTCCAATGTTGTAGCGAGCCGATGATCCAACGGAAGATCTTACCAGTAATCCAGTTTATACGACAGCCTTTAGTAGGGAACTGTGTCAAAAACCGAAGTCAAGATATGGCAAATAATGTCAAACTAGTTACTTCCATCCAGCTGTTTTATGACTTCATCACCATAATTAACTAGAATGGGCACGCATGCCCTTCTCAATAAACCAACGCTATGCTCCATTAAGGATACCTTTCCATCAAGGTGGTCCCCTGCAATGGGATTATCCTCAGTAGCCTCTGTGAAGTATGCAATTATACTTCAGTCCTTGTCGCCTGGGTTGAGAGCAACAGTTGGACACATTTGGCATGGATGGGTGAGCAATTATAAGTGGTCTGCATTGAATGTTAATAAGAACATCTTTTTCTAAAAAGAGAGAGAGGGTGTTGGAAAGAATTCCGTTTATTGAACCTAAGATGACATCTGAAGTTCGACAGATGGAATTTCCAGATCTACTTTGCTTTTTATAAGTTTAACGAACGACAACCACGTAAGTACTTTGATGTTACATTCCACGTTGTAATATTTCCCTAGTTCTTCTTCTTCTTTTTCTTTTTATTTGTGGTTGCACTGAGTGATTACTCTTTTAGGTACACCTACCATAACGAATAATTCCCATTTTAGCGCCCAGAAAGGGTCGAAGGTGTCTAAACGCTTGCCAGAGAAATTCTGGTCCATGTTGACTCAATCGCCTCTCACGGTTATTGCAAATTGGATGGTTGTGGATGTATCCTCCAAAGAGCTCGTTCCACCTCATCACACGAGTACTTAATTAGATTAAGTTCTGGCGACTTGGCAGGCCACCGCTCTAGGCCGAATTCGTTTTTGTGCTCCTGGAACCAGTTCTGTCTTTGCGACATGGCTTATTATCCTATTGGAAGAACCGATTCGTAGATGGTAGACTGCAGCCACTAAAAGATGCGCCTGGTGAAAAGCAATTTCTAGCCTGTATTGTTAATATCTGTCAGGATGGATTCGTGGACTGGTGCTCCTTTCGCATTCGGAATACTGTGGCCAAGTATGGAGACATTCTCTGACAAAAAGATAATGAGCTTCTCGAAAGGGTCCAAAGAAGGGCGAATCCCATCTTGAGATGGGCAGAAGGACGACCGTATGGGGAAAGACTCTGATTATGTGGGTTACAGAGCTTGACAACCAGGCACCTGAGAGGGGAGCTCATTGAGTTTATAAGGCTCTGAGGGGATTAGTAAAATGAAGAAAGGAAGAATTTTCATCGTTATAAAGAATTCCAGAAATACGGCCATAAATTGCAATAACGGGGCTTGAGGTTTAGATTAGACTCTAAGAAGTTTTCTTTTAGCCAGCGAGCCGTTGTTCGCTAGAACAAGTGCCCTCGCAGGTAGTTAAGGCTCACATCTTGAAGAAATCCAAATATTAATTGAACAGTTATTTAAGCGAGGAGGGGAGAGCATAATTTATATTTTCTTATCTACTTCCACCCCCCACCCCCCATCCCCCGATGCAGCAAAAGCAATATACTGAATACCAATATTCTGGGCCTCCCACCATGGTGAAAAAGAAGCAACCGGGATTGCAGACCAGGCAACGTTCCTTCATTTGTCTGTTGGCTAATGCTAGTGTTCATGAGCCCAGTAACCGTACCATTTTTTGTTTTTGTTGGCGGGAGAGGAACCCAGTTCGATCTTCAGCTGACCCCATCCGTGGAAGTTACGACAAGTTATGAGTCTTTTCAGTTATTACGGTATTGTTGTGCTGTTTGACTGCGTTGACTTCTCAGCGAAAGTTTACCAATCTTGAGGTCCTTGAGGCTGTCGCAGACATTCTCTCAGATATGCCAGACAAGCTGTACTTGCTACCTGCAAGTCTAAAACGCTAATGTAACTGATATTCGCGTGACACTGGAGTCAAGTGGATCCAATTTCGGAGACGTCCGGACGGTCTGTGACAGCCAAATCATCTGCTTGCACCTTCACGATGGTGGGACTGTTAGTAATCCTGGGTATAACCTCCATGCACATGCACACTGTGGGTGTGAACCAACGTAAGCAGGGGTCGAGTGTGGCGTCCACACCATATGGAGGAATGCCACCCCTCTGTGTTACCAGGCAATATAACTGGTAGATGACTCTCATCAACAGGTGCAATACCACCACTTTGCTTATTGGAGGCTTGAAGTGGTGGAACCCATGTTTAGTCTCTAGAGTTAAGTTCCGGTCAACCCTTCCCTATCTCTTCCATCATGCAGTATGATTGATGACTTTTGAGGTTACAATGAACGTCGTGGAGAGATCCAATATTTCTTACATTTCGAGGGTACAGCTCTAAAACGGTGTTCGCAGGCCGGCCGCTAGTTAGTACCCCGGACCGAACCTATTGGTAACTCTTTAGGAGGCTTCCGGATCAGCTAGTGTATAATCTTGCTACCTCTACTCTGCCAGACAGTGACTGGAGAAAGTCCGAGTACTGTGTATGCTGGGAGGGGGCATTGTCGAGACCACGTTATGTCATGGATCTGGGTATATTCTTACCAGGAGCCATATATAAAATTTTCATTACTTCGTACAGAATGTCCGCCCCCCCACTTTTTCTTACTATTGAATACACCATGAATTGTCAAACTAATAGAGTAACCTTATCTGTGAAAAGATCTAAACCTCCCAAGCACTTCTAATTCATTTCACAAATATACGTGGTCTCAATTCTAATCTCAACGATGTCCATTTCCACTTGCAGTCTTCCAAACCCCATGTACTTTTTCTGACAGAATCTCAGTTATCAGTTGATTCAACTACTGCTCATCTCAGTTGCCCAAATTATTCGCTGTATGATTCCTCTCCCCTAAGAGTGGTACTTGTGCATATGTCCGTTCTGATATTCCCTGTCAGAGACTTGGCAATTTGGAATCTCCTCTCTTTGATCTTCTCGGGCTTAAAATCTCTCTACCTCATTCTGTGAAATTCATCTGTTCTCCCAACTTCACTAATCATTTGAAGCTCCTGGACGTCCTTTCTTTGCAACTTAATCGCGATTACTAATGACCTTGCGCAGATTGTTCATTTACATACCAGAATACCGGACAATCCTAGCCATACAACAAACACCCTTGATCTTTTTCTCACAAACAACCCTTCTAAGTACACGGTCGAAGTGAGAGGTCCTTTAGGCACCTCAGATCACAACTTGGTGATTCTCTCTTCTCCAATGAAGCCTTTATCTCATGGCTATTCCCAACCTCGTATTGTTTGGCATTACAAGAATGCAAAATGGGATGACCTCCGAGACTTCTTTTCTTCTTTTCCTTGGTCTGATTACTGTTTCAAAACTTCTGATATCAACGTTTGCTCAGATCGTGTCAGTGAAATTATTATTTCAGGAATGGAATCCTTTATCCCCCACTCCACTTTAAAATCTCGTACTTCATCTAAACCTTGGTTTTCAAATAAATGGGCTAGGGCTGTTCAAGAGAAGAAGGTTGCATATCGTAATCGGCTTGTTTCCAGTTCTTCAGTTTCATTTTCTGCCTACACCAAAGCTCGCAACAATTGTAAAGCAGTTATTAATCAGTCCAAACTAGAGTTTGAACAGGCTAAGAGTAGAAAACTTGCTTCTTGCCCTAATGGTAGCCGAGCATTCTGGTCTCTTGCCAAAGCTATTGGCCGCAACTTTTACCCATCTCTGCTCCACCTCTGTCCAAACCAGATGGTTCTGTTGTAACTTCGGCAAAGGATAAAGCTGACCTGCTAGCATCCCATTTTTCACTTTCTTATTCCAAAGGTGTTTTTCCTTCTGCTTGGAAATTTGCTCATATCCAGCCAGTTCCTAAAAAGGGTGACAAATCCCTCCCATCCAATTATCGTCCATTGCAATTACTTCTACTCTTTTTAAAGTAATGGAGAAATCAATTAACTGCCAACTCTTAAACTTCCTAGAAACCTTCTGTCTGACCAACGATTGCCAGTATGGATTCCGTCAGTGTCGATCCCCTGGTGATATTCTGACTTATGTTACCCATTTATGGACTAATTCAATGGAAAGGTTTGGTGAAACACAAGTAGTTGCTCTTGACATCTCAAAAGCTTTCAATCGTGTTTGGCGTAAAGGTCTTCTAAACAAGCTTCCATCTTATGGTTTGCCAACTATTTTTAGTGATGGTGAGGGTGATGGTTGATGGCTCTCTGTCTTCTAACTTCTCCACTAATGCCGGTGTCCCCCAAAGTTCAGTTCTTTCCCCCACTCTTTTCCTCTTGTATATCAATGACCTTCTTCCATTGACTGGAAATCCTATCCATAGTTTTGCCGATGATAGCACATTGCATTCAACTTTCCATTTTGAGAAATCTTGTCCTGGCTTATGTTACCCATTTATGGGTAACATAAGCCAGGACAAGGTTTCTCAAAATCAGCTTCAACTTCTCGAAAATCTGCTACCAATTCCTTAAATGCCGATCTTCAGGTAATTCTCCAGTGGGGCAAAGACAACTTAGTTGATTTCAACCCTTCTAAAACTCAGTGTTGTCTTATATCTCGCAAAAAAGGATTCTTCTGCTCCTATGCTTATCTTTGGTGACACTCCGATTTCTAGGCAAAATGATATCTCTTTTGGAGGTTACCCTGACTTCTAATCTCTCTTGGCACATTACTAATATTTCTTCCTCTGCATCTAAAAAACTTGGTTTTCTCTTTCGCTCTTGGCATTACTTTTCTTCCAAACAGCTGCTCACTTTGTACAAATTGCAGATCAGCCCTACCATGGAATATTGTTCTCACATCTGGGGTGGTGCCCCCAAAACCTCTCTTTGGCTTCTTGATTCCATTCAGAAGAGGGCAGTTAGGTTAATTAATGATTCATCAATAACAGAGTCTGTCCACTCGCTTTCTCATAGACGCACTGTTCGTGCTGCATGCCTCTTCTACAGATACTTATAGAAGCGAATTCTGAATTGGCTTCTGTAATCCCCGCTCGTTCTTTAAAAACAGTCCGAATACGTGCCACCACCAGCCAACATCCATTTACTGTCCAACTTCAAACTCACAGAACCAACTTTTCATCTTCCTCATTTAATGATTCAACTGCCGTTTTCTGGAACAACCTTCCTTCATACGTATTTCCTAAAAATTACAGTCTACAGAAGTTCAAGTCCAATGTCAACAAAGATCTTCTTTCGTCTTCTCAACCTGCAACCCAAGCACGGTACTAAGTACTATGGGTTCTAATTCTTCTCGTGTCTGGGGTTTTCATAAAATAAAAACGAAACAAAAAAAAAAACCAGGATCGTCTTTGACTGGATGACATTTGGTTATTGAAACAGCAACACAGTCACAGTTGAAAACTCGATTCGGGTTGTAGACGATTAACATGCCACTTTCAGTGTCACTTAAATCATTTTTTGTTGCTGTTTTTCGCACTGAACTGTATATATACACCAGAGGGGTCGTTTGTAGACACAGTAAGGTTTTTTTCAGTGGGAGGAACTGAACAGAGTCTGCATACCAGAAAGGCAAACTGGCCCTTTTCTCGGATGAAATGTATTTCATCGTACATCAGCACGCCACCCACCTGTTTGCATTTTGCGGTTTTTCTTAGTGCGCTTTGCCCTCATTGACCTCTGAGCGGTACAAGAAATGTATTTCGAGTGAGTGGCGACAATAAATCGTGCACATCGACGCCGCACGGTTTCACCCATCGAGATGTATCTCCGGCGAGCAGTCCGACCTTAAACGCAGCGTTGAAGACTCCCGATGCACTTTGATGCATAACCATGAGGACGGTGCGGTGGCGTATGCAGATGAGGTCGTGTTGCCCGGAGATGCGAGATTGATTAAAGTCGGGAATACGGGCTGACGGTTCCGTATCTTCGTCTTAATTTCCTTCTGCGGGCGCATGCCGGGGCTCATATTTCAGAGAGAGAAAGAAAGAAAGAAATAAACCGAGCCGGTCTCCCAAGAACAGCGGTGCGCACACTTTCAAGGCATCGCCCACAACAACACGGCATCACGTGAGAAAGGAGAGAGCCCGACAGAAGCGATCGAAAAGATCGCTTTTTACGGGTGGCCTCCCTCCCAAGAGTTTCAGGGTGTCTCGTGGAAGGGTTTTGGGGTCTTTTTGTAAATTCTTCAATTTGAATCACGCAGAACAAAAAGACCAGAAAACGCACAATACCTTACAAAAATATTATATTAACAATGCCTTTAACTTAATTTATGTCACTCGAAAGGTCGAGGAACATAAATTAAGTTTTTTTTCTTTTCCAATCCTCAAAAAGGAAAATTGGAAAAGAAAAAGCACTCGCAGTATGTCTCGTTCAAGACTTGAAGTGCTGGTAACTCCGCTGAACCATCCCTTTATTCATAGACATTCATTTAATGTCTCAGTGAGAATCTTTAAAGTGCACTGGAGAAGACAGGGGTTGGATTCGCTTGAAACCTCACGGAGAAGACATTGCTGTTCACCGTCACCAATCAGATCAGGCCTCATAAACCTCCTACTAAGCACCCTTGCCTCAATGAAATCCCTACCTCCTTCTTTATGGGCTGTGGTCAGTCTCTCTCTCTATGGCCGATGTTGGGTGGTGTTGGCTGCTTTTTGGTCATCATTATCCTTGTTGATCTCATAATCTCCTCCAGCTGGGTGTACTTCAAGTCTATGATCTCGAAGAAGTACTTTAGTACTAGGGCTGAGTAAATGTTTATGGCTGTGACCCTGTTCCTGCTGTTCAGCTTTGATTTTACTTCTCAGTCTCTGATGGTATTTCTCAGTCAGGAGGGCCTTCATCTCCTTGTGTTCCAACTTGTAGTCCTCCATCATCTCCAGATATTTGTATGTCTCATCCTCTGTCATGGCTTCAATCTCTTCACCGGAATTTAGCCAAGAGAAATGCAAGACCGATGGATTACATCGAGGATATCTGGTCGAACGAAACTACTAGCTGAATTGCATCCTGATGTCAGTGCTGAACTCCTGGGTGATCAGGAGAAGCTGCTGGAGTTGATTTTCAATTACGACACAGTTTGATGTCATCCCTGTACATCAAGTGAGAGAGAGTGTACAGGTCGTTCCTCCTTTTCGGGTATACCTGTATTTGCTGTTATACTATGATGGACAGTGGATTTGCACCCCTTTATTCCAATCACCACTCTCGTTGCCCTTCTCTGTACTCCTTGCAGCTCTGCATCCTTTCTGAAATGAGACCGCCAGACCTGTACGAAATACTAAAGGCGTGGTAAAACCACTGCCTTATTCAAAGGGACAATCACCTCCCAATCCCCGCTAGCAAAATTCCTATATATCATTGACAAGACTTCATGAGCTACTCTTGCAGACCGTCTGCACTGATCAGAAAATTTCATATCTAACTACACAATGATCCCCAAGTCTGTTTCATTTTCCACTTCCCTCAGTGTATATTTTTCTGGGATTACTGCTACCCATATGTAGCACTTTGCATTTGTCAATATTAAACTTCAGTTTCCACCTCTCAACCCATCTGCTCAACTTTTCTAGATCCTGTTGCAATAGTCATTACTGTTATTAACAACCCTGCCAACCTTCGTATCGTCTGCAAACGTGGACATTACGCATGATATACCATCATCAATATCATTTACGAGTACAGAAAACAATAATGGAACCAACACTGACCCCTGAGGGACTCCGCTAATAACCTTAATCCACGATGAGCAGTGTCCATTGATTACCATTCTCTGTCTTCTTCCCCTCAACCATCGCTTTATCAGTTCCTCTGACATCGATTTAGGTGTAAATCTTGACCAATATTTCTCATTTGGTAGGTAAAGCCTAGTAGCTTCCAAGATAAGTTCTTTGAATGCTTCCCATTTTGAATTTGCTGTTGGTAACATCATCAGTTGGTCCCACTGTATAGAATTTAAATACTGTCTCAGTCCATCGTAGTCGCCTTTACGGAAGCAATAACCCTTCCCTTTACCCCTATTGGTAGTTACCTCTTTCAGTAAATCCCACTTCAGCACACTGTGATCACTGCCACCTAGTGGTTCATTTATCTGCAGATTCTTAATGCATGAAGAATCACTGCTGATAATCAAATCAAGAGTATTACTTGCCTCCCGAACAGGCTGATGTAGAAAACAATCATCCAATAAATCCACAAAAGCCCTGCTAGTGTGTGAGTAACCAGCCCCCAAATTCCAGTCAATGTCTGGGAAATTAAAATCTCCCATTATAAGACACTCTGATTTACTGGCCCACTCTATTTCCCTGTACAGTTCCTTATTATACTCAACAGAGTCATTAGGCCTATAGCACACTCCTACTCTCAATTTTGATCTCCCAATGTTTATGTCACACCAAACTGACTCAACACTGCACTGTCCAGCAATATCCACTGGCTTCACTTCCTTGGTTTTTATGTGTTTCTTAACTAATAGCCTAACCCCTCCCCCCTTCCTATCCTGTCTATCCTTTCTGTAGACGTTGTACTCCCCAAATTCCAGTTCTGCATTCCTTACATCTGTGTGACACCACGTCTCTGATATCCCCACAATATCTGCCTTTAAGGTCTTGACTAGCACTTCAAGCTCATCGAATTTATTAATTATACTCCTAGCATTGGTGTGCATGCAAGTATAATACGTGCACCTATTCTTACTCTTAGTTATTCAAAGCAGCTCCTGTATTTACTTGTTCCATGATGACCCCCATCGATTCCTGACACCCCCAGCAACTTGCATTCCGGTAGAAACAGTGCCAGAATGATTTCTACCTCTGCCTGTAGCTGTTGTTAATTTAGTAGTCAGTGAATCCCCAAAGCTAGCAGATTTCTAACCCACTTCGATAGCATCAGCAAATATTCTTGCACCCTTTCTATTTAAGTGTACCCCATCACTGTAGAAGCAGGGATAGCACTCTGTTGTATCTATTTTCATAGGTAAATTTGTCATTTTTTGTGCTCCAATCTTTAATGAGAGTGTTTTCCTTGTTCATCGTGTTGTGTTATCTTTTCACATAGCCGCGAAGGGTGTCGTGTCTCTTGTGCATTCGATAAAGAGTTCTTCCTTCTATACAATCAATAAACGCAATAATACATAACCAATTAATAACACGCGTTGAAAAGTTGTCCATGTTCTAATGTAATAGGATTAAGATTGCTCCTTGCGCAATGCATATGTTAATTGCGTACGCATTATTGCATGATTGATGTTCTCTGCATACTTTTGTAATTTCAATTTGTTTGTACACGCTTTATGTAACGCGTGGCTTTGACACGTTCATAACAAAATTCTGCCAAATGCCATGGACTACCAAACAAATGCTCCTCGTCTGGATGAATCTGGATGTGACTCGTCTTTGTATTCAGTTGAATTATATGCCTCAATTTTGGGCGTCTGCAGCCCACCCACATCAAAAGCTTGCATTCCTCCGAATACTGACCAATTCGTTGAATTATGCGCAAACAAAGTCGTCCACCTCAACAAAGAACGACTGCGACAGTGACCTCATTAAATCTCGGTCAACTGGCAATGGAAAACGCCTCGCCCTAACTGCCAAAATTACTATCTGAATGATCTCGTAGGCAAACATCTGGGAACTGTGCGGCTGGAGGATCCTTCTACCCAACTGAGGTCAGCACCCACACGTACTGCCCACCCTAACTAGCCCTTTGTGATCATTTTCTTCCCAGGAAAATGCTCACCACAGTCTAAGCAACTGACGGCGACCTCTAGAAATTTGCGAAGGACCAGAAATGCCGGAGACGATCCTTTATGACCTAACCCCCAACCGGGCAAACTGCAAATTAATTATTTGCAATTTAATAATGTATAAAGCGTACTATTTGCAATATTATGTCAAATGTGTTTCACCCGTACAGGTATAAAGCGATGATTAATTGTAATTCATTATTATTGTAATCGATTCATTAGCGTCTACTCGAATTTATGATTACGACAAATCCCAGAGGGCTTCTAAGTTCCAGGTTGTAAAAGACTGTCTTTAATAACACCATAAACAGAGGAGGCTTGAATACGCTCTTAACACGCTTAAAAAGCCTTTACCAATGCTGTATTATGGTATACCAAATCAAAACGTTTCTTTACAATATAATAATAAATCACATAGTCAGTGGTGTCAATTCTTTGGGCTTGAAACGTTGGGAAAAAAGAAGACTTAATTACGGCCATTTGATAGTACCATAAGAGGACGGCAAGATTAATAAACGAAGCAGATTTGGAGACGTTTGATGGACACTTCAAGAAGCATCTGAAATCTCCAAGTACATCTGAGCTTTGAAATTTATTTCACGGTTTTGTAATTAGAGAGAAGGAAATCAGAACGAATGGCCTTCTGAAACTGTTCACACTGATCCAATCTCTTCTTTTAAGATTACTTATTTCCAAAGAAAACTGTTTATTCAATGTTACACCTGTGATGCTAATTGCAATTTTTGCTGTTGGCTTTCTCTCTGAAAACATTTCTATTAATGACATTGACATGTAATGCGTTCGTGTATACATATCGCGTTATTAGTTACACCCACATAATAGTCAGCATAACCCACCCCCTTTAGCCCTCAGAACAACCCGAACTCTTGGTAGCGTGGATTCCGCGAACTGCCGAAAGCGTGCGTCAGCAATGCTGGTCCATGAGGACTCAACTACCTCCCACAGTTGTTGTTCCACTTTTTGCAAATTGAATCGTTGAAGATCTCTGGAGAGCTCGTTCCACCTTATCTCCAATTGGTGCTCAATTGGATTGATCTGGTGAATGCAGTGGCCACCACAGTAGGCCAAATTCACCCTCATGATACTGTAACCAACTGTGTAGAATTCTGGCCTTGTGACATAACGCATTATCCTGTTGGAAGAACTCGTTCGATACACTTCGGCCATCAAGGGATGCGTCTGGTTCGGAAACGATTTCCAGATAACCTGGAACATCCAAGTATTGTGCACCGATATCGAGGGGCACAATGTGTATTATGAAAACACGCCCCACCGCCACCACCACCACCACCATCATCAGCAGCAGCCTGCATTGTTGAATCCTGGCAGGATAGCTTCATGGACCGTGCTCCAAGTTAGGATAGTCTTTTCTTCTTGTAGCAGTGCGCTCTTTCCATCCCCAAGATTGCAGTTGCTTGGATGTTGTTCGTTGTTGCTAGGCTAATCTCGAGACTCACGGTCTTACGTGAAAACCCCCAGTACTTTCGAGATAATTTTTGTCGGAAATGAAAGCGAGATTCAAGAGGCTACTGTAATTAAAAACGCCTTTTGGTTATGAACCAGGTGTTTAGAAGCCCCGATTGCGCAAAACATGCAAATGTACGAGGGGGCGTTTGAACACTTCGTGTCTAAGTATGAAAGAGTAGTAGTACGGTGTTAATACTTAAAGTATAGCACTTCAAGTAGTAACCCACTAATCTTCATGAACTTTCAATAACTGTTTTTTTCATTACAGGTGCCGATAACAACAAAGCTGTGTGAATGAGGAAAGTTAGTCACCGTGCAATCATCCAGTTTTGGGAAAAATGGGACGAAAGCTAAATTCATGAGGATATGGATACAGCATCGGGGGAAGATGCCCCCTTTTATTCCATGGTTAAGAAGTGGGCAGCAGAATTTTTAAACGTGGGAGGAAGAGCCTGAAAGATGGCTGACGCTGTGGAAGACCTGCAACGTCCACCATTCCATAAGTTGTTGACATTGTGCGAATTCTGGTGATAAGCAAACGAATGACAGTTCCGTACATTGCCAGCGTCTTGGGAATCCCATCTGCACGTTTGTATCACATGATAACAAAGTTCTCGCCATGAAAAAGACATCAGCACGATGGTCCCAAAGTGTTGATAGCAGATCAAAACGCACAAGAGTCGCAAAGTCATGCGAACATTTGCATCGTTTTTAGGCAGATCCAGAAAATATTCTTGCAAGGTTTGTGACCATGAATGAGATGAGGGTGCATTACTTTTAGTCAGAAACAAAGGATTAATACAAACAGTAGAAACACTGCTCTTTTTCGCCTCCAAAGAAAGCTAACTCAATTCCTTCTGCTGACATGGTGACAGCGTCGGGTTTTTTTTGGGGGGGGGGGGGATGCTGATGGAGTGGTGCTAATGGATTACTTTCAGTAAGGCCAGAGAGTCACAGGGCGTATTACGCAGACTTTGTGAGGCATTTGGTTGAAAACATGAAAGAGAAATTCCAAGGAAACCTTGTTCCATGAAGACAATGAGCTTGCTCACTAGTTTGTCATTGCTATGCCTGCACTATACGAATGCAGCTTTTAAATCTGCTACAGCGGATACATTCCTGGAGGCCAAGGAGAAAACTTTCGTCGCGGCTGAAGTCAATGTATTGCAGCACCGATGGCAAAAGTGTATTCACTCCAAAAGGGATGATTTTCAAAAGTAATATTTTGCCAGACTCCTCAAATGAACCTTTCATATCTAACCCACGAACCTTTGAAATGCCCCCTAGTATTTAAGAATACAGAGGTAGACGTTGGGAGAAAAAGCAAACAAATTGGCATCGTTTTAAAGTTAATTATATAATCAAATCTGTCTTGATCCTACAATTAAATATAAAGGTTCTTGAAATGGTAATGATCGTTAAACAGATACAGTTTGAGTTTTTCTTGAGAGTTGTAAATATAATTGCACATTTCTTTCACCAAATGGTCCCCGAAAAATGCCAATTCAGCACCGAATGGGGACTTGCAGAAGTTCAGGCGCAAAGATTTGCCAGCACATCAAGTTGTGGAGAAGTTCGGTACCAGAGATTCATCTCTAGTGATAAAATATTTGCAAAGCTCACTGGTATTTATGGCTACGAAGTTGGGGGAGACCACAAGACAATTAACATTAACATTATGGTCAAATATGGCCGTGTGTTTATTTCAGTTTAAGAAAATAATTTTCCATTTCTCGTCTTTAAAAGATTGCAAAAAACTTAAGTCATCGTTGGTTGAATACGCAAAAACAATGCGGTTATGAAAAGACTCGTTTTCCAGTTCAAACATCTGTTCCATGAAACGCGAGTGCGTCTCTGGGCGGAAGAAATTAATTTGCCACAGAGAGGCGAACGCCCCTTCGAAGCTCATTTTGTTTATTGAAACATCCCGTTATGACAACGCAAGAAATGGAGCTTGCACCACGATTATCCTCTGAGAAGGCAATTATGCGATCCCTCGAGAACGAGACGCCATTAGAGAAATTTGTTTCGGTACTGCACCCATTGGCTACCGCTATAAGGGAATTCCACCCCTACACGGGGTTCTTCAGTGGTTCATTGTTGGAAGAGAGAGAGAGACCTTCGGAATTTCCAAGTCCACAATAACTTCCAAATGTCTAACAGCGGTGAGGGAAGACAGAAAAGACTGAGGCACACAAATGGCTCGGTATGTTTGCAAAGGGCCACCTGTGCGTCTTTCCTTCGCTCACTCGCAGTTATTTGGAGTGCAACCGAGAGGTGTGCGATCGAGAAACGGCACAATTCTCAATAAGTCACCGCTGTCCGGCCCTGATTAATAAGCTATTTGATCGCTATGCGCTAATTACGGCAATTCTTTGTATCGCGCATCGAACTCTTTATTACCGTTACATTTTACCGACCCGGCAAGTTTGGTGACCTGTCCAAGTATTTGTGGGTGCCAGCGTTCAGTAGACGCCGGAAGGATTGCCAATTTAAATCCTTACGAGCCGTTTCGCATTTTCTTCATTTCATCGCCCTGACGGCGTACATTTCGCCCAATCGAAAGCCTGTTAATCTCTTAAAAGACTAATGTGCCGCTATTCTTTACCTTGCAGAAAAGAAGGCCCTCAATATACCTTCCACTTAACCCTCATTGCTCCTCGATAATTACCCTGTCGGCAATCCGACCGGCATAATTGCAGCGGGGACAGAAGCGTCTCAGAGATGCAGTGAACGCATTACAGTAGCTCTGCGCGCGACAGATAGCGTTTAATGACATTGTTTTACAGCGGAACCTAATATGGCGACAATCCCCCGCACGTCAATTGCCACTCTGGCCCCGGGAGGGTCCCGCGTATTCATATATCACCGATATACGGGGAACAAGGTGAAATTTGAGTCATCCCGGCTACTGTTAAAGGCTGTAAACCACATTTCCTAAGTGCTCAACCCCCTTCCCCCCTCCAGTTGGTGGGAGGGATCTCGCTGCAACCGAGAAGCCAGTTTGATTCTAAAAATAGAGGGGAGTTACAGTTGTTCAGACTAATGGGTAGCCTAAGGGCCGATCTCGGGATGGTGCTTTTAAACGCACTAAATATTTCGGAGCTGTATTTGGGAACTGGTCTGGGGGGACGTTTTCGTCCCCAAATAACCTTCGTCTGCCCTCCTAATTGACTACCTGCACCGTTTAACCCACTGCCATTTGGAAAGGGCGACAATCCAACATTCGGTTTCTTTCTAGTGGTCCCTTAAACAAGTGAATGGAAGGGGCCACTCCCAACACAGATGGATTTATACACCGAAGGCTGTTCATTTTGATGGGATGAAATCTCTTCGACCAGTGTTTGCAGTAAGCATTGTCCATCGAGTCAATAACTGCACAATTGACATGGGACAATCTTGCCGAAACAAGGGGCAATAAATTTGTTTTTTATGATAAAAAGCAAACGTGTGTCTGATGTACTATAAATAAACTCTTTATAAGACATGTTCGCTTATATGTATTTTCATTATTTTAAGTTAATTATTTTTAATTTAATTTTTACATTTTTATTGTATTTTACTGTTAAAAACCTTCGTTTTTTTTTTAAATTGCCATTTGGTTCAGCCTGACGAATAGAATCCGCTTTCTGAAAAGGAATTCGAATATCGATTTGTTGGTACTGGATGTTTTGAGTGCTGAAGTAGGCAATGCTCTGTTTGGGGATTTATTAGGCGCATCGGCAACTAGTAGGCAATGCAGCGCCAACCTTTAAATCAGGAGTGGCCAAGCAGATGTGGTCACACAGCGTAATCACAAAGAGATATTCCTTTTAATAAAGTTAATGCATCTCACCTGACAATTCCCTCTAATAGCTTCTCTAGTTCTTCCCTGAATTGAACAGCAGGTGGAAGTTTGTTCCAGCAATCAAACACCCGCTGGCTAACAGAAACTTCAGCACATTTATTCTGCAACTATCCTTCCTCAATTCGAATTTGTGCCCTTTCATATGTATCGGTGTGAGCAAGAAGAAGAATCCCATCAGCATTGAGCTTACTCAATCCATTCGAAGCTTTAAACACCGCAATCAGATCACCTCGTAGGTGCCTAGCTTCCAGACGCTGCAATTTGCAACGCTGAAGTCTTTCTTGGAGAGTGCACCCCTTTTTTTCGCTCACAAATTTCGTTACCCCTCTCTGTATTCGTTCCAGCAGCTCTACATCTTTCCTAAAATGAGGCCTCCAGACCTGTGTGGATGTGGAATGGCCATTGCCGTATACAATGGGATAATCATCTCCTTACTCCTGCTAGCAAAGTTCCTGTCGATCATTGACCAAACCTAACGAGCTGTCGCTGCTCGGGGACCTCCATATCTGACTGCAGATTTACGCCCTCTCAAAATCCTTTTCATTTTACATCACAATTGGTACGTTAATTTGGGATTACTGATACCCATGCGCATTCAATATTAAACTTAGAGTAACATTTCTCAGCCCATTATATCATTTTCTGATTTTACCAGATTTCAAGAAATGAAGGTTTTTCTTTTTTTTAGGACCATCTAGAATAACCTTGATTTCTAGATAATCAGGATATGCAATAGCATTCTGATTACTGCCATTAACGACTTCGCTGAACCTTTGTGTTATTTGGAAACTTAGACAATAAGCTTGATACGCTTTTATCATTATCGTTAATAAATAGTGTAAAAATTAAGGGGCCCTTGCAGTTAACCCAGAAGGACTCCACTAATAACACGAGTCTCAGAAGAGCAGCGTCCATTCATAGCCACCCACTTGTAAAAGTATTATTTTAATGTAATCTTAATGTGGAATTGAAATTGGAGATATTCGTGATGGTCCACCTGTTTGCGCGTGGTTTTATCTTCTCTTTGTTGAAGATAATTATCTGATTTTGCTAAGTCTTAAGATTCAGATAGTGGTAAAGTCGAATATCAAAATGAAATCATCTGTTTGGTTCTTTGTTGGGCTTGAAGATATCTGGGCCCATAACGCTCAATGATCTTCTGAATGTTGGTATTTTCAGTGCTTTCTATTACGCCTCATATCCATTTTTACCGCGGTATTTTTGATCCTTGTAATCTCAGCTGTGTTGGCCAATCTGCGCTTGTCTCCTCTTCCCTACGTAATGTCATGTAACCTTAAACCCCCGTCTATCCGAGCGCTTTTCTCCTCCACCGAAGGATTCTCAAGTAACTCGTCGCCATCAATTCTTAATTATGTAGTTTATTTCGGAGACCGGAAGAATCTTCCTCGGTATAATATTTATCCCCCACGTTATTTTTCCCCGCAATACTCCCCCGGTGTTTGCTGTTGGGAGCCTGCGCATTATTGAACTCTGTGAGTATGGAAGTGTAAGCATCGAAGGAAGTCATTCAAAGATTTCACGTATTTTTATTCTTTCTCAAATAACTCTAAATAAGACCTAACATACAGTAGAACATCTGTAATGTGTATTAACATATTTAAATGAGAGCCTCTTTGTACACACTCCATTAACTGTACACACATTTTGTAAGCCGAAAATTGAAAACTCGCAGAAATGTAAAGTTGCAAAAGCAATGCGTCCTAATTGATCGATCAATCGGTTGATTAATTCCATCGGAGAGCAAATAATCGGACTCGTGAGAAACCAGATTGGGTTTTCGTGTTTCCAATTGCGGTAATGGCGAACTGAGGGAAGCTTGTCGCGTGCCTGTGGCACAAAGCGATTGGTCCGACTTGGTCCACGTGTGCATCCATCTCCAAACTGATTCCATCAACAACGCCCGCCACGAAACTCAAAATTGAAATTCGACAAAAAGCGTATATTTGATATACATTCTGTGCGTTTTTTTCTTTAAAATCTGACTACGTTTAAATAAAATCAGATTTTATTGTTGAAAAATAGTGGCGAGAAATGAAAACAATAAATAATGGAGGTGGTAACGTTGGGATCTGCGAAGGTCAAACGGAAATCCTGTACAGGTGAACCTCTTTGAACGGCACTGTCCTTTCGAGAAAATCTGCGCAGCCAGTCTCTGCCCTCTGTACACCACGAGACACTTTCGTTAGAAGGGAGTTTCAGCACCTTTTTCGTTTACGCCGGCATCACTCGGTTGGTGACCGACGATTGGCCCGTGACACGTAACAGGAAGCGCATCTGCACGAGGAAGTGACGCCAGTTTCATCACAGTTGCAGCTTGGGATCCGAAGAGGCGACGGAACTTTACATATTTATAAATGGATCCGGCGAAGGTCGGTGGGGGAGGTTATGGTGTCGCACTGCGGGCACAGACGCTTCGTACCCTGCAAAGAAAATGATCAATAATTGGTACATCGAATACAATCCACAGCCTTATTTATTTCTTAATAATTTCAATCTTATTCACAAAATAAAGAGAATCTTATTGATGTTGCAGCCACAGACACGATCGCATTCAATTCTGTTCGGTTAAAAGCAAGCTGAAGACATCGAAACGTTGCCGGATGTGCATCTACCCATAATTCTTCACGCTACACTGACAACGCCAGCTTACTGGCGTTGCCACAGCACCAGCATCAAATCCTCACTTCCGCGATTGCTTTCTCGGAAACCAAAATGAATTATTGCAGTGAAAAAATCAGGAAAGAAATTTTAAAAATGAAAGAAAAAGTTTTCAGAAAAATTATCGATTTGTTAAAAGAACTAGAAATCATAATTTACTTTTTTATCGCTTGAATGTTTATTACCTCGAATAGAAATGTGATAAACACAAAAGTACACTAAGGTGCAATCCTTTTTGACAAATCATAGCCCGGCCGACCGGGCTAGCCGAGTGGGTAAAGTACCTGCCCGGCAACCCAGAGGTCGCGGGTTCGATTCCCGCCTCGGGCTTGGATCAAAGTACTGCAAAAACCTTGGGAGGTGCAATATGGCCACAGAAGCCGATGCGCCAACAACTACCAAATCAAAAAAAAAAAAAAAAAATCATAGCCCTCAATCAGTATGTTGTATCACGAGTTCGCACCATAGATGAGCAGATACAAAATGATGCTGTCTGTTCACAATTTAGCGTGAGAAACGAAATATTAAACTAACTTTGAACACGGCCTGATAGTCGGCGCCATTACGAATATTTTGGACACTAAACCCTGCTGCGGTTTCCCTTGCCACTGTGTTTCGGGTGAATCCAGATTGGCCCGATGACATCGGCCAAAATATGATTAGCTCGTTCGTTCGAGAGGTTAACGTGCGTTGACCTCTCGAACGAACGAGCTGATCATCTTTTAAGGCTATAGTCAGTCAATGTAATGGCAACCGAGAGGATGACCAAATCAGCAAAACACAACAAAATATGGTTATACTGGGCTCAGGAACATTGGACAGCTCAGGATTGGTAAAACACATGCTGATCTGGCGAATTCCCGCTCTTGCTGTTTTACACTGGTGGGAGAACCGGAATATTGCGAAAACAGTGCGAGTCCATCTACCCCTCTTACAGTGTCAACAATGCAGGCTGATATGGGGACTGTCTTCGTAAGACGTATTGGGTCCCTCGACACCACTAGGGTAGCATTTGGTTACTACAGGTTACCTGGAAATTGTTTCTAACCAGCGCACGCACCCCTTTCTGGTCGCAGTGTAGCCATCTGCGAAAGAGCCTCCAACAGAATCATGCGCCATGCCACAAGACCCGAATTCGTTTCAGGAACGCGACACCGAATTTAGCTTACTGCGGTAGCCTCTACATTCAGCGACTCTCAATCCGATCAAGCGCCTGTACGACGAGGTGGAACGAGCTCTTCAGTAAAGATCCACAACAACTGTGGGAAGCAATTGAGTCTACACGGACACGCACCCCTGAGGCACATTTTCTACACCTCATTGAAACCACGACGAATCCAGGTTGTCTGAGAGATAAATGGGGATTTACTCTCTAGGAAATGGATCCGATTAAGTGGCACTTAGTGTACATGAAGAGCTAACTGCTGTTTTTGAGTTGAAGTAGGGAAAGAAGGCTGAACGTGCCACTGAATGGTGCAAGAAGATAAGAAACGAAAGGCAGCTTCATCACCATTGATAGAATATTTATTATAGGAAATTTAACGTGAATGATGGAGTTGAACCGTGACTTACAACGATCAGTTCTATCCGGTGATTGGAGAAAATCTCAATTCCCAATTGGTGTGATTCTTACCAAGGATCCGGGCTTCTTAAAGAATATAGCACGAACCGATGACAGGCAAAAAGTACAATGTCTTAAAATGAGCAGTATCTAAAGAAATTTCGGTGGTTATGGAAGGGGTGAGGACTTTAAATTTCCTAGAAGAATAATATAATGGAGTAAAGTACTCCTCAGGTTCTGTTAACCGGCGAGACAATTTTACGCTATGATGCAGAAGCATCGAGGGAAGTGTTTATCGGATTTCTCCTGAAAGTGGAGAAGTACCCCAGTTTGGTGAGATATCTCTCTTTTACAAAAGAGACATCTGACCAATCGTAGCCTAGCGTTTATCAAAAGGAATACACCATCAGCTCTACCAGCATTTTGTGGCCATTTCCAATGTCTGTACCTCGTTTAATGATTCACAGGTTTTCAACCCACCACGCTGTAAATGGGCTTCTCTTCTTACCTGGGTATCAATAAATTGGTTGGGGGGGGGGGGAGATCAGTTAAAGTGTTTCATGGCGAACAAGATTCTCGTACAACGAGATACTAAATTTACCATTTAGTTTAAAGAGGCCAATGGGAAAGAACGTGGTGTCTTGTCTATAATTTTTAGTTCCTTTTGAAAAGGACGTCACAGTCTCTTTGTATAAGATGACTGCATTTGAAATATAGCAGAAGGAAAAAGAACTGGCGAATCAAATTCGCTTGCCTTCTTCCTCTGTACTATGCTGTGCAAGAGAAGGTCGAATGATCCTCAGTTGCCTGTTATTGTTCTCCCTAGATCAGACACAGGGAAGGAACCCGATTTATTCTAAATTACCTTCCAGCCGCGTAAGGTGGAATGAATTACTCCAAGATGGAGATTTTCGTAAAATTCAGACTTCGTCTTAATTTTAGAGAAAACTTCGGGGTTTAGAAACACTTTCCGAGAGGGGGGTGGAGGGAGAGAGGAGAGAACTCGAAAAAGGAGATAAAAGGTGTATTATAACTTCATATCATCCGCGAAAGTGACATTTGCTTAAAGCCTTAAATCATTCCAAGTTTTTCTAAAATTAAGATAAAAATTTCAGTTCTGTACAACTACCACGCAGGTAACAAATGAGGCCCTAGTGGGGAACCTTGTGGGATACAATGTAAAAGAATTGAAGACTTGTCTTCCTTGCCAACTAATAAATATTAAATGGCCGCTCAAACAGATCGAACGAAGAGGAACACGACGCGTGGATAGAGGAGATGTAAACAGAATTCAATGTCATCTGGAAACAATCGATTAAAGAGCTCACCTTCTTTATCAAAATTGGTACGTGTAAAACGAAATTGGTACGTGTAAAACGAAATTGACAGTTGATGTTGACGAAGGAGGCCACCTTGTTACTATCGATGAAAGGATGATGGAATAACTGGAAAGTAATAATTAAGCGCTGAAAATGCTCGTTCACTCTCAATCATCCGCATATTAAAACTACAGCCTGGTCATAAACTATCATCCCACCATCAAAGTAATCATCACTTTTTAACAGCGCAAGGGTAAATCTCTAAAGCGGTGTTCGCTGGACAGCAGCGAGAAGGTCCACTTCACAGAACCTATTGATAACTCACCACGAGGCTTCCTTGGAATCTACTCTTTTCGATTAATCACTTGGAAACCTTTGATTTCCGCTCTTTCAAAATTGACCTTCTCCAGTCCAACTTTCCTAACAGTGAGGTAATTTTCCTTGGCGATTTTAATGTTCTTAACTCCAGCTGGCTTCCGTTTCCTATACATTCCCAGATGGTCGAGATGCTGAGGCTTTTGCAATTACTAATGACCTCACACAGATTGTTCACTTCCTTACCACAATACTAGACAATCCTTACCACACAGTCAACACTCTTGACCGTTTTCTCAAAAACGACCCTTCCAAGTACATGTACACGGTTCTCCAATGAAGTCTTTCTCCCGTGTCATTATCAGCCTCGTGTTTTTACACATTACAAGAATGCAAAATGTGATAATCTGCCAGATTTCTTTTCTTCATTTCCTGGGTTGGATTGCTGTTTCAAATCTTCTCACGTCACTGTTTATTTAGACCGTGTCTGCGAAATTATTCTTGTGGGAATGAATTCCTGTATTCCGCACTCTACCTTAAAATCTCTTCCATTATCTAAACTTTGGTTAACCAATAAATATGCTGAGGCTGATCAAGATAGGAAAGAATATCGAATTTGACTCGCATCCATATCTCCAAGTTCATTTTCAACCTGTACTAAAGCTTGCAAAAGAGTAAAGCAGTTATTAATCAGTCCAAAATAGATTTAGAACAGGCTAAGAGTAGAAAACTGGCTTCTTATCCAATCAGTAGGCGGCCATTCTGGTCTCTTGCGAAATCTATTGGCGACAACTTTTGCCCATTTCTATTCCTATCTCTCTCAAAACCCGATGGTTCTATTATCACATCAGCCGAAGATAAAGCCGAACTGCTGGTATCCTACTTTTCTTCTGATTCTTGTATTCACAGTCTTGATGAACTACGATGAAAACCTTGAGTTGGTAATCCTCCCACCATACTCCATTCAGTTCCTCTCGTGGTCCATCAAGCGATGTCAAAACAATTATGAACAGTCTTGACGCAAAGAAAGCTCCATGTTCTCATTTCTCCACTTGTTCTTTAAACCTGAGCTTAATTCTTTTCTGTGTCGGCTCTTTGCACTTTCTTATCCCAGTGATATTTTCCCTTCTGCTCAGAAATTACTCATTTCCAGCTATTTGCTAAGACAGGTGATAAATCACTCCTGGTCAATTATTATTCCATTGCACTTACTACTTTACTTTCTAAAGTAAGGGAGAAATCCATTAACCACCAACTCCTTAACTATCTAGGAATCTTCCATCTGATCTATTGATGTTGAATAAAGGGATGTTGACTGGTTGTAGCACGTGTTCAGACTGCTTTGAAAGAGGGAGCGGGAATTATAGAAGCCAATTCAGAAGAACATGGAAGTATCTGTAGAAGAGGCATGCAACAGAAACAGTACGTCTAAGAGAGAGAGAGAGTGGAAAGACTCTGTTAGAGATGAATCATTAATTAACCTAACTGCCCTAATGGAATCTAGAAGCCTGAGAGAGGTTTTGGGGGCACCGCCCCAGATGTGGGAACAATATTCCATGGTAGGGTGGATTTCGATAAGTACACGGTGAACAGCTGTTTGGAAGAAAATTAACGCCAAGAGCGAAGGAGAAAACCAAGTTTTTTTAGATGCAGAAGAAGCAATATTTGTAATGTGCTTGTGCCAAGACAGATATAAGATCTTGTTTAGAAATCGGAGTGTCACCAAAGAAAAGCATAGGAAGAGAAGAATCCTTTTTGCGAGATATAAGACAGGACTGAGTTTTAGGATTGAAATCAAAATAAGTTATGTTTTCTCCACCGGAGAATTACCAGGAGAGCAGAATTTAAGGAATTGCCTTGAATGCTGGTCTCCAGGTAATTTTCGTAGTGGATATTCGGAAATTAGAATCTATTTGTACAGGGCAAGGTTTCTCAAACTGGATGGTGGAATTCAATCTGCTGTCATCACCAGAACTATGGATAGGATTTCTGGTCGATGGAAGAAGGTCATTAAATACAAGAGGAAAAGAGTAGAAGAGAGTGAAGTTTGATGAACACCAGCATGAGTGAAGAAGTTAGGAGAGTGACAGCCAGTGAGCGCTCGCAAGTGAGCAATCAGAGAGAAAACTGGATACCCAATTACAAAAAAAACAGTTGGCAAACCGTAAGATGGAAAGTTATTTAGAAGACATTTATGCCAAACACGATCAAAAGCCTTTGAAATGTAAAGAGCAAATGAATGAGTTTCACCAAACGTTTCCCTTCAGTTTGTCCATAGATGGGTAACATAAGCCAAAATATCAACCACGGAGATCGACACTGATGGAATTCACACTAGCGACTGTTGATCTCTAGACAGAGGCGGACTGGGTCAAAAATTCTTACCGGAGAAAACTTTTAGCTGCCTCACAACAGTGTTTATGGTCATATGGTTTACAGAAATTGCACATCGGTCTGCAGCCTTCGGCCCACTGGGGTTTCTCCGGTAAGTCTTATGGCCAGTCCGCCTCTGTCTCTAGATAGTTTAATAGTTGACGGTTAACTGATTTTTTTCATTACTTTAGAAAGTGTAGAAGTAAGTGCAATGAGATGATAGTGGGACAGCAGTGATTTGCCATTCTTTTTAGAAATTGGCTGGATATGAGTATATTTCCAAATAGAAGAGAAAACACCAATGGAATAAGAAAGTGAAAAAAGGCGACAGAGAATAGGAGTAATTTCAGGAACACAAGTTTGGAGAACAAGTAGAGAAAGAAAATCAGTAACTTGATCTTCCTTTGCATCAAGATCGATCGAATCCTTTTGCGATCCTTTTGACCGAAGACTACCCCAGTATTGAAATGGTTTTTACTGGAAATGGTTTACCAAGGTCATTAATACAAGAGTTGGAAGAAAAATAGGATGCTAGCAGGTCAGCTTTATCCACGGCTGAGGTAGCAATAGAGCCATCGGGTTTTCAGAGAGATATGAATAGAAATGGGCAAAAGTTGCGGCCAATACATTTAGGAAGAGACCAGAATGCTCGACTACCATTTGGACTAGAAACAAGTTTTCTATTCTTAGCCTGATGGAAATCAAGTTTGGACTGATTAATAACTGCTTTACAATTGTTGCGAGGTTTGGTGTTGGCAGAAAATGAACCTGGATTTTAAGGTGGAGTCTGGAATTAAGGATTCCATCCCTACAAGAGTAATTTCACTGACACGATCTGAGCAAACGTTGACATCAGAAGATTTGAAAGAGTAATCCGACCAAGCAAAAGAAAATAAGAGATCTAACAGTTCATTCTATTTTGCATTTTTGTAATGTCGAGGGTGAGAATAGCCACGAGAGAAAGGCTCCATTGCAAGAGACAACATCACCAATTTGTGATCTGAGGTGCTTATTGGACCCGTCACCTCCACTTGTTGGCTGAGTGGTGTTAGGACTGTCTGGTTCTGACAGATAAACAAATAATTTGTGCGAGGTCATTAGTAATAGCAAAAGACTCAGTATTTCTAGTCACGCTTCCGTGTGACTAGAAAACGGAAGCTAGCTGGTGTTGTGAATATTAAAATCGTTAAGGAAAATGACTTCACTCTTTGGAAATTTGGACTGGAGAAAGTAAAGTCTCAAAGAGACGAAGTCAAAGAGCTCCAGGTGATTAGTGGAGTTGAGAGAACGATAGAGGCAACAAATGAATTTGACAGAATGTAGTAGAGAGATTTTAAGCCAGAGAAGATCGAAAAGAGGTGATTCCAAATTACCGCCTGTGACAGCTTGCTGATGATAGCACATTGCATTTGACCTTCCAGTTTGCGAAACCTTGTCCTGCCCAAACAAATTCAACTTCTCCAATATCCACTATCAATTCTTAAATGCTGTTGTCTATGTAATTCTCCAGTGGGGCAAAGATAACTTAGTTGATTTCAATCCTTTTAAAAGCTCGGTCAAGTCTAATAGATATCGCAAAAAGGATTCTTCTGCTCCTATGCTTATCTTTAGTGACACTCCGATTTCTATGTAAGTCCATATATCTGTATTGGGGATTACCGTGACTTCTAATCCTTCTTGGCATAAGAACGTCACAAATACTGCCTTTGCTTCTAAAAAGTGGGTTTTTTTCTTTCGCTCTCGGCGTTACTTTTCTTCCAAAAGCCGTTCACTCTGTACAAATCGCAAATCCACCCTACCATGGAATGTTTTTTTTTCCAAATATGGGGCTGTGTCCCCCCAACCCTCTCAGGGAAAAGGAGGTGATTGTCCCTCTGTATAAGGCAATGGTCAGGCCACGCCTTGAGTACTGCGTACAGGTCTGGAGGCCTCATTTTTAGGAAGGATGTAGATTTGCTTGAGCGTGTACAGAGAAGAGCAACACGATTGGTGAGGGGAATGAAGGGATCCTCTTACCAAGAGAGGCTTAAGTTCTGCAAATTGCAGTGGCTGGAGACTAGGCACCTGCGCGGTGATCTGATTGAGGTCTATAAGGCCTTGAATGGGTTGAGCACGCTGAATTCTGATGGGATCCTCCCACTTGTTCAGAATACGAACCTACGGGGACATAAGGTCAAATTAAGAAAGGATAGATGTAGAATAGATGTGCGGAAATTTGCCTTTAGCCAGCGGGTGGTTAATTGCTGGACCAAACTTCCATCTGTCGTTGTGGAAGTTGATAGGTTGAATAAATTTAAGGAGGAACTGGACAGGCAATTGGAGGGTATGGTGTGATTTTTTTTTTTTTTTTTTTTGGCTGATGCTGCATAAGCTCCTACACTTGCTTTCTTGCATCAAGTGCCACTACTACTACTACTACTACTACTACTAGATTCCATTCAAATAGGAAATAGGTAAAATAATGAATAATCTCTAACAGAGTCACTGCAATCTCTCTCTGACTCATGGACGTTCTGTTACTGTTGCATTCCTTTTCTGTAGATACTTCCATGGCCACTGTTCTTCTAACTGGCTTCTATAATTCCCGCTCTCTTGTAAAGCGCACAGAATACATGCTGCATTTAGACAACTTCCTTTTACTGTCCAATTTCTAACTCACAGAACCAACTTTTCTTTTTCCTAATTTATTCATTCAACTTCCTTTTTCCGGAACAGCCTCCTTTCATACGTATTTCCAGATAATTATAGAAATTTAAGTGTTAGATGAACAAGTATCTTCTTTTATCTTTTAGCTCTATAATACTTAGTATCTGCATGGTAGTAAGTGTTAAAGGTTCTAGTACCTTTCCTGTTTGGGTCGTTTTTATTCAAAACAAAAACAAAAAAGGTTCCCCATGTACTCCCCCCCTTGTTATTATGAATGAAAATTAAGATAGCAGGGTCCGAACTTCGATCCGAGGAATTGTAATTTGAGACAACCTCCTCTAACCCCTGTTCCACCTTCGTATCTTTCCTTTTTTCCCCCCTGTGATAAACTTTCCACCAATCATGAGTGGCGTGTATCAAATTTTGTATTAAAACCTTGGTGTAAGTTAAACTTGTTTTTCCTTTCAGGTATTTTGTGATCTCGTTCTAGTAGTAATCAGCCGTTGCTGAACAGAGAAGAAATGACGAAATAATCTTTCTCATCTTTTAATGCTAGGTTTTTAAAACACACCTAAGAGTGTCACTAGTGTCGCTATTCCTAAATTGATGTGTTTGCGTGTTGCATGTTATTCGATCTCCTGGTGTATCCGGTGTGCTATATTTAATTCAGTTGTTGCGAAGAATTTGTTGGTAAGTTATTCCCTAACTTGTTATAAATTTTAACAAACTTTGTAAGCTATTCATATCAGTTTAGTACCATCATAATATCGTTAGGCCTAATTGAGCAGTTGCCGAATGCCTCATTACGTCACTATTGTTTAAGGATTTTTGAACTAAGCCTTACTGATTTATTGCGTTAGTTCTGTTTTGTTTAAATAGCTTGGAATAATGTCTTATTTTTAGGCATTTGCGCTCATAGTGTCTGTTTCCTGAGTAAAAAGTATTTCTTTGTATAGACAAATATCTAAATCCTACTTTGAGTTCAATTTAACTTAAAGTGGGATTTAGACAGCGCCCCCTGCAACTTAGAGGCAAAGTGTAGAAGAGAGTTAAAATTAAATAATGCAACCTGAAAGTCGTATCGTCTCTAAAACGACACAGGAATGCGTCACCAGAGCCCTGAGGCCATCGTTAAATGCTGTGCATGTAGCCATAATTTTTGTACAGCTTGCCTTTGTCCATCATTTAAGAAATTAAATAAATAAAGGCGACTAAAATGGTCTTGTGATATTTGTCGTGACAGCGCTAGAACCAACCAAAAACCTGAACTGTCAACTAAAGAAATAATATCTGCAGGAGAGAAAAGAAGGTCCAGCTACCCAGGAAAATCAGGCGAGTGGAGGAATAACTGGGAGACATCTCTCAAAAGGAAAACACGACCACAGCAGATAACTCTATTGTGAATCCTGATCAAGGCAATGGCGATAAGAGCAACCAACCGATCTATGGAGGCAGTTTGCCGTCCCAGGGTGGTTTCTTTTTTGTGGAATAAACAGATAATAATAATATAAGAGAATAGGAGAGTACTTGGACACACTGAAGCAGAACCTCCTTGCACTCAGCAGGGGACTATGCCGACACAAAGAGTTCCCAGAGGAAAATAAACAGCTGAATCTTCGATTAAGACCAAAGACACTTCTACAGGAGTACCGGAGAAGACGAGAGTGGACCACCCGAGAAGGAGACGATTGAGAACTTCTGGAGAAACATATGGAGCAGGAAGTAAGAAAACAGCCGAGCTCCCTGGATAGAAGTAGAACGCAAAAAAGCCAAAGAATCTACAAGAGTTGAATGTGAGGAGATTCGGGAAGAAGTAAAACAGACGATCGAGTATTCTCACAACTGGCGAACTCCAGGAATAGATAACGTCCACAACTACTGGTACAAAAAGCTCACTTGCACACAGAAGCACCTGACAGAGCAGTTCACCCGAATGATAAGGCACCCAGAGACAATCCCGAAGTTTCACAGACATTCTCTCAGATATGCCATACAAGCTGTACTTGCTACCTGGGAGTCTAAAACGCTGATGGAACTGATATTCGGGTGACACTCAAGTCAAGTGGACCCAATTTCGGCGAAGTCCGGACGGTCTGTGACAGCCAAATCCTCTGCTTGCACCTTCACGATGGTGGGACTGTTAGTAATCCTGGGTATAATCCCCATGCACAAGTCCATGGTGGGTGACCACCCAGGTGTGAACAAACGTAAGCAGGGGTCGAGGTGTGGCGCCCACACCAAATGGAGGAACGCCGCCCCTCTATGTTACCAGGCAGTACTAGGTGGAAGATGACTCTCATCAACCGGTGAAATACCACCACTTTGCTTATTGGAGGCTTGAAGTGGTGGAACACATGTTTAGTCTCTAGAGCTAAGTTCCGGTCAACCCTTCCCTATCTCTTCCATCATGCAGTATGATTGATGACTTTTGAGGTTATGATGAACATCGTGGCGAGATCCAATATTCCATACATTTCGAGGGTACAGCTCTAAAACGGTGTTCGCAGGCCGGCCGCTAGTCAGTACACCGGACCGGACCTATTGGTAACTCTCTAGGAGGCTTCCGGATCAGCTAGTGTATAATCTTGCTACCTCTACTCTGCCAGATAGTGACTGGAGGGAGTCCGAGTAGTGTGTATGCGGGGAGCATTGTCGAGGCCACGTTATGTCAAGGATCTGGGTATATTCTTACCACATGTACGCCATATCCAAAAATTTCATTACTTCATACAGCATGTCCCATCCACTTTTTCTTACTATTGAATACACCATGAATTAGCATTAGCATTAGCATTAGTAGAGGCATATGATGCAAGAAAGCAAGCTTATTCAGCATCAGCCAAAAAAAAAAAAAAAAAAACCCACTCCCATTTCACCCCTCCGTTCGTTCGAAATACCTGTCCAGTTGAGCTTTAAATTTGTTTAGGCTATCAACTTCAACAACAAGTGATGGAAGTCGGTTACACCAACCAACCACCCGCTGGCCAAAGGCAAATTTCCGCACATCTATCCGACATCCGTCCTTCCTCAATTCGTATTTATGCCCTCTGAGGTGATTATTCTGAGCAAGATGAAGAATCCCATTGGCATTGAGCATGCTCAAACCATTCAAAGCCTTATACACCTCTATCAGATCACCTCGCCGGTGCCTAGTCTCCAGACTCTGCAATTTGCAAAACTTAAGCCTTTCTTCGTAAGAGCAACCCTTTGTTCCATTCACTAATCTTGTTGCCCTTTTCTGTACCCGTTCCAGCAGCTCTACATCTTTCTTGAAATGAGGCCTCCAGACCTGTATACAGTACTCAAGATGTGGCCTAACCATTGCCTTATACAAGGGAATAATCACCTCCTTATCCCTGCTAGAAAAATTCCTGTATATCATTGACAAGACACCATGAGCTACTCTTGCAGCTCGTCTGCACTGCTCAGAGAACTTCATATCTGCCTGCACAATAACCCCCAGGTCCTTTTCATTCTCCACCACTGTCAGTGTAGTACCGCAGAGTTGATACGTTGCTCTGGGGTTACTGCTTCCCATATGTAGTACTTTACATTTGTCAATGTTAAACTTCATTTGCCACCTCTCAGCCCATCTGTTCAACCTTTCCAGATCCTGTTGCAGCAGCATAGCGTCAGTAGTGTCCTTAACGACCCTGCCAACCTTTGTATCATCTGCAAACTTGGACATTAAACTTGATATCCCATCATCAATATCATTCATAAACACCGAAAACAACAACGGACCCAACACTGAACCTTGAGGAACTCCACTAATAACATTAGTCCACGTTGAGCAATGTCCATTGATTACCACTCTCTGTCTTCTGCCACTCAACCATCCCCTTATCCATAGCAGCAATTTGCCTCCAATGCCACACTGCTCCAATTTGTGCAGCAGTCTTCCATGTGCAACAGTATCAAAAGCCTTTCTAAGATCCAAATATATAATATCAAAGTTATTCCCTGCATCCAGTTCTTTTGTGACTACATCATAGTATCCAATCAAATTGGTCAGGCAAGACCTGCCCTTAACAAAACCATGCTGCGTCTGAGCTATAACTGAATTCTTGTCTAGATGATCCTGCAGTGCTTCTTTAACCAGTGCCTCCATTAATTTACCTGGAACAGAAGTTAAACTAACAGGTCTATAATTACTTGTGTCAGCCTTTGATCCTCCTTTGTGAATTGGGGTTACATTTGCACATCTCCAGTCTATGGGTACCTCCCCTGAGTCCAAAGAAGCTCTCATAATTATGGCTAGGGGTTTGCATACTTCCTTTGCTGCCTCCTTTAATATAACTGGATAGATCCCATCCACCCCAGGTGCCTTTTGTCAAACTAATAGAGCAAGCTTATCTGCGAAAAGATCTAAACCTCCCAAGCACTTCCTAATTCATTTCACAAATATACGTGGTCTCAATTCTAATCTCAACATTGTCCACTTCCACTTCCAATCTGCCAAACCCCATGTACTTTTTCTGACAGAATCTCAGTTACCGGTTGATTCAACTACTGCTCATCTCAGATGCCCAAATTATTCGCTGTATGATTCCTTTCGCCTCAAAGGTGGTACTTGTGCATATGTCCGTTCTGATATTCCCTGTCAGAGTCTTGGCAATTTGGAATCTCCTCTCTTTGATCTTCTCTGGCTTAAAATCTCTCTACCTCATTGTGTCAAATTCATCTGTTGTCTCTACCGTTCTCCCAACTCGACTAATCACTTGGAGCTCTTTGACTTCCTCTCGTTGCAACTTGACTTTCTCCAGTCCAACTCTCCTAACAGTGAGGTAATTTTCCTTGGTGATTTTAATGTTCACAACCCCAGCTGGCTTCCGTTTTCTAGTCACACCGACCCAGCAGGTCGAGATGCTGAGGCTTTTGCAATTACTAATGACCTCCTAGCACAGATTGTTCATTTACCTACAAGAATACCGGACAATCGTAATCATACAGCCAATACGCTTGATCTTTTTCTCACAAACAACCCTTCTAAGTACACGGTCGAAGTGAGAGCTCCTTTAGGCACTTCAGATCACAACTTGGTGATTGTCTCTTCTCCAATGGAACCTTTATCTCATGGCTATTCCCAACCTCGTGTTGTTTGGCATTACAAGAATGCAAAATGGGATGACCTGCGAGACTTCTTTTCTTCTTTTCCTTGGTCGGATTACTGTTTCAAAAGTTCTGATGTCAACGTTTGCTCAGATCGTGTCAGTGAAATTATTCTTGCAGGAATCTCGTTCTTTATCTAAACCTTGGTTTTCCAATAAATGTGCTAAGGCTGTCCAAGAGAAGAATGTTGCATATCGTAATTGGCTTGTTTCTAATTCTTCAGTTTCATTTTCTGCCTACACCAAAGCTCGCAACAATTGTAAAGCAGTTATTAATCAGTCGAAACTAGAGTTTGAACAGGCTAAGAGTAGAAAACTTGCTTCTTGCCCTAATTGTAGCCGAGCATTCTTGTCTCTTGCCAAAGCTATTGGCCGCAACTTTTGCCCATCTCTGCTCCCACCTCTGTCCAAACCAGATGGTTCTGTTGTTACTTCAGCCAAGGATAAAGCTGACCTGCTAGCATCCCATTTTTCTTCCAGCTCATGTATTAATGATCTTGGTAAAACACCTCCCACCATTCCCACACACTCCATTCAATGCCTCCTGTGGTCTTCCGTCAAAAGGATATCAGAAGGATTTTGATGAATCTTGATGCTAAGAAAGCTCCAGGTCCCGATGGTATTTCTCCACTTGTTCTCAAAACCTGTGCTCCTGAACTTACTCCTATTCTTTGCCGCCTTTTTTCACTTTCTTATTCTAAAGGTGTTTTTCCTTCTGCTTGGAAATTTGCTCATATCCAGCCAGTTCCTAAAAAGGGTGACAAATCCCTCCCATCCAATTATCGTCCCATTGCAATTACTTCTACTCTTTCTAAAGTAATGGAGAAATCAATTAACCGCCAACTCTTAAACTACCTAGAAACCTTCCGTCTGATCAACGATCGCCAGTATGGATTCCGTCAGTGTCGATCCAATGGTGATATTCTGGCTTATGTTACCCATTTATGGACTAATTCAATGGAAAGGTTCGGTGAAACACAAGTAGTTGCTCTTGACATCTCAAAGGCTTTTGATCGTGTTTGGCATAAAGGTCTTCTAAACAAGCTTCCATCTTATGGTTTGCCAACTGTTTTTAGTAATTGGTTATCCAGTTTTCTCTCTGATCGCTCACTGAGGGTGATGGCTGATGGCTCTCTGTCTTCTAACTTCTCCACTAATGCCGGTACCCCCCAAGGTTCAATTCTTTCCCCCACTCTTTTCCTCTTGTATATCAATGACCTTCTTCCATTGAGTGGAAATCCTATCCATAGTTTTGCCGATGAAAGCACATTGCATTCAACTTTCCATTTTGAGAAACCTTGTCCTGCTCAATCAGCTTCAACTTCTCGAAAATCTGCTACCAATTCGTTAAATGCCGATCTTCAGGTAATTCTCCAGTGGGGCAAAGACAACTTAGTTGATTTCAACTCTTCTAAAACTCAGTCTTGTCTTATATCTCGCAAAAAGGATTGTTCTGCTCCTATGCTTATCTTTAGTGACACTCCAATTTCTAGGCAAAAGGATATATCTCTTTTGGGGATTACCCTGACTTCTAATCTCTCTTGGCACAAGCACATTACAAATATTGCTTCCTCTGCATCTAAAAAACTTGGTTTTCTCTTTCGCTCTCGGCGTTACTTTTCTTCCAAACAGCTGTTCTCTCACTCTGTATAAATCGCAAATCCGCCCTGCCATGGAATATTGTTCCCACATCTGGGATGGTGCCCCCAAAACCTCTCTCAGGCTTCTTGATTCCATTCAGAAGAGGGCAGTTAGGTTAATTAATGACTCATCTCTAAAAATCTCTTTACTCTCTGTCTCATAGACGTACTGTTTCTGCTGCATGCCTCTTCTACAGATACTTCCCTGGGCACTGTTCTTCTCAATTGACTTTTATAATTCCTGCTCTCTCTTTCAAAACAGTACGAACACCAGCCAATATCCATTTACTGTCCAACTTCAAACCCACAGAACCAACTTTTCATCTTCCTCATTTATTCATTCAACTGCCGTTTTCTGGAACAACCTTCCTTCGTACGTATTTCCTGAAAATTACAATCTACAGAAGTTCAAGTCCAATGTCAACAAATATCTTCTTTCGTCTTTTGAACCTCCAACCCAAGCACGGTACTAAGTACTATAGGTTCTAATACCTCTCGTGTTTGGGGTTCACATAAAAAAAAAAAAAAAAAAAATCACAAATCTGAAGCCTAAACACGAAGATACAAGAAACCCGGCGAAATATAGGCCAATCACCTGTCTCCCAAGAATGTACAAGATCCTGACCATCTGCATAACTAAGAAGATATCAGACCACTTAGAGAGCCAGGATATAATGGCTGAACAGCAGAAAGAATACAAGCTGCTGAGCAAAGGATGCAAGGAGCAATTAACCATCGTTGGCCGCGGTTATAGAGCAAGCCTACAAGAAAAAAAGCAACATGTACACAGCCTACATCGATTACCGCTAGGTCTTTCGACTCCGTACCTCATAGCTGGCTAATAGAGACCCTGAACATCTACAAAGTCAATCGGATAGTGACAGACTTACTAGGAGAAACGATGGCGAAATGGAGTACCACCGTTAAGGATCGAGAACATCACAATCAGGCCAATCCCCATTAGAAGAGGAATCTTTCAGGGAGATGCTCTGCGGGCCACCATGCTCAACAGTAGCAAGTACGGATTTAATCTCAAAGAAAGGAAGAAAGAACCTGCACACCCTCACCCACCTGAATGACATAAAGCTCTACGCGGAAACCGAGAAGCAATACCAGAAACTACTCTGGATCACTTAAGAATTCAGCAATGATATTTGGATGGAATTTGGTCTAGACAAATGCAAGACCCACAGACTGCACCAGAGAAATTAGTTAACCGAAACTATCAGACTGGTAAAGAGATCGAAGCCATGGCACAGGGAGAGGCCCACAAATAATTGGGGATGATGCAGACTCAGCAGTCACATCACAAGGAAATCAAGAAGTGCCTGACCGAAAAATATCATCAGAGACTCAGAAGCCTGCTGAAAACAAAATTGAACGGAGGAAACACAGTTAAAGTCATAAACACATATGCAGCTCCAGTAATAACATACACATTCGGGGTCATAGATTGGACTAACACTGGGCTGAAGGATATCATGAGGACAAGGACTACGATGAACAAGAGCCGCCAACACCATCCGAAATTCAGCCGTGGAGAGACTGACAATTGCCCGGAAAGAAGGAGGAACGGGCCTGAAAGACCTCATTGAGCAACAGGTGACAGCGATTGCTAACCTGAAGGATTACTTCCAGATACACACAGCAGCACTCCACCAGGCCATAAGTAAGAGAGACAAGCAGTATACCCACTCAACCTAAGCGAGGAGAGCCTCCCAACTAGGAGGCACAAGAGAAGCTAGAAAGAAACGAAGCTGTACCGCAGTGGAAAATGGTCCTATGGACAGACGAGTCGAGGTTCGCACTCTATCAGTCTCATGGCCGTTGCTGGGTGTGGTGAATGCCAGGGGAACAGTTCCTTCCTGATTGTATCCTGCCAACAATGAAGTTTGGTGGAGGCAGTGTCATGGTATGGTGCTGCTTTTTATGGTTTGGCTTGGCCCATAGTCGTTATCGACAAAACCATGAATTCTGTGCAAAAAGGTTTCAACATTTTGGCAATACTTTGGGGAAGGCTTATACCTGGAATAGCAAGACAACGCGCCATGCCATACTGCTCGGGTCGTAACAGAGTGGATTGAGGACATGGGTGTGGAAAAGTTGGATCGGCCAGCCCAGAGAGAGAGAGAGAGAGAGAGAGTACTGATTTGGACCGTCGGGTACGTGCATGTCGAGATCGCGCAAAGAACAAGGCCGAACTGATGGTTGCGTTAAAGGCCGAGTGGAGGAACATATCACGTGACATTTATAAAAAGAAAAGGTTTCAGCGCAAAATATTAAATGACACAATAAAAGCTCTTATTTTGTCTAAAGGCAGGTGTCCGGATATTAATGGTAGGGCAGTGTATGTTATGTAAATAATTAATTGTATTACTGATCACCCTCTTGGGCGATCAATAATAATAGCCCCTTACACGGCTGAATGGCTGTGTAAGGGGTGTAGACCATATTTATTGGTGAAATAAATAAATAAATATGCATTACTTAAGTTAAAATCAGAATTTTTTTAAATGAACAAAAGAATTTTTTTTTAATGTCATCGGATTGTAATGTTCGCATTAATTATAAGGTGGAGGTGGGGACGTGCTTTGTACTTGCAGTGTGTTCCAAGGCAGACAATAACTACTTATTGTAGAGAGATAATAAAAGATTATCTCTCTCTCTCTCTCTCTCTCTCTACTTTGTATGTTAGTGTGCAAATCGTGGAATTGGGGTTGATCAAACACGACGGCCATTTCGGCATCGGAAAAACCCGAATGTAATTAATGGACTAATTAAATTTCATTTTTCACAGTCAAAGAGCGACCAGTCCTTGCGGTGGTGCGGTTGGCGAACAGTTGCCACTTTCGACCTACGGTGCCGAAACTTTTCCCTCAAGAAGTGTGTGGGGGGGTGGGGGTGGGGGTTGTTTAATTGTCACGCGCAATCATTCAAATTTCCTTTCGGACATCAAAGAAAGGGAAGCGTTCTCGCCAGGCGGGCACGTTTTCCTGACACGAAGTTGATTTTCTTGGAAACTTTAGTTGTGTTAATGTCTTGTAGAAGTTGTCCGCTGATTAGCGTAATGAACCCATTAGGCCCGGCGGAGCCTCATTGCCGTCACTTACGCCGCAAGGACACGTAATTAATGAAGCGCACTTATTTAATATGGGAAAAAGCCGCCTTCTTGCGGATGTACACAACGAAATTAATAAATCCCCAACAGCTGACTGCGGGCCATACATCATGCAGGTAAAGTGTGCGCCAGCGCACTCCGCGCGGAACTAATGCCGCAGACATGTCGTCGCTCCATAGAGGGTTCAGGGGGGGGAGAAGAATGTACTTCTTGAACGAGGGGGGCCTTCTCCGGAGGTTTGCGGGTAAAACTGCACGCTCGAGTTGCAAACAGTTCCTGGCAACAGAAAGCTGTTGGGGAAGCGATAAAACGACTTCAGTGTTTCGATTTCGTACGGGAAATATCCGTCTGGCAGGGGGAAGGGGGAAGCAAGCTCCTCCATCCCTACCCTGCCAACGTACATGTGGGATTTGGTGAAAAGGCAAACTTACCAGAGACTTCAGCCAACAGCGCTCACAGTGCACGTGCCAACAGCAAACCGACACCACGGGCTTCTTGTACGGCTCCTACAGGGGGAGAAAAAACACCAATTAAGCACGGGCGTGACTGCGGGGCTCGAGAGAAATTATTAAGAAAGGTCACGAAAACCTGCAGGTAAATACTCACGAGACAGACGACACATTTGACGTCGATGGAAGCGCACGACTTTCCCTGCGTCGGATTATGGCAGCGGTTTAGTAATCCAAGGATGTACCTGGCCGGGGGGAACGGGGTCACGTCTGCTGCGCTGAAAATAAACGAACCAAAAATAAACAAGAGCAGTAAAGTCGCTCCATATGAAAAAAAAAATCTAATCAAACAACCCCCTTTAACCCTTTTCATTGTTTTCATAAATGATCTTCCTTCTTTCACCTGCACCTTCAATGTTCAACTTGTTTTCTATGCAGATGAGCTTAACATCTACTCAGCAGTGAAGGAGATTCTCAACAGCTTCAATGCGCCCTCAATAAATCCTCTCTGTGGCTATCTGTGAATGGCTTGTCTGCTAACCCTCGAAGTGCAAATTAATCTCTTTTTTCACCCTGCAGATCTCCACAACTAATAAATACGGAGTACACTATGAACTCTGTGATCATCGAAAGGTGTGACCAAATTAACGACTTGGGGATTCTCTTTTCCAGCAGTGCTAAATTCGATGCCCATGTCCTTAAAATCACCAGCAAAGCATTCAAAACACTGGGATTCATCAAACGGAACACCTACAAGTTCAAAAACTACAAATATGCGGTTATCTTTTATAAAACTATAGTTCTCCCAATCCTGGAATTCAGCTGACCCATCTGGAATCCTCACGCAAAGACTTTAGTAACAAAATTGAAGCAGTCCAAAAAAATGTTGTCCGTTACTTTAGTAATCCTCTATTTGATCACTCAGTGTATTATGAATCGCTGTGTGATTACTTTCATCTGGGGCCTCTGTGCACCCGAAGGGTTACTGCTGACATCGCCCTTCTAACCAAAGTAATCAGTGGAACTTATGAAGCATCTGATATTCTCACTAAAATCAACTTCAATGCTCCTTGTAGACAAGTCAGGAATCTTACACTGTTTCCCCTTGACTCTGCCACCACGGACTTTATGAAGTTCAGTCCACTGAACAGAATCAGCAAATGACTCTCTCATTGACTTCTTTGTCAAATCCCAATCACTGATGAACTGCATCCACAAGTTTGCCTCTTCTCTTAAGTGATTAGCTCTGATCTAATTATTGTAGTTTATATGTTTTTTATTTTTTAAATTATTTTTCTATTCTCTAACTAATTAATTTATTATTTATTTAACCCCATAAATTTTGCACCTCTTTTCTACATATGATTTTAATGTTTGAATCTCTATCAATGTTTATCTTCCTGGATCTCTTATTATTGTTATCAACTGTGTCTATTGTTCCTCTCTCAGATACACTCTTCATGGTTACCTCTTCTCTATCTTGTTACTAATAAAAATAAAATAAAATAAAAATCCCGTGTGGTTGCTGCCTAAAAGGAAGACACTCATCTAAACAAAAATGTTAAATGGGTCGATGTTTCGAGAGTACTTTACAACCTTCCTTCTCAGGGCCACTGGAAAAGTTATTCTAAAATAGGGATTTAATGCATTCTTTATAAGCAGAAACCATTTATTTCATTCCTTAAGATTCGTCTTTAACATTTCTTACCTTTTGTATCCGCCACACGTGGTCTCCGCATTTTGCTCTTCGGCCAGCGAGTTCAGGTTATCTGCAAATGACGACAGAAACGAATGAGTTCTTTGAAAGCTGTGGCAACTTTAAAGCAACAAAAAGTGAGAGAAGAGGGCAGTTATTTTTCTTAGGAAATCTTAGCGAATGTAAGAAGTTGTTATTCGTAAGATGACACGGAAGTAAGTACGTACCAGGCGAGAAAATGTTCCTTTCTCCGCACAGGTTTCTGTGACAGGGGGAGGTGTTGCTGGGGGAGAGTCAAGGAACCACTCAACGCAAATCAATAAAAGCGAAACTTAAGAAAACTTAAAGAGTACTTGAGAGTGAATAAGCAAAGGATACACGTCGGAGCTGTGGTCCACCCCTCCGTCTTCGGACTGGTGCGACAGTTGCTGCACTGCAAAAGCGAAAAAGCATCTGAGAATGCCGCTTCCAAACACTCAACAAGCACGCGCTTCTGACACACACACACACACACACGCGGAGGTGACACACACAACAGCCAGCAACGCGACTCTGTCGTGGGTGGCTGAATAATTAGCGCAATTCGTGCCACGTGCATTCTGGTCTCGTAATTACCCGACAGAGTCGAGCTCCAGGACTCGACCCCCTCCCCCAGACGTTTGTGTTTTCTCAATTTCTGCCCCGTTGGGTTTTCCAGAAGGACGCGGTACAACCGCTTCTGATCGTTGGTCAGCGACCATCCGCCCGTGAGGACTCTTTTAGATTTCGATGAGCTCATACAGGGGAGGGGGAAGGACGAAGAGGGAGGGGGTTATGGTACGGTATTCGCGTCATAAACACACACTTCCATTTCATCGATCTGTTCGGCCTCGTCTGCTGGTCGGGGAGAAGATATTTGCTCCTGCGGGTCAAATTACGGCACACCGAAGGGTGTGGTCAACCAGACAAACACGGGCAAAACTACCTCGCCGTGTGTCTGGCACGAGCACCTAGCCGGCACGCCTCGTCAAGCGCACGGACAGATTCATTTCCGACAGATGTTTTAACAACCTTCCGAGGAGGGGGGTGGGGGCGGAAGCGACAACAACAACAACAGCGGGAAGGCACCCGAAAGAGCATCGCGTTTCCATTCATCCCGCAGGTTTGTGCGCCTCCTTGGAGTCGATGAGGCGCATGCAGCGTTCCATCTTTTCGCCGTAGCGTTCAAATAAATTCTCATAAATTACGGAGACAACGGGATGGAAACCTGCTCTGCGGAAAGGAATGCGGAGACTCCGCCGGTTCGCAGGGGCTTCCCGCGAGCTTGTTATTGCCGCTTCGTTGATTTGTACCTTGTCACAACTGGCTCGGGAATGCCTCCAGGTTTAATATCCGACTCGTCGTCGCTGTGCCGCCGCCGGCAATTTTTAAACGGCCGTAATCGAATCTGCGGAAGTGTGGAGAAGCGAAGCGGCAAAAATTGGCAGCAACGGCTACATCATCACTTGTCGCCATGGAAACCACACTGGTCTCGTGCCACGCGCAACCCCGAAAGTAGCGTAATAAAGTGTGAAAAGGGTCGCAACCTTTAAACGTGCAATCGCATCAATGGAAGGCATCCCCCCCCCGACGGTCGTGTTATGAAACGGAATACGGGCTCGCGCTGACTGAACACTTTTAATCAAGAAGGACGCTGCAAAAGCTCATGTTTTCGCCCTTTGCCGACGCTAAATTGTCTCGATGGTGTTAGTCGGGGGTAATGACAACGTTCCGCAGGGTGGGCCCGCTGCTCAGCCCTCGACCGAATCAGATCTTCGCTCGGAATTTATCTCTTTTTCAATAATAAGTCCACGATTTAATTCCGGTTTCTCAGACACGCGGCCACCTCCCCCCTCCCCCGACGAAGGGAGGTAACTGTTGCGGCCGGGGGAGGTGGGTTCCGGAGGCAGAAATTAAAGCTACTCCGAGTGCGAAAAGCAAACGTCAAAAAACCCCCCGAGTTTTGTTCGCGTTTCCAGGAATGGCTCGACGTACAGTAGTGGACAGAAAATGGGGACACCTCATCTTGCGAGGATAATAAATGTAAGAAATCAGTAGCCACGACTGTTTGTCAAAGCACACAAACACGAAGTCAAAACATTTCTACTCCTTCTTCTTCAGATTCCGTGTTCAATTTGAACGTTGGAGACCAACATTTTCCAGCCAACCCTTATCTCTTATTTCGTGAAATAGTTCTTGTGTCGTAATACAATAGTCAAAGCACACACAACATTAATCAAAGCACATAAATACGAAGCTTTCAGAGTCAGGGTCAGTAGTTAAACCTCCCTCTTTCCTTGTCAGGCAGTTAAACCCGCAGTCAGCAGGTGTGGCTCAGTTAATTGACCCAGGCATTAATGTTCCTCACGCGAATGAATATTCACCAGATCATCGAACCCTCGCAGAGATCAACAACATTCACAATGCCTGCCTTCAACTTATAATATCACGGTTGTCCCAACTCGAGGGAAAATTTTTGTCTCAAGATTGAACCCAACTGCAACGGGGTCAAACGTCAAGACCATGCTGGCTATTGAGTTCGCGGCATAGGTGAAACCCATCAAGACAAGGCGCTCTACTTATGCCTCTGTTGTCCTTTTCTCTCCTCCAGATAAACAACGTATAATTCTAGATCCTAAAATCTGGCTGCCAAGAACCCTGGTTAAACCATTATTATTATTATCATCATCTGTTTATTAACCTGAGGTTCACCCCCTGAACAGCCAGTGGGCTAGGAGGGTGTACAAATATATATATTTTAAATACTACGTACAATTTTACACAAATTTTGATATTTAAAATAATGACCTTGTTTAGAAAATTACATTCACTTAAAAGCCGTAACTTTAAAATAAAATTGATATTCAATTAATATTGCAATTACAAATACAGGTTGTCCTACATATTTTTTCTGTCGTTACAATTTGCTTTGCTTTATATTTTTGCATTAAATTGTTTACATTTCTCATTTAAATAAAGCTCGCATTTTATAGTAATTTCTTGACAGGGATCGTAGAGGAAATTTCTCCACCAAAGAAATCAACCATTCGGCATAGTAACCAACAGACCCACATTTCAACCGAAATGCCTTCAGCTCAGTTGCTTCTACCAAAACGTCAGAAGTCTCACCAAAAAACTAAATACGCTAAAACCCCTACTCCTCGTGCAAGAATATGAAATTAATTGTGTCACTGAAACCTGGTTACCCAAGAACAATCACTAGATACACTCACGCAGCCGACAAGGTATAGCTCTCTAGAGAATTCCAGAGACGCCAGAAGAGGAGGTGGAGTCGCCCTGGTCTTCACACGCAACTTTGAAGCTCTACCCATAGTGATATCGAACAAGGGCACCCAGATGTGTAATATATTTTACCCCAGATCATACCAAAGATTCAAGAGCGGAGTTACACAACTGAATAGCCACAAACATCACAGGCATCAAAACCAAACAGACAAGGCGACTTCAACATGCCTACACCAGGCAATGAAGCCAGCAAAGAACGCCATATTTGCTTCCCTAGGCCTTGTTTCAAATTACTAGCCGAATCAGGAGTAACAGCATACTCGACCTCCTGTTCCATAATCTTGACAGTATCTCTCTCCTCTTCTTTCAAATTCTACTCTGACCACAATCCTGTCACATGTGAAATCGCCTTACAGGAAAATCCCAGTCTTCATTAGCCCAGAAAAGAAAACCAAAACCTGAGAAAGAACTGATCTTTTCCACAAAATTCATGAAACCACGAATCATCCTCAGACGACTCCAGAGAATTCAACTGCACACACCTTTTCACTGTCCCTCCTGATGTAGCCCTTAGCCATCTAGCTGAAGAGCTTTATGGAATAGCCAAAGAGGGAGCTACAAAAGAAACACTCATCAATCACGTCCAGAACTTCTGCATGGTTTAATCGAACAATCAAACAAACCTTTCTCCAGAAGCAGAAGGCCTACCGACGATGGAGAAAATCTGCTGATGCCAAAGACCTTCGGCTCCTGTAAAAAGGAAACGGCTCTCTTCGTAACACAGAAAAGATTTGCCTGCAACCAACTTGACCTGGATAAGCTGAAAAGATCTAGAAAACAGAGCCACAAGCAAATCGCTATGAACGAAGAAATATTTTCGGAATGGACTGAGCTCACTTTTCAACACACTTACCAAACTCCCTGTTACCTTTTTGACTCTCATTGCAATAACCCGAAGCCATCTGATGGAGATCGTCAAAAAACTACCACTGCAAGCTGTAGTACATATATTATAGACCTCCTGGTCCATATTTTCAATAAAATCCTACAAAGTGGAAGGATACCAAAGATCTGGAACATGTACTTCGTTCGTCCAGTCCCTAAAATGCAGAGACCCCCAAGCTGCCACAAGATTTCAGGCCTATTGCCACCAGCAGTGGGTTCCTTAAGATATTTGAAAAAACAATTTGAGCCCTCCACTACAGATCACTGTTTCAATCACAGGCTCCCGTACCTCCATACCTTGGTTAAGGGGAGATCTACAAATAGCAGCCTCATGGATACCTTTATCAGATTTCAGAAAGTTCTAAACGACAGACCCAGCTTGATGTTATTTTATTTGATAAAAGTGGCATATGACGAAATAGACATAACAGCTATAATCACCATTCTCCAGCATTACTTCAACATCACTGGAAGAACTGTCAGCATCATTAAATCAGTCCTGGAGCATAGACATCTGATCATCTCGCATCGCAACTTTCGGACAACATGCATTACTATTAGGGGTGTCCCACAAGGGGAGTCCTACCATCAACCCTATTTGTTCCAGTGCTGGAGCTCTTCCTGGAATCTCAAACTGACTTACCGACTTCCAGTCATTCGCTGACCTGAAACTTTACATCACATCTGACCAAACTCAGGTTCTTACCACTACTCTGCTGGCAAATGAAAAGATCCATCAACTTGATCAATACCTGGCCTCACTCGGATTACAGATTAATCAAGCAAAGACAGCTTAAATGACTTTCACCTGAAAGAAGTCACGCAATGATATCAACGCTGCCATCAAAGGATCACCCATTCAAAAAGTTAAAAGTACACAAGGATCTCGGGTTAGTATGGGATGCGGGGCTGACATTCCAGACTCACCTCCTGAACACAAAAACAAAAATGAACTCTGCTATGTGGGCGATCCGCCAGGTACTAACGGGGATTCATGATGCTGAATTGGTAAATACGTCCTCCGATGACTCTATCACATTTCTCTTTGTGCAGCAACTATTTGGTCCTCTGATCCCACAACACACTTCAAGTTCCTCAGCCTGGATAATGGCTCAACCATCGCATTAGCAACCAATACACTAATTCTCGCGGCCGAACTCTACGTCAATCTCGAAGTTATTATTTCAAACTGTTTTTCACAAATGTAAGGCTTTTTACTGTTTTTTTTTGTAATTAATAAAAAAAAAATAAATAAAATAACCCCATGAAAACAACTGATTGTGGCAGCTAACCTTCTTCAACTGGCCAGAGTAATCACAGGACGACTCGATGCCCCTGACATTACTGATCTGATAAAAACTCCTCGAATTGCTGGAAGAAATCAAGTGGACCCAAGGTTCCCACTTAGAATCAGTTTCAACAACCTCGAAGGCCTGACACGCATGTTTCCTGGAAACACGATAGACCTGGTTAGCAATCCATCAATCTTGACAAATTCTGCCAGCAACACACATGCAGACTCCAGAAGCTAATGGACACCTGCAGAAATCTACTGTTCGGACCCACAGGAACACCACCAGAAGGAAAATATGGACTGCCTCAACCAAAGAAATGCTTTTTTTCTTTTTTTTTTTTTGTACGTATATCTCACGTTATTTTTCATCAATATATGTACAAATGCATATCTCATCCACCCCACCCATTTTTTCTATAATCCTCTAAACATTCAATAATTATGAAATAATCCAGAGGCTGTAATAATACTCGCGTGGTCTTTTACCCGAGATTAATTGAGCTCGTTAAACCACAAGCAACCGCCCCCCCCCGCATACTGTAATTTGCAGACGAAATATTGGTGTCCTTTCAATTTTCAAAAAATTAGAATTTTTTAAATTGTCCGGCTCGATCACAAGAGGCCATGTTGAGAAAAATTCTCAACATGACTGCGATGAACCGGATAATCCCCTACCGGAAGACCAACAAACCAGACGAGATTCATTTTTTATTAGGCTTAAGCGAACACAATGAATAAGATAATAAATAGATCGAAATTCTTAAGAGTGAAGATGTTTAAAACAAAAATACTGTTATTTGGGTTAGTTTGGTTGCATTAACACAATTTGCAGATTAATATTTGCAGAACAGCGAATTAAATATTGCAATTGAGAGAGAGAGAGAGAGAAAGAGAGAGCTCTCACCGGTTAACTGGAGCATCAGCATTGATTTCTGGTTGTCTTGCGGTGCACTTCCACTTTCGCCGTTAATCGTCTTCTCATCTTCGTCTTCTTCCTGCGAATAATTAAAACACCGCATTCACCCTGGGGCGCATCACTCAAGTAAGCTCTTCTGTCACACGCGAGAATATAACGCGGTTCGCATCGAATACTATAGCAATCGCAGCTGCACGCGCATATATACCTACGGCCACTGCGGCCGTCATTTTGATCGCTCAGCCGAATTCCTGGCCGGCCGATTTCGGACGGCTCCAACTGATTCCGAAACGATATTAAATTTGCGTGCTCGCACGTGAAATTTCAAAAATGATATTCGCTTTAAATGTCGGTGTGGAATTTGACGTCATATTCTTGGGGGAGGAGAGGTCGCTCCCAGAACAATGTGGTGCAAATGGATTGTGCGAAGACATCATCATTATGATTTTCCAGTTCAAAGACAACATTGCTGTCTCTGCGCTGGAATATGTTAAATGGTTTATCCAACTGAAGCTCCCCCTTCATCTGCAAGAAATTGTTTGAAGTACCATTTTGCTCCTTCCCCAGATGCACTCCCATTCAGAAATGAACGAACCCCTAATTTTTGTAGAGCGTGGTTTGTAAGGTAGTGAAAGATTTGTTGTTCGCCTTCTGTAACCAGCCATTAGCATCCAATGAGCTACTATCACCCGACAGATGGCTCTCTAGGTCTCGTCCCTAGCCACGAGCCGATTTAGTACTCTCCAACTGGGTCACCTTGCCCAGGCGAGGCGGCAGGCTAGCCCTTGAAGTTTCAAGGACTACCAGTAGAAGGAGAAACAAGATCGGGTTGATCTGTAGGGAGAAACAGAATCTGTAAGGTCAGATAGGCTCTAGAGAACCTTTTAGGAAGGATTGGGAGAATCTTTATAGTAGAAGACGAATTAAGCGACAGTCTACTTTGTTCTCCAAATGGTGTACACGCCTTCTGATGTGGGTTCCTTCTACACTAAGATTGTCTGGAGCTTTTGAACTCGACCAGAAAGATAAACAGGGTGTTTTGAATTTTTCTACGACATTGGCCCTCTAGAACAGGGCAAGTGTAATCGTTTTTGCCCGTCTGGTGGAGATGCTACGCATGCTGGGCTGGGTTCTACTTCTACTGAGCCTTTCCTACCTCCGAATGAAAACACCTTGCACTCAGTGGCGAGTGGGGGGAGACTTCTTTCTCATTATTCCTTTAGAAATCTTTGTTTTGTCACCCACTACACCAAGTCCGAAGACGGTGTAGTTTCACGAAGTGGTTGGTGGCTGCTGCAGCTGCAGTTGGCGAACTAGTCTTTGAATCACAAAAATGATATAACGCAGCCGCGTTGCAAAGAATTGTCCCTCTTTAGTGGACAGACGATCCCATCAGCATATCAATGACAACAGAAGAGTCTTTTTCGAAGTGGGATCGGCGTGTAGGAGCGATTCTACCCAAGTTAGATGATTCTTTACGGTTAATAATGTGGCAGGCCAGTAACAAGGAAGGACGTTGAAAATTCCAAGTGTTTCGTGCTTCTTCCACGAAGAAAAATTTCAATCTCCTTTCTATACAATAGAAATACAAGGTGGGTAAATCAAAATTTTGAGAACGCTGAACCCGGAAGGAGCTTGAATGGAATGCAGGGTTCCTTTGCGGGGTTCAAAATGACCGCCGAGGTGGCTCTTCACTACTTAAAAATAGCCAAGTCAAAAAACCTCAATTCCCCACTATAACCCCTACCCTCTTACAATGGGTTATAGTGGGGAATGGTACAATGGAATGAAAACAAACTAAATTATGGTTGGAATTAAAGGAGTACTCACCTTGGGCATGCACATTTGTCTCGCTCTGTGCACCTTCCACGCGTGTTTGGCTTCTTCCAGAGGGGACTTTTTGGGTCTTGCGCTACGAGCTGCAAAAAAAATTTCCAACATTTAATTGAGCTTTAAATCTTTCCAACAATTTTATTCAATATTTTCAGTTATAACTTCTGCAAAGAGTTTCTGATAAAGGAATTGAATAATGGGCCCGTGGCCACAGAGAGCGAAGTTGGAGGGTGCTTTATGGGTCTTGATAAGTTATTACTTCAGCAAATCCCAGTTGTACGGCTGCCCATCGCGTCTTTGCTTCTTTCGCCTTCCTTGAAGTGGAGAGCCGCAAATTATCGCAAATTATCGTGTTTCCAGATTCTTCATTGTGAACAGCTCGGACACTCACTCGGCCTTGTGATCACTGCGAGATTTTAATTTTTTCATTAAATATGATGAATGGTTAATATAAAGGAAGGAGTATGAGGGATTGGGGCCCATTTCTGTCACCTGCTATGGTCGTGATTACAGCCGATGTTTATGTATTGTCGGTGTTGCGGCTCATTTCCCCAGTTGACATTGCACTGAAGTGGAGACTCTTTGAGCACGTGGATTCTTCCAGGTTCTTTCGCTCGCTCTCATTGCACGCAAGTGATCTTCGGAGCGATTATACTTCGATTGAAAAGAGAGAGAGAGAGAGAGAGAGAGAGAGAGAGACTATGATTAATAGCACTGCGCTTCAAAAGATTAAGAGAACCACCTAATGCGCACCGTTAGAATGCTTACCTCCGAGTCGGTTGAGCCGATTCGATCTCACTCTCATGTAGCTCTGCAACGAGAAATGAAAATGCACTAATTATTAAACCTTCCCACTTCATTGCGTTAAATCGAGCGCATCAAACAAAACAGAGCAGATGAGGAACAGGCTGTTTGGGATCCGTCCTGATAGTGCGTCAATGAATGCTCACTTTTCCCACATAAAAGTTATTGAGAGGCTCCTCTTTGGGCATGCATCACTGCGAATGGATTGAGAACGAAAAGCCTCCCTTCTGGAAAGACTCCTCCTCAGAAGAAATGATCCTCTGTACATTGCTTGCCCCAGCAGGAACTAGGGTTAGACTGTGAACATCACTTCTGGGGGGGGCTATCCACACCCGCGGATGTTTCTCGATTTTGCGTGTTCATCGCAGTATCAGGTACGGATCCAAATTACAGCCGAAAAGCGATTTCAGTTTCTTTCTCACCTCTTTTCTGAATTCGGGACATCTCTTCTCCACGTCCGGATACATGTTGAATCTCAAGTGATCCATCCCAGTCGGCGAAACCTGAAAGAGAACAGTTATTAACAAATACACCTCCTATCAATTGGCTACACTTTATATTTTTAAGGGGCGTTAGTACGAGGGTGGCTACAATTTTTTAAATCACATAAATTCGAATGCAAGCGCGAGTCGTTTAAGGGCATATTGAAGTCAGTGTGCGAGTGCACATGCACACGAAATTTACAAAAATAAAGCGATTTCTAGATGGGCGCCAATCTGCATTGTAACATAAATTAGACGTAAGAGGAGTGTAAAGAAAACACGCAGCAACTTACCTGGTTGCTGAGGTCTGCCTCCTGACTGAGCCACTCTTTGTTCCTGAAAAAGACGAATCCAGTTACACTTCGTATGCCATCGGTTGAAAGAGAACTTGTTTCATGCAGGTACACAAAAGGGGAATTCAACAGTTTAAACGTTTATTAATTTTAAAAATAGAATTTTACAAACGAGAGTACGTATAACTATCACGGTTACTTCCTCACCCATTTAAATCAAATGCTCAACTTTAAAAAATTATGCTTTATTACACTCACTGGATAAAAAATTTGGAATTGCCATTAATAGAGGCATATGATGCAAGAAAGCAAGCTTATACAGCATCAGCCAAGGAAAAAAAAAAAAAAAAACGCTTCCCATTTCACCCATCCATTCCTTTCAAAAGTTTGTCTACTTCTTCCTTGAATTTATTTAAGCCATCAGCTTCCACTACAACAGATGGAACTTTGTTCCGGCAATCAACTACCCATTGGCTAAAGGCAAATTTCCGCAGTCTATTCTACAATTGTCTTCCCTCAGGTTGAATTTATGTCCCCTCAGGTGAGTAATCTCAGCAAAAGGAAGAATCTTATGAGCATTGAGCCTGCTTAATCAATACAAGGCTTTATGCAACTCAATCCAATCACCTCGCAGGTGCCTACTGTCCAGACGCTGCAATTTGCATAAATTAAGCCTTTCTTCGTAAGAGCACCCATTTGTTCCTCTCACCAGTCTTGTTGCCCTTCTCTATACTCTTTCTAGCAATTCTACATCTTTCCTAAAATGAGGCCTCCAGACCTGTATGCAGTACTCAAGGTGTGGCCTGACCAATGCCTTATACAAAGGGATAATCACCTTCTTGTCTCTGCTAGCAAAATTCCAGTATATCATTGTAAAACTCCACGACCTGCCCTGTCTCCACTGCTCAGAGAACTTCATATGTGTCTGTACAATTACTCCCAGGTCTCTTTCATTCTCCACTACCCTGAGCGTAGTACTAGACAGTTGGTACATTTCTCTGGGGTCACTGCTACCCATATGCAGTACTTTGCAATTTTCAATGTTAAACTTCAATTGCCGCTTCTCAGCCGATCTGCCCAACTTTTCCAGATCCTATTGCAGCAGCATACTGTGATTACTGTTATTAACAACCCTGCCAACCTTTGTATCATCTGCAAACTTCGACATTAAGCTTGATATACCTTCATCAATATCATTGATAAATATTCAAAACAACAGTGGTGCGACCTACACCGAACCCTAGAGGGACTTCACTAATAACAGTTCACGAAGATTAGCGTCCATTGATTACCACTGTCTTCTCCCACTCAACCATCCCTTTATCCATTGTAGCAACTTGCCCTTAATGCCATACCTCTCCAATTTGTACAGCAGTCTTCCATGTGCAACAGTATCAAAAGCTATCGTGAAATCGAAGTATATGATTTCAAAATTATATTTTGCATCCAGTTTTGTGACTGCATCATAGTATCCAATCAAATTATTAAGACAAGTTTCCTTTAACAATTCCATGCTGTGTTTGAAGTATAATTGCAGCGTTGTCTAGATGTTCCTGCATTACTTCTTTTACCACTGATTCTATTATTTTTCACGGAATACAAGTTAAACTAACAGGTCTATAATTACTCGTGTCACCCTTTGATCCACCTTTGTAATTGGAGATAAATTGGTACATCTCCAGTCCGTGGGAACCTCTCCTGAGTCCAGTGGTGCTCAGATGTCTCCTGATGTCCAATAATGAATCTTTCGGAATTGGCACCAACAAAAGGTACGGCGAAACATGCAAACATAAATTGTCACATGGTATGCAGTTTTACCCGATTTTCAGAGAGGTGTTATGTTTGGAGCACGTTTAGCAGGAGTCACGATTGAGAAAAGAAAGTGGTGTGTCGAAAACTTGCGGAAATTGTATTTGAATGGTTCGAGGAAAATTCCCAGGAGTTCCAACATCCACGTGGCCACCTAATTCTTCAGATCCTAATCCACTGGAGAATGTCTGGGATATGTCGGAAAGCGCAGTTCTCCACCGACTACAATGGAACAGCTGACAATTATCCTGATGGGACAGTGGTCAAATCTGGTGGTAGATTCCCCAAGACGCGTAGTAGAAACTATGTAACGACGTGTATAGGCAAAAGATGGTCCTACTAGATATTTCCACTTTTTTTTGCAGTGAGTGTTAAGCGTAATTTATGTGTTTCTTTACGCATTAAGAAATGCGTATAAGTGAGAACATTTCTCAAAAACGTGATTTTCCAGAAATGTTCTTACTTATACGCATTCAGTAAGGAGGGCCAGAAAGGTATTTCTTTTTACAATCATCAGCAACTTACGCAGGCACACACACTCCCCGAGAAGCGAACTTAAGAAGACTCACCTGATGAGCTCACACAGCCGCTCGAGTTCCAGGTGGAAGTGATCCGACAGTTCGGTGGAACAAAGACTTCTGCCGCACATGGGGCACGACGGGGGTTGACTGGGGTCGGAGTTCCAGCGATTGATATTGCCTAAAAAAGAAAACAATCCATTAAAGGGTGAAGGGAAAGGAAACAAACGAAACGTGGGACTCGTTGACTGCCATACGTGTGTTGAAAAATGACACGGTGGGTTATTGGAACACGGAAATCCTTTGCATTTAGCGGACTTCGGTGACCACACATCAAGCTACTAAATTTACAAGTGCAACATTACAGAATATAGCACCGAAAACAAAGTTGGGGTGCAATATGCAAATTACTTTTCGGCTGTTCCTCCTGTGCTTCACAGCGAAGATGCAATAATTTCCAGAACTTCGATAATTGCTGCACGCACTCTGATTTTCACCTATGGAAGCGTACTGGATTTGCAGGTAGCGGTTAAGTAGAAGCAATATCGAAGAAGACGCAATTTACGCAAGCCGAACTGACCAATCAAGTAAAGCACTTAAAATTACTACCGAGGGTTTCAGCGCAGTTCTTAGGCTCGGGGTTGAGTGAAAAGAATCTGTTGGCTCGGAAAACATAATTTGCTTGGTAGGAGAAGAAAGAATGCATTTTCTTCTATACCAAGGAAGGATCTCTTTTTAAGCGATTAATCAAACGCGAGGATACATTTATTCGCGCGTTTCAGTTGACTGTAGTTGAAGCCTGCTTGAGTAGTGATATTCTTTCCATTAGTATTAGTAGTGACAAATGATGCACCAAAGCAAACGTATACACACAAAAAAAAAAAAGAAACCTCCCATTTCACATATTCATTCCCTCCAGTAGTTTCTCTATTTCTTCCTTGAATTTATTAAAACTGTTAAATTCCACAATGAGAGAGGGGAGTTTGTTCCAGCAATCCACTAACCGCTAGCAAAAGAAAACTTCCGCACATACCGTCCTTCCCCAAATTTGAATTTGTGCCCCCTCATGTATGTGTGGTCTGAGTAGGAAGAATAATCCAATCAGAATTCAGCTTATTCAATCCATTGAAAACCTTAATTGCCTCAATCAGATCACCTCGCAGGTGCCTAGTCTCTAGATGCTGCAATTTGCAGAACTGAAGCCTTTTTTGGGAAGCGCACCCCGTTGTTCACCTCAAGGATCTCGTTGCCCTTCTCTGTACTCGATTCAGCAGCTCTATATCCTTCCTGAAATGAGGCCTCCAGACTTGTAAGCCGTACTCAAGGTGTGTCCTGACCACTGTCTTTTACAATGCGATAATCACCTCCTTATCCCTGCTAGCAAAATTCCTGTACATCATTGACAAAACTCCATGACCTGTCCTGGTAGCCTATATGCATTGCTCAGGCAACTTTATATCTGACTATACAGTTACTCTAGGTCTTTTTTCATTTCCCACTACCCTGATTTTGGTACCAGACAGTTGGTATATTTCTCTGGGGTTACTGCTATCCATATGCATTACTTTGCATTTATCAAACTATTGTTACCACTTCTCAGTCCAACTGACTAAATATTTCTAGATCCTGTTGCAGTAGCACACTGCCATTACTGTCATTAACAACCGTGCCAACCTTTGTATCATCTGCAAACTTCGGCATTAAGCCAGATATACCTTCATCAGTATCATTGATAAATATACAAAACAACAGTGGACCCAACACCGAACCCTGTGGGACTCCACTAATAACATTAGTCCACGAAGAGCAGCACTCATTGATTACCACCCTCTGTCTTCTCCCACTCAACCATCCTTTTATCCATTGTAGCAACTTACCCTTAATACCATTCTGCTCCAATTTGTACAGCAGTCTTCCATGCGCAACAGAGTATCGAAAGCTTTTCTGAAATCCAAGTATATGATATCAAAATTATTTTTTTGCATCAGTTCCTTTGTGAACCCACCATAGTATCCAATCAAATTATTAAGCCGTTGCCCTTAAGGGAAACTTGTCTTAATAATTTGATTGATACTCTGCTGAATTTGAAGTATAATTGTGGCCTTGTCTAGATGATCCTGCATTACTTCTTTTACAGTGCCTCCATTATTTTCCCTGGAACAGACTGCGATCACTTGCGTTACCCTTTCATCTCCTTCTCTCTTTGTGAATTGGGAATACAGCGCGTGTACCTCTCCTGAGTCCGAGGAAGCTCTCATAATTATGGCTAAGGGTTTGCTTACTTCCTTTGCTGCCTCCTTTAATATAACTAGATAGATCCCATCCACCCCGGGTGCCTTTCTTATGTTTATCTTGAATAATTTCTTCTCCGCTTTCCTCTCAGTTATTAAAAAATTATCTAGCTCACTGCCAGAGTTGAATACACCTCTGGCAGTCCTTTCATTGAATAACTCCTCCTGTGTGAATGTAGGTGCAGAGTACTCATTTAGTTTATAAGCTACTTGGGCAGGATCATCAACAGTCAACCCATCTATGTTAAGTGGCCTAATCTGATTCACCTCTTTCCTTCTAGAGTTTACATAAGTTTTTATTCTTTATGTAGAGATACTAAATAATCGTAAATTAAAGATCACCACTAAATTAAAAAGATTCAGTATAAAAAGGTACACCTTTTTATACTGAAATAAATATATAAATTTCAAAAAATAAAAATAAAAGTAAATAAGTATAAATAATTTAAACCCAAATTACATGACACCTCTGGAACGTTGTTGCGGCACCCCGGTTGAAAACCACTGGACTAGCTTATATCTATCATAGGCGTCTGGGTCACCTGATAATTAATATACATCCCATGCATTTTTCTTCTCTGCCACGATTCTCATTAGATCATCTGACATCAATTTGGGCCTGAACCTAGAACAGCATTTCTTATCTGAAAGAAAAGCCTAGTAGCTTCCAAGATTAATTCCTCGAATGCTTCCCATTTAGAATTTGCTGTTGGTCACATCATGAGTTGATTCCACTGTACAGAATTTAAAAACTGTCTCAGACCCCTGTATTCACCTTAATGGAAGCAAAAGCCCTTTCCTTTACCCCTGATGGTAGTTACATCTTTAAGTAAATCCCACATCAGTACACTGTGATCACTGCCACCTAGTGGCAGTGATCACAGTGTTAAGAATTAAGAATCTGCAGTTTATCTGCAGATTCTTAATGCGTGACGAATCAGATAATCAAACCAAGAGTATTACTCCCTCCAGTTGCGTCCTGAACATGTTACTGTAGAAAACAGTTCATCCAATAAATCCACCAAAGTGTTGCTGGTGTGCGAGTGACCAATCCACAAGTTCCAGTCTATATCTGGGAAGTTAAAATCCCCCATTATAAGACTCTTTGATTTACTGGCTCTTTCTATTTCTCTGTACAGTTGTTCGTTGTATTCATGAGTCATTAGGCCTATAACATACTCCTACTCTCATTTTTGCCTTCCCACTGCTCACTCATGCCAAACCGACTCAATACAGCACTGGCCACCCATCTACACTTGATGCACTGCCTTCCTGTGATGCTTAAACGAGTTGTCGCCCTCGTTTCCAGTCCCTCCTACTGCGTACACTTATGACAATCTAAAATTCCTTTTAGAAACGGTGAAATATTTGGGATCGTGGGTGAACCATTTGTGGTGACCTAAAGGTGTTAATCCGATTTCTTGGGCAACTGTACGGGTTACACAAAGCTTTTTATGTAGCAGGAAGACCGTTGGATTGAAATGTGACACCTGGAAGCAGAAATGTCATCAATGATTCACTTGTGTCCCCAAGTAAAGTCACCACTATAGAGTAATGATGCAGAATGCGAATGCCCTTTGGAACGGGATTCGTATGATGAGCACAAAATGCGCTCGAAATCCATAAATATTTTGCCACAGGTAGTACTTTTTTGTTTTTCATTTTGCGCAAAAAACAGACGGGATAATTACCGATTTGGAATCAGCAAACGTTTGTACAAGTTCGCCCATTAGTATTAAAAAAAAGAGAGAACATTTTTAAAAATCGCGCAGCCGCATTTTCAAATAACACACCTACGAGTTAAAAGCTGCTCCACTCAAGAAGTGCTTAACGAGACATTACCACGTGATGTTCGTGTTGGGTATCCGTGAGAGGGGAAGGCATTTCTGTAGATTAAGGGGAAGACAGGTTCGTGGGAAGCGACACAGAATTTGTTCTTTAAATCGTGGATAAAGATTGGAACCGCTGTTCCAGATTAATAACAATGTTTCTGTAGAGAGCGGAACTGGGGTCGCAAATGTAATCAGAATTGGGACCTCCCCAGGAACCAACAAATCATACGCCGATAATTTCATATCTAACCCACTTTTTTCCTTCCACAGTAATAACATTTGGAACAATTTCGTTCATATTCGGTCTCTGATCCGAAACTCACGAAGGGCACAAAAAAAAAAAGAATTGATTGATGAAATCTCTTTTGACCCCTTTTAGAAGAGGACAAAGATTTAATCAATCAGCGCTTGTCACGCAATTGTACACCGTGTGTTTTAACCATATTTAAATCTCAATATAAACACCGCATTGTGAACGATCTTTCTCCATTTGACCGCTACGTTTTCCAGTGCACGTGGCACAGGAACACTGCCAGTCACTTCCTCTCTGATTTCCTCCAGTTTATCAACAGTTCTTGGTTTTCGCCGCAAACCGTATTTTGGTCTTCAGTTTCTTAGGGAAAAATTAATGTGAAGCCAGTTTCGCACGGAAATACTGAATTGTGGCGAAGTCATCCTGCATAAACCATTCATTGATTAAAGATCGTTCCTTGCACCTTTCGGCAGCACATGATTAAAGCCAAAAAAAAAGATCCAATTTCTGTTTGCATGAGTTTATTAAAATTTAGGACGTATCCACAGATCCTTCTAAAACAGCTAAATATAAAATCCATTCACTGGGAGTCACGTAGCCAGAACAGGGCGGTAGTCCCTTCGGCCATTTTGCGTGTTATGCCCGCCTCCATCGATGGTTGTCCTCTCTTTACTCGTACTCGCCTCTACATCAAACAAATCCACGGCCTTCAGCAGTTCGACCAAGTGCGATCTTTATAAGAAAAATTTAAAAGATTATGGATATGATGAGAAAGAAATTAGAGAAGGAATAATGTTTAGATTCAGTACTGCCACCAAGGCTAAGTATAAAACTGAGTAATAGGTGTTGCCCCAAATTTGTTATTATTATTATCATCTTTATTTTCTCCTAAAAGACACCTGCTTACAGCTATTAACCACGGGGTGCACATTCAGACATACAAATATAAATTATATACATATCATTGTCTTAATGTCTTAATAAATTATACATTGTTTAATTAATTATATTATACATATCATTGCGTTATTTTTACATGGCAGGGATAGATAGAGAGAGAGAGAGCATAATTTGCAATTTTACAAGGAATTAGAGAATGTTCACATCTACACCACTATTTACAGCGAGTTCACAGAAAGATAAGACGTATAATGTAAACATAACAGGAGCATAAACAGTCCCGACCAGTTCATTCTTCATTTCCTGCATTCTCTTTTGTTTTCATCTGTGGGCTTCACTTAACATTTATAGGTGGAATAATGCATTCTGAAACATTTCAGTCCTGGACCTCTTCTCTGTGCAAAGCTTTTCTGGGTCTGCTTGAACATCGTTGTACATCTTAATGGTGTTAGAGGGAAAAAATCGCTGAAGGCTTCCCAGCTGCGTGAGTGCGCTACTCAGTAGAGGGGATGTTCTATTCGCCCATCTTTGCGTCATGCGGAACCGAGTCAGCAGGTAGTCAGTTTCCGGCGAGTCGAGTCTCCCGGTCAGCACTTTTGCAAGCGTGAGAATGTTCTTGGTGACAATAATGTGAGACCAAAGCGCGACATCCAAGTTGGCATGTAAAATGGCTCTTGAGATTGTAAATGGCTGCGTAGTGATCCTGTTTAACCATCTCAGCATCCAGTACTCTAAACCCAGGAAAGCCTTGATGGTAGCATCTGGGGCAGAAGACCAAATCTGAGATGCGTAGAGAGGGATGGGGATGACGCATCTTAAAATATATTGTTTAACAAGGTCAGGGTTTCTGATACCTACCAGTTCCTGTCTGGAGGTCCATAGTGCTGCGTAAGTTTTCTTCTTTACATATCCGAAATGGGGTGTGAAGTTTAGGTTTTCGTCCCATTTCAGACCAAGATAAATATGTGTCCTGACTTTTTTGACCACGCTGCCATTCACGCGTATTGATATGTGGTTCTTTAATACTTTGTTGGTGAAAACCATTTGTGCTGTCTTGTGTTCGTTTAGTCGGAGTCCCATGCAATTAAGGTATTCGTGCATGTTAAAGGATTTGATGCGGAATGAAAGATTGTACATAGGCTATGCCTCTCACAAGTACAGAGATTGAGAGTAGTCTCTAAATGCTTCAGGTGTCTGTGGTGTGGTTCTGCGCAGTATTGCTAGCATAAAACTGTCGTGCGGTCACTGTGCGCACGGTGGTCATCTATTCGTAGATTGTCCAAACGAAGCTAAAGACCCGAGTTGTGTGAAACTGTAAGCGTAGGGACAGACCACATGATCACTCATTGAGAAGTTTTGGCTGCTCTGATTATAAAAAGGCGTTAGAAATAACAAGTGGGAGGATACTACAAGATGGATCGTTCTAGAATGATTAATTCTAACATGTGTGTTAACCAAAATGAGGATTGTAATTTAATTAAATTGGTGCAGCTCAAAGGTGTCGCTCAATTACTGACGAGATAAGAAAAGTGGTTGAGGATCAAAGTATTGATATCTCGTGCATGCAGGAGTCCTATGTCAGCGCTTTTGCAAAACATAATAAGATTGTGGGCTTTCCTGTAGAGGCCCGTGTAATTTGTGATTTGAAGGAGAAACCAAAAACTGCCATTGTTCTTTTTAATGAGTTTATGCAGGGCACAGTAATTTCAGGTCTTTGTCATCAGTATTGAACTTGTGTTAATTTGAGTACTCCAATCTTTTCCTTTTATTTAGTCTCTCTTTACTGTGTCCCCAGTCAAGATATATCATTTTCCATTCAACGTTTAGAATCATTGTTTAATGTAATGGGTAATAGTAATGTAGTGATAGCTATGGACTGAAACGCAAAGCCTAACTTGTGGCACAGTGGATTTCATGATCAAAGAGGACGTGTATTAGAGGATTTCATATTACAGAATAATTTATGCGTGGTGAATAGTATTAGTATTAGTAATGGCCGCATGGTGCAAGAAGGCTTATGCTGCACCAGCCAAAAAAAAAAAAATAAATAAATAAATAAAAGAATATACCAGGTGAGGTCTATATACTTTTCAAAATTTACATGTAAGTCCACCGTAGACTTGACATTGGCGACTCATGGGTTATGTAGAAGAATCTGTCATTGGAGTGTACAAACTGACTATACAAATAGTGATCACAGACCATTAGTCTTTCATATAAATTTAGAGGTTTTCATGGTTAAGTTTTGTAAGGTCACTCGATTTAGATTTTTCATATGAAACTCTGTCTCTGAATGATTTAAATGCTAGTGAATACACTTTTTATGTTCAAAATGCTATCCTTAAGGCTTTGTGTTGTGCTACAAAAAGAAAGCGACTTAAGAGGCGTGTTGTAATTTGGTGGTTACCAGGTTGACCAGGAAGCAAGTTTTTACAAGTAGGAAGTTGTATCACGGGTTTAGGCAGTGGGGTCAGATGAGGCAATGCATTACCTATCACTATATAGAAGTAAAAGGAAAGCTTATTTTAAGGCGTTATATGAGTAAACTTACAGGCATGGAGCAATTTAGTTACTACAATGGCCAATGCAGATCCCTGCGGGTTCATTTATAAGTTAAGCCAAAATAAAATTAAATCGAGCGATATATTAACAATCACGCAGTGATTGTTAATGGGAGGGAGACCTCAGCTTGGGTTACGACTGTTCAGGCTATTACTTCTGAATTGGTTCCAAGTGAGGAAACAGGAGGGAAATGTTGAGCAATGGAAACAACGTGTCTTTACTGGCCGTGGGTCACTAAACGTTTCAGTTGTATTATTTTAATTTGGTAAATTCTCCATTGTGTATTTGTGGATTGCCTGAAACTTGGAGCCGTATTCTTTTTGACTGTAATTTATTTTATATACTGATTCAAATCGAAAGTTTTATATCTCAAATTGAGGATTTTAACCGTGGTAGTGAAAGTAGTTATTTGTCTAATAAATTCAGTTTCGAAGCATCGCAATAATATTGTGTTGCCGTGTTCAAGAGGAGAAGACACTCTCGATTTACCTTGCAATTACGCATCAAGGCGGTTACTACTAAATGTTATTGTAATAACCTTTAGTAGGGGTTAGAGGTGGTTTTTTTTTATTTATTTATTTCATTTTTTTTTATGTTATATTGGTAAGTTTTTTTTTTTTTTTTTAGGGTTCTCGGGTTTCGGCAGCCCGAGAGCGAGAGTGCTGGCAGCCACCAGTCTTGCACTTCACTGCTGCGTGCGGGATGATTGTGTTTAACTGCACAGACTGGTATAGTAAACCCAGGCCCGGCTCCTCGTGGCAAGGACGGCAGCCGAGTTGCATTTGTTTATTTGATGGCTGTTTGTTCTCTGTTCCCTGTGGTAGAGGGGCCTGCTAATACAACATATTGCGCGAGAACTCACATATTTACAGGCCAATACGTTTGAGAATTTTCTTTTTTTTTTTGTATACAGTGAACACAGGTGGAGATAGGCGGAAGGCTGGGTTACACGCATATCTGGCCATTTTTATAGAGTCCTGTATCTTCACAGTGGTACGAGGTGGATGGAACTAACGTTCCAGGTGGCCCTCTACACAAACACATACATACTACCCTCTTTCGTGTTTCCAATTCTGCACCTGTTCTTCTGTTCGGATTCCTGTGACACTGGAAACTTCGAAACAACCAGGTTCTTCTTTTCCGCCATTAAATCTGGTAATTGGTCCAATTTTTCAGAATTCAATAATGCCGACAAATTTCTTAATAATACACATCCGTCTTGTCCGCTGTATATTGGACTCTTCACTCTCCCTAAATTAAGTCCAAAACATTCCCATTTTTCTTCAAACTCATGTATTAATGATCTTGGTAAAACACCTCCCACCATTCCCTACACTCTCCATTCAATGCCTCCTGTGGTCTCCCGTCAAAAGGATGTCAGAAGGATTTTAATGAATTTTGATGCTAAGAAAGCTCCAGGTCCTGATGGTGTTTCTCCACTTGTTCTCAAAACCTGTGCTCCTGTTATTTGCCGCCTTTCTTCACTTTCTTATTCCAAAGGTGTTTTTCATTCTGCTTGGAAATTTGCTCATATCCAGCCAGTTCCTAAAAAGGGTGACAAGTCCTTCCCATCCAATTATCGTTACCTTTGCAATTACTTCTACTCTATCTAAAGTAATGGAGAAATAAATTAACCACCAATTGATCATCGATCCATACTGGCGATCTTTGATGAATTAACTGATCAACAATCGCCAGTATGGTTTCCGTCAGTGTCGATCCACTCGTGATATTCTGGCTTATGTTACCCATTTATGGACAAATTCAATGGAAAGGTTCGGTGAAACACAAGTAGTTGCTCTTGACATCTCAAAGGCTTTCGATCGTGTTTGGAATAAAGGTCTTCTAAACAAGCTTCCATCTTATGGTTTGCCAACTGTTTTTAGTAATTGGTTATCCAGTTTTCTCTCTGATCGCTCACTGAGGGTGATAGTAGATGGCTCTCTGTCTTCTAATTTCTCCACTAATGTCGGTGTCCCCCAAGGTTCAGTTCTTTCCCCCACTCTTTTCCTCTTGTATATTATTGACCTTCTTCCATTGACTGGAAATCCTATCCATAGTTTTGCCGATGATACCACATTGCATTCCACTTTCCATTTTGAGAAACTTGGCCCTGCTCAATCAGCTTCAACTCCTCGAAAATCTGCTACGAATTCCTTAAATGCCGATCTTCAGGTAATTCTCCAGTGGGGCAAAGATAACCTAGTTGATTGCAACCCTTCTAAAACTCAGTCTTGTCTTATATATCGCAAAAAGTATTCTTCTGCTCCTATGCTTATCTTTGGTCACACTCCAATTTCTAAGCAAAATGATATATCTCATTTGGGGATCACCCTGACTTCTAATCGCTCTCTTGGCACAAGCACATATATTGTTCCCACATCTGGGGTGGTGCCCCCAAAACCTCTCTCAAGTTTCTTGATTCCATTCAGAAGAGGGCAGTTAGGTTAATTAATGATCCATCTCTAACAGTCTCTTCACTCGCTGTCTCAAAGACGTACTGTTTCTGCTGCATGCCTCTTCTACAGATACTTCCATGGACACTGTTCTTCTGAATTGGCTTCTATAATTCCCGCTCTCTCTTTCAAAAGAGTCTGAACATATGATGCCACCAGCCAACATCCATTTACTGTCCAACTTCAAACTCACCGAACCAACTTTTCATCTTCCTCGTTTATTCATTCAACTGCCGTTTTCTGGAACAACCTTCCTTCATACGTATTTCCTGAAAATTACAAAAGTTCAAGTCCAATGTCAACAAATATCTTCTTTCGCCTTCTCAACCTACAATCCAAGCACGATACTATGTACAGTATCGTTCTAATACCTCTCGTGTTTGGGGTTTACATAAAAAAAAATTCTCTACCACAAATACTTTTGTCATATTTGCAAAGAAACTGAACGTTTTCAGTACCACTGTTGTACTCAGTCAATTAAAGAGAAGGTAATGCCAAATCCTTCCGGTCTTTCTTAAACACCCGTTTTTTGTTTCGTTTTTTTTTTTTGTTTCAAGAAATATGTATGGAGGAAGGTTGTTCCAGAAAACGGAAGTTGAATGAATAAATGAGGAATAAGAAAAGTTGGTTCTGTGTGTTTGAAGTTGGACAGTAAAAGGATGATAAAGAAGTATTCTTTGTGTCATTAATTAACATAACTGCCTTGTTTTGAATGGAATCTAGAAGCCTGACAGAGGTTTTGGTTTGGGTGAACCGCCCAGTTGTGGGAATAATGTGGGAATATTCTGTGGTAGGGTGGATTTGCGATTTGTACAGAGCGAACAGCTGTTTGGAAGAAAAGTAACGAGAAATCTCAGAAAAAAAAAAAAAAAAAAAGGACGAAAAGAGAAAGCCACGTTTTTTACATGCCGAGAAAGCAATATTTGTAATCTGTTAATGCCAAGAGAGAGATTACAAGTCGAAATAATCCCCTAAAATAGATATGTGATCTTCCCTACAAACCGGAGTGTCATCGAAGATAAGCATAAGAACGGAAGAATCCTTTTTGCGGGATATAAGACAGGACTGAGTTTTAGAAGGATTGAAATGAACTAAGTTGTCTTTGCCCCACTGGAGAATTACCAGGAGATCAGCATTTAAGGAATTCATAGTTGATATTCAAGAAGTTGAAACTGTTTGTGCAGGGTAGGGTTTCTTTTACTGAAAGGCTAAATGCAAAGTGCTATCATCAGCAAAACTATGGACACGTTTTCCTTTTGGTCAATGGAAGAACGTCATTAATAAACAAGAGGAAAAGAGTGGGAGAAATAACCAAACCTTCGGAAATACCAGCATTAGTGGAGAAGTTAGAGGACAAAGAGGAGTCTACCATCATGTGCAGTAAGTGGTTAGAGGGATAACTCGATACCCAATTACAAAAAACAGTTAGCAAACCATAAGATGGGAGCTTATTTAGAAGACCTTTATGCCAAACACGTGCAAAAGCCTTTGAAATGTAAAGAGCAACTCCTTGAGTTTCACCAAACATTTCCATTGAATTTGTCCATAGATAGGTAACATAATTGAACCTGTGACGATCACCAACACCTGGAATTTTTGCCTGTTGCATTTTTTAAAATTTTTTATTTTCATATTTTTATTTTTTAGTTTTTTATTATTTTTATTTTATTTTTTTCTAAATTCTGATGTCTATTCCTATAAACTTTGCTTTATTTGAAGCGTATGTAAGTTCAATTATGTAAATATCTCGGGTCGAGCACGCATGTACTCTTGTACATTGTACATGTGGTTCCTCGCACCTCAGTATGTAATTCTCTCACCCTCCTGGCACACTGCCGTCCTGGTGACCCACAGTTTCTTGTGCTTAATAAACGGATAATATAATAATAATAATAGCATCCACAACTATTGGTCCAAGAAGCTGACCTGCACACACAAGCACCTAGCAGAGCAGTTCACTTGAATGATAAGGCACCCGGAGACAATCCCGAAATTTCTCACCGAAGGAGTCACATACCTGAAGCCAGATGAAGATACAAGAAACCCTGCGAAATACAGGCCAATCACATGCCTCCCAACGATGTACAAGATCCTGACCAGCTGCATAACCAGGAAGATATCAAACCACCTGGAGAGCCAGAATATAATGGCCGAACAGCAGAAAGGATGAAAGGAGCAATTAGCCATTGATGCCGCAGTTATGGAGCAAGCCTACAAGAAGCACTGCAACCTATACACTGCCTACATCGATTACCGCAAGGCCTTTGACTCCGTACTTCATAGCTGGCTAATAGAGACCCTGAAGTTCTACAAGGTCAATCGGATAGTGACAAACTTCCTAGGAACAATAATGGCGAAATGGAGTATCACCATTAAGGTCGAGAACATCACAACCAGGCCAATCCCTGTTAGAACAGGAATCTTTCAGGGAGATGCTCTGAGCCCACTGTGGTTCTGTCTAGCACTCAACTCGCTGTCCACCATGCTGAATAGCAGCAAGTATGAATATAACCTCAAAGAAGGAAGAAAGAACCTGTACACCCTCATCCACCTGATGTATAGATGACATCAAGCTCTACGAGGCAACCGAGAAGCAACTCCAGCAACTACTCCGGATCACCGAAGCATTCAGCTAGGACATCAGGATGGAATTTGGTCTAGACAAATGCAAGACCCACACACTGCACCAGGGAAAATTAGTTGGCCTAAACTACCAGCTGCTGATTGGTAAAGAGATCGAAGCTATGACAGAAGGAGAGACCTACAAATACCTAAGGATGATGCAGGCTCAGCAGTTAGAGCACAATGAAATCAACAAGTGTCTGACAGAAAATTATCAGACTCAGAAGCCTGCTGAAAGCAAAATTGAACGGAGGAAACACAGTTAAAGCCCTAAACATCTATGCAGCTCTAGTACTAACATACACATTCGGGATCATAGATTGGACTAACACCGAGCTAGAAGACATCATGCGAAAGACAAGGACAATGATGACCAAGAGTCGCCAACACCGCCCGAAGTCAGCAGTGGAGAGACTAACAATAGTTCGGAAAGAGGGAGGAAGGGGCCTGATAGACGTGATAGAGCAACAGAAAACAGCGATAGTTAACCTGAAGGATTACTTCGAGAACAACACAGCACCACTCCACCAAGCCATAAGGAAGATAGATAAGTGGTATACCCACTCAACCTAAGCGAGGAACCCCCACCCACCCAGACGGCACAAGAAATGAAGTTAGAAAGGTGGGCAAAGAAGACACTCTATGGTAGACACTACAATGACCTCCGTCAAGATCATATTGATAACATTGCTTCCAATGCATGGCTTACAAGCGGGATGCTCTTCCCTGAGACTGAAGGATTCATGCTGGCTATCCAAGATCAAGTAATCAACACCAGAAACTATACAAAATACATCGCAAAGGATCCCGGAATATCAGATGACACATGTCGACGATGCCACCTACCTCAGAAACGATCCAAAAGATCACCGCAGGTTGCAAGGTGATCACCCAGACTGAGTACATTCATAGACACGACCAGGTAGCCAGGATAATACATCAGAAGCTAGCGAGGAAATACCAGTTGACCAAAGAAAGTGTACCATACTACAAGTACGAACCCCAGGCAGTACTAGAGACCCGAACCCACAAGCTGTACTGGGACCGCGCCATAATAACGGATAAGACCATCCCGCACAACAGACCGGACATAACCCTTGTGGACAAGATGGAAAAGGCTACCTACCTGATTGACATAGCGGTGCCCAACACTAGCAATGTCCAGAAAACCCATGAGGAAAAAATTAGGAAGTACTCGAACCTGAGACATGAAGTCAAGGAGATGTGGCATATGCAAGAAGTATCGACCATCCCGATCATCGTGTCAACCACCGGTATGGTGCCAAATACTCTACATAGGAGCCTAGCAGCAATAGGTCTCCCAGCAAACACCTACAAGGAACTCCAGAAAGTCGCAATCCTGAACACCTGTAGGATAGTCAGAGATTTCCTCGACCGAGAGTAACACCAGATATTACAACCACCCTGTGTACTTGGTAGCAATACCCGTCACGGAGTGGAATCCTCCAATCAGGGAGAAATAATATAAGAGCAACAATAATAATAATAATAATAAATAATCCAGAATATCACCAGTGGATCGAGACTGACGTAATCCACACTGGCGATCGTTGATTAGATGGAAGGTTTCTAGATAGTGTAAGAGTTAGCGGTTAAGTGATTTCTCCATTACTTCAGAAAGAGCAGAAGTAAGTGAAATGGGGCAATAATTGCATATAAGGGATTTCTCACCCTTTTTAGGTACAAGCTGGATATGAGTAAATTTCCAAGCAAAAGGCAAAATACTAGTGGAATAAGAAAGCGTACAAATGTCACATAGAACAGGAATAACTTCAGGAGCTCAGATTTTGAGAAATACTATCCGGATGCCACTTTCTTTGTATCAAGATTGTTCAAAATCCTTCTGACATCCTTTTGGCGGAAGACCACAGTTGGTGTTGAATGGAGCGTAGTGAAAATGGTAGGAGGTGTTTTACTAAGATAATCAATTTATGAATTATATTAAAGGTATGATGTTAGCAGGTCAGCTTGCTTTATCTTTAGCTGAGATGACAACAGAACCATTCGGTTTTGACAGAGGTGTGAATAGAGATGGACGAAACTCACGGCGATTAGCTTTGGCAAGAGACCACAATGCTCGAATACCATTTGGACAAGAAGTAAGTTTTTTACTCTTAGTCTCTTCGAAATCTAGTTTGGACTGATTAATAACTGCTTTGCAATCGTTGGAGCATTATTGTAGGCAGAAAATGAACCTAGATATTTGGATACGAGCCAATTTCGATATGCAACATTCTTCTCCTGAATGGTTTTAGTACATTTATTGGAAAACCAAGGTTTAGATAAGGGACGAGATTTTAAAGTGGAGTGTGGAATAAAGGATTCCATTCCTACAAGATTAATTTCACTGACGCGATCAGAGTAAATGTTGACATCAGAAGTGTTGAAACAGTAATCCAACCAAGGAAAAGAAGAAAAGAAATCTCGCAGGTCATCCCAATTTGCATTCTTGTAATGCCAAACAATACGAGGTTGGGAATAGCCATGAGATAAAGGCTCCATTGGAGAAAAGACAATCACCAAGTTGTGATCTGAGGTGCCTAAAGGACCACTCACTTCGGCCGTGTACTTAGAAGGGTTGTTTGTGAGAAAAAGATCAAGTGTGTTGGCTATATGGTTATGACTATCTTGGTATTCTTTTAGATAAATGAACAATCTCTGCAAGGTCATTAGTAATTGTAAAAGCCTCAGCATCTCGACCAGCTGGATTAGTGTGACTGGAAAAACGGAAGCCAGCTGCAGTTGTGAACTTTAAAATCACCAAGGAAAATTACCTCACTTTTTTTTTTTTTTTTTTATGTGAACCCCAAACACCAGAGCTATTAGAACCTATAGTACTTAGTACCGTGCTTGGGTTGGAGGTTGAGAAGACGAAAGAAGATATTTGTTGACATTGGACTTGAACTTCTGTAGATTGTAATTTTCAGGAAATACCTCCATGAGGTGTGGCGCCCACACCACATGGAGGAATGCCGCCCCTCTATGTTACCAGGCAGTACTAGGTGGTAGATGACTCTCATCAACCGGTGAAATACCACCACTTTGCTTATTGGAGGCTTGAAGTGGTGGAACCCATGTTTAGTCTCTAGAGCTAAGTTCCGGTCAACCCTTCCCTATCTCTTCCATCATGCAGTATGATTGATGACCTTTGAGGTTATGATGAACGTCGTGGCGAGATCCAATATTCCTTACATTTCGAGGGTACAGCTCTAAAACGGTTTTCGCAGGCCGGCCGCTAGTTAGTACACCGGACCGAACCTATTGGTAACTCTCTAGGAGGCTTCCGGATCAGCTAGTGTATAATCTTGCTACCTCTACTCTGCCAGATAGTGACTGGAGGGAGTCCGAGTAGTGTGTATGCGGGGAGCATTGTCGAGGCCACGTTATGTCAAGGATCTGGGTATATTCTTACCACATGTACGCCATATCCATAAATTTCATTACTTCATACAGCATGTCCCACCCACTTTTTCTTACTATTGAATACACCATGAATTGTCAAACTAATAGAACAAGCTTATCTGCGAAGAGATCTAAACCTCCCAAGGACTTCCTAATTCATTTCACAAATATACGTGGTCTCAATTCTAATCTCAACGATGTCCATTTCCACTTGCAGTCTGCCAAACCACATGTACTTTTTCTGACAGAATCTCAGTTATCGGTTGATTCAACTACTGCTCATCTCAGATGCCCAAATTATTCGCTGTATGATTCCTTTCGGCTCAAAGGTGGTACTTGTGCATATGTCCGTTCTGATATTCCCTGTCAGAGACTTGGCAATTTGGAATCTCCTCTCTTTGATCTTCTCTGGCTTAAAATCTCTCTACCTCATTGTGTCAAATTCATCTGTTGTCTCTACCGTTCTCCCAACTCCACTAATCACTTGGAGCTCTTTGACTTCCTCTCTTTGCAACTTGACTTTCTCCAGTCCAACTTTCCTAACAGTGAGGTAATTTTCCTTGGTGATTTTAATGTTCACAACTCCAGCTGGCTTCCGTTTTCTAGTCACACCGACCCAGCAGGTCGAGATGCTGAGGCTTTTGCAATTACTAATGATCTAGCACAGATTATTCATTTACCTACAAGAATACCGGACAATCCGAATCATACAGCCAATACGCTTGTTCTTTTTCTCACAAACAACCCTTCTAAGTACACGGTCGAAGTGAGAGGTCCTTTAGGCACTTCAGATCACAACTTGGTGATTGTCTCTTTTCCAATAGAACCTTTATCTCATGGCTATTCCCAACCTCGTGTTGTTTGGCATTACAGGAATGCAAAATGGGATGACCTGCGAGACTTCTTTTCTTCTTTTCCTTGGTCGGATCACTGTTTCAAAACTCCTGATGTCAACGTTTGCTCAGATCGTGTCAGTGAAATTATTCTTGCAGGAATGGAATCCTTTATCCCACACTCCACTTTAAAATCTCGTCCTTTATCTAAACCTTGGTTTTCCAATAAATGTGCTAAGGCTGTTCAAGAGAAGAATGTTGCATATCGTAATTGGCTTGTTTCTAATTCTTCAGTTTCATTTTCTGCCTACACCAAAGCTCGCAACAATTGTAAAGCAGTTATTAATCAGTCCAAACTAGAGTTTGAACAGGCTAAGAGTAGAAAACTTGCTTCGTGCCCTAATGGTAGCCGAGCATTCTGGTCTCTTGCCAAAGCTATTGGCCGCAACTTTTGCCCATCTCTGCTTCCACCTCTGTCCAAACCAGATGGTTCTGTTGTCACTTCAGCCAAGGATAAAGCTGACCTGCTAGCTTCCCATTTTTCTTCCAGCTCATGTATTAACGAACTTGGTAAAACACCTCCCACCATTCCCAACACGGTCCATTCAATGCCTCCTGTTGCCTTCCGTCAAAAGGATATCAGAAGGATTTTGATGAATCTTGATGCTAAGAAAGCTCCAGGTCCTGATGGTATTTCTCCACTTGTTCTCAAAATCTGTGCTCCTGAACTTACTCCTATTCTTTGCCGCCTTTTTTCACTTTCTTATTCCAAAGGTGTTTTTCCTTCTGTTTGGAAATTTGTTCATATCCAGCCAGTTCCTAAAAAGGGTGACAAATCCCTCCCATCCAATTATCGTCCCATTGCAATTACTTCTACTCTTTCTAAAGTAATGGAGAAATCAATTAACCCCAACTCTTAAACTACCTAGAAACCTTCCGTCTGATCAACGATCACCAGTATGGATTCCGTCAGTGTCGATCCACTGGTGATATCCTGGCTTATGTTACCCATTTATGGACTACTTCAATGGAAAGGTTCGGTGAAACACAAGTAGTTGCTCTTGACATCTCAAAGGCTTTTGATCGTGTTTGGCATAAAGGTCTTCTAAACAAGCTTCCATCTTATGGTTTGCCAACTGTTTTTAGTAATTGGTTATCCAGTTTTCTCTCTGATCGCTCACTGAGGGTGATGGCTGATGGCTCTCTGTCTTCTAACTTCTCCACTAATGCCGGTGTCCCCCAAGGTTCAGTTCTTTCCCCCACTCTTTTCCTCTTGTATATCAATGACCTTCCATTGACTGGAAATCCTATCCATAGTTTTGCCGATGATAGCACATTGCATTCAACTTTCCATTTTGAGAAACCTTGTCCTGCTCAATCAGCTTCAACTTCTCGAAAATCTGCTACCAATTCCTTAAATGCCGATCTTCAGGTAATTCTCCCATGGGGCAAAGACAACTTAGTTGATTTCAACCCTTCTAAAACTCAGTCTTGTCTTATATCTCGCAAAAAGGATTCTTCTGCTCCTATGCTTATCTTTAGTGACACTCCAATTTCTAGGCAAAAGGATATATCTCTTTTGGGGATTACCTTGACTTCTAATCTCTCTTGGCACAAGCACATTACAAATATTGCTTCCTCTGCATCTAAAAAACTTGGTTTTCTCTTTCGCTCTCGGCGTTACTTTTCTTCCAAACAGCTGCTCACTCTGTATAAATCGCAAATCTGCCCTGCCATGGAATATTGTTCCCACATTTGGGGTGGTGCCCCCAAAACCTCTCTCAGGCTTCTTGATTCCATTCAGAAGAGGGCAGTTAGGTTAATTAATGATTCATCTCTAACAGAGTCTCTCCACTCGCTGTCTCATAGACGCACTGTTTCTGCTGCATGCCTCTTTTACAGATACTTCCCTGGGCACTGTTCTTCTGAATTTTCTTCTATAATTCCTGCTCTCTCTTTCAAAACAGTCCGAACACGTGCCGCCACCAGCCAACATCCATTTACTGTCCAACTTCAAACCCACAGAACCAACTTTTCATCTTCCTCATTTATTCATTCAACTGCCGTTTTCTGGAACAACCTTCCTTCATAGCTAGGAAAGTTGGACTGGAGAAAGTCAAGTTGCAAAGAGAGGAAGTCAAAGAGCTCCAAGTGATTTGTGGAGTTGGGAGACCGATAGAGGCAACAGATGAATTTGCCAGAATGTGGTAGAGAGATTTTAAGCCAGAGAAGATTGAGAAGAGGAGATTCCAAATTACTAATCTCTGACAAGGAATATCAGAACGGTCATATGCACAAGTACCCGCCTTTCTAGCAAAAGCAAAAGGTGCAGCAAATAATTAGGACAACTGAGTTGAGCAGTGGTTGAATCAACTGGGATTCTGTCAGAAAATTATAATCTTAATATCTTTGAAGTTATGCATAGTATAACCTTAATCTTGAATGTTAATTTATTAATTAAAACAGTGTTAAACCTGTATAAAATATGACATATTTTAATCATATTCTCGATTATCTTTATCAAATTATCGATTATCAAGTGTAAATGCGGGTCAATACTGAATCATAATTAATAATAAATGACAAGCCAACTAGAACAGTCCAATTTTACAGACTCCGGTTAGCTGCAAAATAATACGAACAGAATAAGAACGGCAATTATAACCCTCTCCTTCATTGCAATGTGACCTTTGAACTCACCTGGACTGCTAAATCCGAGCAGTTTTTATGATGTAGATTAGACGAAGAGAGCGGATATAAGATATAAAGACGTCACTGTCTGACTGTTAAAATAAAGTTTCTCTTCACGGTCCACATTCGATCAAAAGAATTTCCAAGACAGCAACAAGAATAATTCCGGATTTTCAAGGACATTGGAACGCCCAGCCTAGGTAATTTTTAGTAGTAGTAGCAAATGATGCAAGAAAGAAAGCTTATATAACATCAGCCAACCTCGTGCCGTGCCGTGGATGGATGCTGGAATTCCCCCTTCCTGGAAATGTTTGGGAGGAACGAAGAATAACACGATGAACGTTATATTCACGATACCCACACTACTCACACCTTCATCAGCCCTTCACAGATTTTGCTACTTCACAGTGACACTTTTACGCAGTTTTGTGGGTGACTACTGGTACCGCTGACGGATACATACTGTGTCAACAGCATCAACCAAAACAAAACAAAACAAAAAAAAAAAAAAAAAAAACCTACCCAACCTCATCCGTCCGTCTCTCCAAGATTTTTTTAGTTCTTTCTTGAATTTATTCAAACTACCCATTTCTATAACAACAGATGGGAGTTTCTTCCAACAATCAACCACCCGCTCGCTGAAGGCAAACTCCCGCACATCTGCTTCCTCAGTTGGAATGTATGCGTCCTCGTGTGTAGTTTCAGCAAGAGGAAGAATGCCATCAACATTGATTTCACTGAATCTATTCAAGGCTTTAAACACCTCAATTAGATCTTCTCGCAGGTGCCTTGTCTCTAGACGTTGCAGTTTGCAGAACTGAAGGCTTTCTAAGTAAGATCATCCTTTTGTTCCCTTCACCAATCTGGTTGCACCTCTTTGTACTCATTCCAGCAAACCTACATCCTTCCTAAAATGAGGCCTCCAGACGTGTTGCTGTAGGCTATAGTCTGGCCATGCCTCCAGATGAAGGCATGGCCAGACTATAGCCTTATACAACGGGTTAATTACTTCCTTATCTCTAATAACAAAGTTTTTGAATATCAAAGACAAAATCCCATGAGTTATTGTGGAAGCCTGTCTGCACTGCTGCTCAGAGAATTTCATGTCTGACTGCACAATCACCCGTGGTCTTTTTCATTCTATACCACCCTGAGTATAATACCACACACAGGAGCTACTGAACTGGCGCCTCCGTAGCCAGGTGGACAGGAGCAGCAGTGCTTAGCACACGCTTCTTGATTAGACCGGGGTTCGAGTGCGTCACCACCAAATACGGAGGATGCGGAAAGATCAGGGAATAACCACCGCATATCCCCGGAGCAATATGGCCTTAGTTGCTAATGCTCCTAAAAACCAAAAAACAAACAGGAGGTACTGCTACCTATATGCAGTACTTTGCACTCAGCCAATCATTTTTGTCTAATACTCACTGGTTTCTCACCCCTTGTATGGCCTGGCTTCAATTTTCTTTGCCTTTTCCATGCTGTGATCGAATGAGTCGATGTCCAATACTGGTTGAATTGCTTTTCATCCTGCAACACAGATGACGGATGAGACAAAAATTCGATGTACAATGGAAATCTGATCGAGATTGGCGCTTCATTCTGTGGCTCGGAGAAAACTGAAAACAACTAAACCAGCCCAGCCCAGCCCAGCGCAGTCCACAAGCGACTTTTCTCCTTTCTGTTTCTCAGAACAGCAAGCAACTTAAATGTCGAATTCTGACTTCCTCGTTTTGACATAACGAAGTAAATGAAACTGTTGCATTCGTGAGCTGCGCCATATTGTGGTACCAAAATGGTCGCCACAACCGCAAACGGCTGAGACAAAAAAAAAGAAAAAAAATCGATTGCATAATGACGCTTACCATTTTTGATAAGATTCATATTTAAGCAGCTGAGGAACACGAGAGCGTTATGAGGTACCAAAATAAACTTGGCAGCTATTAATGTGGGGGGGGGGACACCGAAGAACTGATTACCGTGTCGAGTGCGTTCTTTATTGGCTGCAGAGATCACTTCTGCTTCTCCCTCTGCCTGAGAAAGTGGTCGGGGCCACTTCAAATTCAGTGCGAGTCACAAGAGACTGAGGGGCCATCGAACAGTTCTTTATGAGCTCTTAAAGGCCCATTACCCCGAAATATCCGCCGATCTACATTTGTATTCCCGCTTTATGGGGGTCGTTATCAGCGAGATGAAGCTCCATCCCGGGAGTAACGCAGCCGGGGGGTTGCGTACCCCCACTGCATATACCAGGTAATTCATACGGTATTCGTTTGATTCCTTATCTGGCTTAACCCAGGAATTATTACTGCGTTTTTTACGAGCGCCGATCTGTGTATCGCTGGGTCTCGGATGCGTAACAGATAGCGGAAGAAAATTTAAAGATACCGCGAGCGGGATTTGACATAGAACGATTTTAGATGATACGGCAGATAAACGCACTCGCTTCCGATGACGGCACGCCGATTTTTCCCCCCTTTAGAAAATTATGCGAAATATTGGCGACCTTGGGGTGGTCGTCTCGGTTTACATTCCCGGATATTTGATGCATCCGCTGCAACGAAGACTGCTGGCGACCCGAGAACTCTATTTGAAGTGTATCACGGCAGTGCCTTCCGTCATGTACAGTTAGTTATCAGCGTTCCTTCGACCAGAAAAATATCGGTAACATGTTTTTGATGAAAGAGGTCGAGTTTTTGGAGTCTCACGAGTGGGAAAAGGCTCGCAGTTTTCCTAAGAAAATAGCAACACGTTCGGATCAAGGACGTCAATTCTCTACTGAAGTCTAACATCAAGCAAAAATCGGTGCGGCGAAATACAAAGAACTGAGATGCACAATAATTAACTGTATCGGGATAAAAAACTGAAAGGAGGTTGACATTTTTCGGTAACTACGTTATAATCCACAAGTCCCCTCCCAACCATGATTTCTGATTGGGTCGAAACTTGTAATGATACCAGAACTAGTGATGTGGTGGAGGAAAGACTTTCTGTACCACTCACCCACGAAGATTTCTTGTTCCAGCAATCAACAACTCACTGGCCAAAAGAAAACTTCCTGGAATTCAGTCGAAACTACTCCTCCAGCTGCAATCGTTGAAAAAATCATCTTTATTCACAGTTTAACTGAAAAATCACTCTTAGACCATCTGAAATTACCACTTGACCCCTCTCCAGCCCCCATTCTTACAACATGTGAGTCTGAAGTTGTGTGCCCTGAACGTAGCACTAGACCAGTATATATTGAAATCACAGCAGATGCCAACGGATACTCAGGAAATACTGCCTCACAGAAGACCCAAAGAATTCATCAGGAGCAGAATCTGCCAAATCGCACCTATTCGCGATCACAAAACTCACATATGGGGTCCTCGCGCTCAAAACCGGATAATGCTTTGGCTGCTGAAGTACATCGCAATTGTAGTTCCGCTTCAAACAACGTGAGAGGTAACCATTATGCAGGGACTACGATTGCATCTAATGTAAAGACCCATAGAGACACTACAACGTATGCAATGATTGCAAGCCAACGAACAAAAGAACAAACACTGACCCGTAATCCAACTGTTAAGGAACTGAGCCCCAATCTTAAGGTTATTGGAACCAATTTGCACTTCAGCAAGATGCAAATTGCGAACACTGGAATGATGAGCAAGCGGATCCGTAATGTCTTCATTAGTAGGCTCTCCCCTGCTACCACAGCTGATGATGTGGAACACCTTCTTGCTGCTTTCAAAATGAATGGTAGAGTCACCAAGCTATCCACAAAATATCCCACCTACGCCTCCTTTAAGATCGATGTGGCTGATGCAGATTTTGAAGCACTCTTCAATCCTGAAATCTGGCCTGCTGGAGCTCTTGTTATGCCATATCTCGGGCATAAAGGGCAGCGATATAGAAGTAATGGAAAGGACTCCCACCAATGGTACCCTGCTTCATAGCAATCCCAGATCTCGTTACCGCAACTAGAACCACAGACACGGAACACCAATATGCCGATCCCTGTGCTCATCAGTCCTAGACACACCCCGCTGAATCGAGTCGTGCGATGTCAGAGACCACCTGTCCGTATCAAAGTACCTACAGTACCTGCCTGCACCATATTTTACCAGAATGTGCGTAGTCTTAGGAACAAGCTTGACACTATGGAGCAAATTCTGCTCCCCGGATATTTTGACCTGCTCGCCATCACCGAAACCTGGCTCAATGACGATGAAGAATTCCTAGCAGCAGCTGCCCCAGCTGATTATGGGGTCGTATTCACATCTCGGATTGCACGCAAGGGTGGAGGCGTCGCATTATTTTACAAGAAATCCACTTTCAAGCTATTGGATAATAAATCCAGTAACTCCCCTAACTATGAAGCAATCCTCGTTACGTTAAGATACAACTTCGTGACGTTTGACCTCTGTGTGGTGTACATACCTCCAACGCCTTCCCCGCAAATCATCCTTGAAGTTTCCAACTGGATAATCAATCAGCTGCATCCCACAGCCTCTCACGTAGTTTGTGGTGATTTCAATTTACCTCCTCAGCTATCTAATATGAAAAAGGATCTTCTGGCACACTTGAGATGTGCTGATCTACAACTTATTAATGAAGCTCCAACCAGGGGGAATAACCTCTTAGATCTAGTTCTAGCCTCTATCCCTTGCACCCTTGATTACATTGCAGAAACGTCATTCGACTCTGATCATGTCCCAATACATGTGACTGCATATCTGCCAGCCCCCAAATTAGAAACCAGAAGGACAACAAAAAAGGTTGACATCACTAGCCCCAACTTACTTGACGTAGATAAGTGCATCAGAGCCGCCTCTCTCATTCCCTGGGTGGCCTTAGAGACTTGTGACCCAGAAATAGCTGTGAACATTCTCACAAACTGGATCAACACGGTTGCCAAATATGCCGCCTCTAAAAAAATCACAATCAGTCCGTATACAAGACTTTGGTGGAATTCAGAACTCAAAATGAGTTTCCAGCTCAAGCAACAGCTCCATCGCACATGGAAACAGTCGCAAAATGTCAATGATCGCATCGTTTATTCTAGGGCACGGGCTCAATTTAATCGCATGAAATCTGAGGCAATCAAATTATATGTTAACCGAGATCTGGCTAAAGGAAAAATTCCATACAAGAAAGTGAACCTTCATTTTCCTCTGAAATTTGATCCTGAATTGTGGCTCGATTTCGTCACAAGATTTAATCGTAATCCTATGCCAAACTCAGATCTGGCTCTACTAACAGAGCCCACCCAGCAAGAAGTGTTGAGCACCATTCAGATCACAAAACAACAGCTGATCGTCGCCATCAATTCTCTACCTGCCTCGTCAACCGCTGGTGATGATGGAGTTCCCCAATTCATGCTCAAATGCCTAAGTCCGTACATTATTCAGCCACTTTTAATTATTTTCAACCAGTTACTCTCGAACCAGATTTTCCCACAGCAATGGGAAAACTATCTTATCAAACCTTTAGCCAAAGTTCAGTCGCCATCGAAACCTAAACATTTCCGACCCATCTCCAACTCCTCCAGCCTGCTGAAGCTCCTGGAGAAGACCTTACTCCCGATCCTCACCAAGCAGATCATGCCCAGTAATCCAGCCCAAATTCACTACTCCCTTCCAAACAGATCAACGATCACAAATCTGCTAGCCACAACGAATACTATCTTGTCAGCATTCGAGAAAAGGCACGAACTAGCTGTGACTTACTTAGACATTGAGGCTGCATTTGATGCCGTCCAAGTAAACCAACTACTCACTCTCCTGGAATGCCACTTCCAGATCACAGGGAACATATTATGCTTTCTCTCCTCTCTTCTGAATAACAGAGTTATAAAGCTTCATACAGGAGATCGCACCCTTACTAGATCCGTCACCGCAGGAGTCCCACAAGGAGGGGTCCTTTCCGGCCTTCTGTTCTCATCTATTATCTTCCCACTGGTTGCACATTCTCGATGTCTACTGAGCTATGCAGATGATATCAAGATACTGACTCCCATCATCCCTGGTCAAGACCTTGATCTGGTAAAAACGGAAATTAACAACACTCTCACTGCAGTCACATCTTACCTCTGCCAGTTCGGGCTCAAGATCAATCCTGCTAAGTCCGAATTCATGGTGTATTCATTGAAGCAAACTCCTTCTTCTCTCCAGCCTTCGGTCGGCAACATCCTCATCCCAATTGCATCCAGCCATCGTGATCTGGGCGTTGTATTCGACTCCAAACTTCGATTCAACGCCCACATAGACATGCTCCTCACACGTGCTTCAAGACTCCGGTGGATAGCAAAACAGCATCTCCTTCATATCAGAGATAAAAAGACAACCGTGAGGTACATAAGAGCAATCATCTTTCCACCTTTACTCTATGCTGCTGAAATTTGGGCGTCAGCGGCACCATCAATAAAGAAACCACTCTTTGCCACAGAATTCTGGCTCCTAAAGTGGGCCAACAGGAAGCACAACCTTCCAGCTCTGATTCACACCACGCAGCTTGCCAACTCTCTCGGGATTCCACGGCTTCCCACCTTAGTCGAAGACCAACGCCTCCTAGCAACAGTCAAGATGATAACAGGCATAATCGCAACACCTTCATTCTGGGATACCTGTGGCTGGAGGATCCCCCCTGCTGCCCTTAGGGCCAATCCCGAGCTCTACTCGCATTCAGCGCGACTCCATCTCTCGGACAGGTTCCTTCCTCAGCAGATGTTCAAGCAAACCCAGGCACTTGACGCCGACCTGAACAAATTCGCTATTGACCGGACTTACAGGAAAAAAAGTATGTCTAGTAGGACTAATCTGCATTGACATGTGTACCTTGCATCTGTTCCTGTCTGATTGAGCTGGTGCTCTTATCTCGATGTTAAGTCAGCTCAATCAGACCTAACTCTCGTAAGGAGTTCTCTCCTTTGTATAAAATATGTTTTCTTTTGTAAAATTACCTGTTTTTGTAAATTAATTGTTCTATTTTCCCGGAAGTTTCGGGAAGTTGTACAAATGTAAACCCCTGGCTTTTTGGCCGTGAAGGGCATTAAAGATTATCTCTCTCTCTCTCTCTCTCTCTGAAAGTAATAGTTCTGAAACTTCAGCATATGGGCTCTCAAATAAGAGATGATCTGAAATTTTTTATGGTTACAGCAATACTTGTCTATTACGTAATATGCTGGAGTTCCAAAACACGTCAACGGACGTGGTCTAAGAGTGGTTATTTAATTAAAATCTGCAAAAATTGGCTTCACGCCCATTTTTATAAATCTCTCGTCGATTTCGTTCATGAAAATCAGAAACAGCAGTGTCCCCAGTACCAATTCTTGCAGAATCCCACTTCTTAAGTTGACCCAAATTGAAGAACGACCGGTGATCAAAACTCTCCTGCCCTACAGCCATCCTGCAATCCATCTTAGAATCTTTCCAGTAATCTCAACGTGTTCCAGCTTATACACTAACTTCTCAAGCGGGACCGAGTCAAATGTCTCGCTGATATCCAAAACCAATAAAATCGAAATTATTTCTTACACCTGGTTCATGAATGACTGTCGAAATAGTTAAACAGGTAAGTTAAATATGATTTTGCCTTTACCAAAACCATGCCATTTCCTTCATGATTTCATTCCATCTAAATGTCCCCGGATCTTGATTATTGCCTCTAAATTTTCCGTACCACTGAAGTCAGCCTGAGCGATCGGTGGTTACCCATTTCACTTTTATAACAGCCTTTATGTATAGGGATAGCCTAGCATTTCTTCAAACCAAGGAATCTTCTCCTGAGTCCTGATGTTTGCATAATTAACCATAATGGTTCAACGCACTCTCTTACTGTCTCCTTCAAAAGTACTGGGCCATCAGCTAGAGGAGCTTTACTTTCCCCTTAAGCTTGAAAGTTTTTCTAATAAAAAAACCCCCTGAAATTTCAGTATCGATAAATTAATTTAAAACTCCGTGATCACTCCCTGCTAATGGTCCCTGTACTGTTAGCGCCGTGATATCAGCCGGTTAACATTGATGAACTATAAAATATTTGTGTCCCTAATACCATCCAACATGCTGATACAAACACAATCATCGCAACTTATGATGATTACATTACAGACATTACGCACCACCATACCGACCAAGGTCAGTAAAAAATAACCCACCAGGTGATAATCTATAGGATGAAGTTGCAGTCGATAACACTGGAAAAGACAAAGGCAAGATGGACGCGCAAAGAAGATCTGTCTTGACAACAGGAGATGGAAAATTTCTAAAATTTTCTATATATAATTCAGTGTAATTTAGCAATTACCATATGTTCTGGGTTGAGCCGAAGAGTCCAACAACCAAGGCTAACTGCGAAATGTAGATGAATCCATTAATGACATGCATAAACCATCAACTTGCACTACCCTCGTGTGTGTAGCACAGTGGATATCATCATCGTACTCCATACACCAGGTGGAAAAAACCCGAATTGGAATCCAGTCAATGGTGCGAGGAATTTTTACGGGCCTCTTGGCAATGTGGCTGAGTTAGTCGGCCTCAAGTGAGGGTTACGTGGCTTCGTCCAGAAATCGACTACAGGACACATACAATTTTTACAGACGCGCTAAACTACTTTTCCTGGGGTCTTGGAACCAAGAAACTAAAAAAAAGTAGTTTGTCTGCTCTTTGTTCAGTCTATTTTTCTAATTATTCAGTCTATACCTCTCCTCTTCCTTGGATTTTGAATTTATGGTCCCTATTTCTGCAATCATTTAAAAGACCGAAAGTTCCACCATTTCAGTTTATTTCCACCCCTCAGAGCCTCGTGTACCTCAACCAAATGTTCTCTACGGTGACTGACTTTGCAAATCACTGTATCCCACGTACACTACCGCCTAAACGTTTGGAATCACAACAGTTTTCGCTAATTTTTTTTAAAATTAGCTATGGTAATGTAAGGTTTAATATAAAAAGAACTTGAGTTACAAACTGATATTGAAGAATTGGTCTGTAACCCAAATTAAAACCAAGCAAACTGTAACCCCCCTCGATAATTTCTATAACTTTAATTAATTAATTATTTAACGTAATTAGATGATTAATATTGACATAATTTGTATTGTTTAAGTGTTTGCCATTGAGGTGTTTCAATCGTTCAGAATTGCAGCATTTCAAGTAATAAATTGTTTAAATCTTCCACCCGATATAATAATGTAGTCTCAATCAAATCCTTAGCGCACACTGAATCCAAGCTTTTACGTGGGAGTGTATATCAGTCTTTCGTCTTACGGTCACAATTTTGCACATCTCACCAAGGGGGGGGGGGGGGGGGTTGTCGGTCTTTGGGCTGATTTTGATGCAAAATTTCGACATCACGTCCTCTGGCAAGTAACCCTAGTGTCATTTAAAAAAAATCTGACAACGGTGATCCCGGTATCGATCGCTCTTGAACCCCACTTCTAGCGTCCCAATCTGACGAGTAATCATTAATCACAACCTCCTCCCTCAAATCACAAACTCTTTCAGCTAAGCTGCGATTCATTTCAGAATCTTGTCCCAAGATGTTGTGGTCTACACCGTAACCCTCTCTTGAGGGACTGTCAAATGCTCGCTGAAATCCAAATAAACAATATGAAGTTATTTCTACATCACTCATTAGAGACTGTGTCAAAATTGAATTAGTTACACGCGATTATCCCTTAACCAAACTGTGCCGTGTTTCCCTTCTGTGTATGAGTCCCTATATTTTAATTGTTATCATCGCCCCCACCTTTTAGCCTACAAATAAAGAAGAAGAAGAAAGTCAGACTAACCAGTTTGTAGTCGCCCATTTCGACCTTGATGTATTGGCGACATGTTGGTACTTCTCCAATCCAAAAGAACCTCTCTCCCGAGTTCATTGACGGCCTTTGGGGGCCCCTGTAGCCATCTTAGCAAGAGCGCAAGGCGTACTGAGTGAAATGTGAGGGTTCGAGACCAGCTGTCGGCAGTCGTGGATTTCTTTCTCGGTATGTTGAGTTAGTCAGTGTCAAGGCCGGGTGCTATTAGCGAGTCAAATCCAAGGATCCTGACCGGAAATGTATTCGAAATAAATAAAGTTACGGCCTCAGGATATTTAAACTTATTGGTTGGATTCATTCTCTCTGCCCCTGACACAATTACTGCTGTTGATGAGTACATATACATGAACGTTTAGGGAGACTTGCCTTTAGTTTTGAGAGGTCTTTGATAAACAATCTTTTGTAGATTTGAAGTAATACCATGAATCTAACGCACTGCCACTGCGAACTGTTTTCCCGTTGAAGGCCATGTACCCCTTCAGTAACCATAATGTTCTTTCCTGAAATTTAAACCCATTTATTTGCCTTTAACAACGGCTACTTCTCTCTCTCTCTCTCTCTCTTCATCATGCAACTTAAAGCTCCCTGGTCACTCCCAGCTAATGGTCCCTGTACTTGACGCCCTGTGATATCATCTGATTCATGAATAATGATGAATATTCTCACCCCTGGTATTTTTTCTAACATGCTGGTACAATAATAATCATTCAGCTTCTTTTAAAATTTTGTTCCCCATGGCGAGTTTCCTTCCCACTTATTCCAATTAATCTGGGGTTTGTCTGGAACCCGATTATTGCGGGTGCGGATCTAATAAGTGGATCAAGCAGGATGTACTCTAAGCGCAGAAAGGGAAACTGCAGCAAGAATTCACAAGCAATCCAGGTCCATCAGTTATACCTAAGTGTGAGGGGTGTTCAAAAGACAACGTACAGAACTCAATTCAATTTGTCTGTACAGTAAATGCCAGCAGTATTGTAAATAAATTAAATGAATTTGAGTTTTTGATCGGGTCAATTTATTTATTTCACTTAACCCCTGTACAGTACCATTAGCTGGAAGATTACTGGCACACGAAGTTTAGTTATGCGATGAACATTGTCTTCCGGAGAGATTGCAAGTGGTCCGTCATCCCCCACATCCGGTTAGAAAAGACCTGATCTCGAGTCCCGTCGGTAACGGGAGGAATTTTTATGGGCCTTTTTCACAATGTGGCTCAGTTAGTCGGTCTCAGGCGAGGATAACATGGTTTTTCCTCCAGAAAACAGAAAATAGACCGCAGGACACGCAATTTACAGATAATATACACGGAGCAATATGGCCTTAGTCGCCGATGTTCCTAAAACCGAACAACAATAACAACGACAACCAAAAATTGTCTCAAGATGGCAAGAACTTTTCCGGATATTAAGGTTGGTTGATTGGGGATTTTTTTTTTTTGGCGCATCGGCATCTATGGCCATAGTGTTCCAGCGGATTTTAAGTGACTGTTCTGCGAAATGACTCGCAGTAAAGGGAAGTTAGTGGTGGGGGTGTGTTACAGGCCAAATGGCTCTTTGAAGAATATGGCAAAGATCTCTCTTTAGGCAACTTGACTGAGCCAGCAAGTATGGCTGTTTCGTTATGGGCGACTTCAACCTACATCTTATAAACGGAAATGCTTTACATAATAACAAGTTTTTGAACATCCTGCAGGATTGCAACGTGTCCCTGCATGTCCGCTAGAGCAGAATGCACTCTATCATCCTGGTCTAGTTCTCATTAAAGAGCTTTAGTGGTAACTGGATTCAGGGTGCATCAAAAATTGGACAGTAGGGGAGCCAATAGCATACCATACCAGGCGTGGGTTGTGTCTACAGAAACCCAATCACGGGGTAAAAAATTCGAACTTTATTCAAAATCTAGTAAGGTCCTCTTTTGCCCTAAATACAGCCCATACTGGCAGTGATTCCGATTAGGTGTCTAAGTCAGTCCAGCTTCAAATTTGACCATTCTTCCATCAAGATATTTTTCAGCTGCTGTGTAGTGGTCCATAGAGAATTAGGTGACCAGGGTAGATGTTGGAAACCTTGCGAATGTTCCGCGAATCATTCAGATAAGATTTTTGCACGATGGATAGTTGCGCTCTGTTCTTGAAAGAATCCATCGCAATCTGGGTGAAAATGAAACGCAGTAGGGGGAAATCTCTCTGATACGAGGGGAAGACATTCATGAACTTTTAACTATATAAGCGGCCGAATTCCATACCAACGGAACAAACCCTATACCACATAGGGTATAGGGTTTGCACTCTCCGTTCACCTTCTAGGGTTTGCAATGTCCTTTCATCTTTGGTTTCTCAATTGTGACCTCTATTAAACATGCTCCACCATTAGCACCGTTCTGAAAATTGGAAAGCTCATCTGTCTTTCCCATGACCCAATCGACTAAGAAGTAACCCCAGAGAAACGTACCAACTGTGTGGTACTACACTTAAGGTGGTAGAAAATGAAAAAGACCTGGGAGTAATTGTGCAGTCAGATATGAAGTTTTCTGAGCAATGCAGACAGGCTGCCAGGGCAGGTCATGGGGTTTTGTCAATGATATATAGGAATTTTTCTAGCAGGGAGAAGGAGGTGATTGTCCCTCTGTATAAGGCAATGGTCAGGCCACGCCTTGAGTACTGCGTACAGGTCTGGAGGCCTCATTTTAGGAAGGATGTAGATTTGCTTGAGCGTGTACAGAGAAGGGCAACAAGATTGGTGAGGAGAATGAAGGGATCCTCTTACCAAGAGAGGCTTAAGTTCTGCAAATTGCAGTGGCTGGAGACTAGGTAATCTAGTCTCCAGCCACTGATCTGATCTGCGCGGTGATCTGATTGAGGTATATATAAGGCCTTGAATGGGTTGAGCACGCTGAATTCTGATGGGATCCTTCCACTTGTTCTGATTACGAACCTAAGGGGGCATAAATTCAAATTAAGAAAAGACAGATGTAGAATAGATGTGCAGAAATTTGCCTTTAGCCAGCGGGTGGTTAATTGCTGGAACAAACTTCCATCTGTCGTTGTGGAAGTTGATAGGTTGAATAAATTTAAGGAGGAACTGGACAAGCATTGGAGGGAATGGTGTGATTTTTTTTTTTTGGCTGATGCTGCATAAACTCATACACATGCTTTCTTGCATCACATGCCACTACTACTAGTACTACTACTACTACTACATCCGGCCACTGAGTATTGGACACGAGGCAGTCTGGATGTGTGGCTTCACGACGTTAACGCCACGCTTTCATATAGGCACCCTACTACGAAATCCCAAGCACTTCCCCTCCCGCCGCATAGTTCAATTGGAAACGGATCCTTGTTTGCCTAAATCAAAATTTTCAATCATTTTCTGCACACTGGACCTTCAATTCTGACACATGATTTGCTTTAAAATCCTGCGAACTCGTTCTTGGAGAACTCGATTTCTTTCTTTTTAGAGTTAATGTTCATTCGCCTTTTACAGTGTGCACTCTCCGTTCACCTTCTAGGGTTTGAAATGTCCTTTCGTCTTTGGTTTCTCAATTGTGACCTCTATTAAACATGCTCCACCATTAGCACCGTTCTGAAAATTGGAAAGTTCATCTGTCTTTCCCATGACCCAATCGACTAAGAAGCCCCAGAAAAGAGTACAGTATTTATCCGATACCGGAAATTTATGATCATACCATGTGACAACTTACATTTGCGTGCGTTTCTCTGTTGAGGCCATTTTCAAAAGGTTTCTTTCTTTCTTTCTTTTTTTTTTTTTTTTTTTTTTTTGGATTCTGAATGTGTGTAGTCAGAGATAAAGGGAGTATACTGGAACACTTAATATCAAGAGAGGGGAGTATACTGGAATGAGATATTTCTTGGGCTTGGTAAAAGTAAGATGGCAAAATGATTTTGTTTCTGGTTTTATTGGCTGATCAGCGAATGTAACATCTGCTGGACCCGGGTTAGGAATGGCTAGGATCTCACCTCTGATAAAGCCTGCACTATACTTAGAGAGTCTGTATACACCATACACCTTTGGTGATCGTGTGTTTGAAGGTGCCCCAAGGCTAATTCAATAGCATACAACTCTGCTGAGTATATGCTGCATTCGTCAGGTCTCTTTCCACATATATTGTCATTTGGGAAGGTGAAGGCAGACCCTTTTGTGGTCCACGTCCTTCTCATGGCTCTCCAAATCACTCGGAACTGTTTCCATTCCTTTCTCTGAAAGTCGGCTTTCAGAGAAAGGAAATGTTGTTCATTTGCCTACTAGAATACTCCTAACCTCACAACTAACACCCTTATCGCTAGATCCCACTGTTATTAACGGCCTCGATCTTTTTCTCACCAACGACCCTACAAGTATACGGTCAATGATCCGTGTTTATTGATATGTTGTGACAGCACCCCTTTGTGCAGGAAATGGATCTGAGGATTGCTGGTAATGAATTGCCACTTCATATGCTTGCAGATGAAACATCTACACCACCTGACAACATTCTGGTACATGGGGCGGGAGATACTTAAAAAGAATGGTTTCAGTGCATCCGTCTCTAAGTCATCTGTCCATCATGCTAAGATTTGATATTCGTCGAGTTGTGGGAAATATTTTGACCTAACTGAGAACAGCAACTAGGGGATGCTTATGGACTTCACCGTAAATTAAAATCATATCAGTTAATTGGGGAAAAATAAACAAATTTGTAGTCTCCCCTAATACGTTTGACAAATGCCACGCTGTAAACAACAAGGCAGTCTTGGAAACTGAAACTCAAGCGAACACTGCTGGTTTTTACTGCGCCACACTGATTGCTCATAGCTGAGAAATTGATGCGATTCATGTAGTGCAACAGTACTAATAAATAAATAAATTTTCTGTTTATACTCCGGCACGACAACCAAGTCAGTAGAGTTTACAATAAATCGTCAATACAAATATTTATCGTATTTAGTAGTCACGGGCTTGAACCCCGGTCCACTGTTCATGTCGGTGTTCGTGCGCGTGTTTTTGTACTGTTTAAAGCCCGTTTTACGCTGTCATATTTTTTGACACGAATTTGAACCCATTTTACAATAAAGAAATTTTTTAATTTCTTTATTGCATACAAAAGTATGCAATTTAGAAATTGAAATTAAACTGAAATTAAATTGAAATTAAACATTAACAAACTTTAAGAAATGAACTGCCTTGTTCAAGCCAGTTCATGCACAATTATTAAGGTACACGTCATACGTATATACGACTGTTTGCTCTGTACAGCTTTTATACACTGTATGATATTTCAGGATTCCAGGTAGTCCAGGGTTATTTGAAATGGTGGACTGCGATAATCCAAGGCCAACATTTTGATTTTGCATTTAAAACCAGTAAGAGCACTCAGTTGAACAGTTTCAGGCTGATCATGATTAGAAAAATGAATCGGGGAAAAAGATTAACGAATAATAATTCTGGAAAGTTCAACTTTTAAATCGTGTAATATCGTAGCAACGAAAATAATTAATTGAAAATAATTAATTTAAAGCATTTTAAATCGATCCTGGAGAAACTATTTAAATTCGTGAATAACGTAATGCATTAAGTACACTGCTCGATGAAATTAATGGGAAAAAATGTTTTTCACCAATATTTTATTACGAACAGTGTCGCCGAAGGCCAATATAATCATATAATACGAAATATATACAAAAATATAAACATTTTGTATATATATGTACAAAATGTGTGCGGGCATTTCTATACTTTTTTTTGTTGTGCTGGTACCCTTATTCTGGGCAGCTATGGATGTGGGATTTGTGTTGGAACTCACTAGTAATTATCTACAGTGGGTGCCGGATTTCGAACTTTAGGGAGGACAATGATTATAATGACTGAGGTCCACCACGATTCACGCTTAGTCGTGGCTCACATCCAGGTGGGTCACAAACACCATTACGTACATTTCTGTCCGTTTTACAGATTTCTGTATGGTCACAGTCCACCAAGGCAGATTTGAACGTTCCAGTCTCGCCCTATATAAGATATTACACATCTACACTCTCTTACTCTGCCAGACAAGAGGGAGTCTGAGTAGCGTGTATGGGTGGGGGGGAACTTTGCCAAGGCAACGTTATGTCAAGCAGCTGGGTATAATCTTGCCATGTGTCCACCATATACTGTACAAAAATTTAATTATTTCAAACAACGTGTCCACCCACAAAACTTCCCACACGTTTCCTCCTTCATTTCACGTGGTCTCAGCATCAATTTCAGTGATGCCCATTTCCACCTAGAGAACTCTGTGCAGAAGGACAGAAGTGACTGGGGAGGGGGGGGGCTTGTTCAGTAAGTCTTGGTCCATTATTTAATTGTTTCTGACTACTCCGATACCAGAAAGCAACAAGCACCAAAAAAAAAAAAAAAAAAAAAAAAAAAAGCGCGTCTACCCCACAAGGACGCCACTAGTCATCTCTATTGTCCAAACTACTGTTCACTTTGACTTTCCTAACAGTGAGGTAATTTTCCTTGGCGAATTTAAGGTTCGCCACTTCAGCTGGCTTCCGTTTTCTAGTCACACAGACCCAGCAGGTCGAGATGTCGAGGCTTTTGAAATTTCTAATGACCTCACACAAATTGTTCATTTACTACCAGAACACCAGACAATCCTCACCAAACAGCCAACACGCTTGATCTTTTCGTTGCTTACAGTCCTTCAAAGTATACAATAAATGTTCAGAGGGGTTCTCTGGGCAAATCAGATCTCAACTGCGATGATCTCTTCTCCAATGAAACCTCTCTCTCCTGGTAGTATTATTGTTTCAAACATTCTGATGTCAACGTTTGCAACCTTCCAACAAACATTTGCACGGAACAACCTTCCTTCATTAGTATTTTCTGAAAATTACAATCTGCAAAAGTTCAATCTGTTGTCAACAAATATCTGCTTTCTCAACCTTCAACCCATGCGTAGTAAAGAGCATTGTAGATTCTAATACCCGTTGTGTTTGGGTTCACTGTATCAAAAAAAGAAGAAGAAAAATACGTCATGTGTGTGACAACAGAAAATAAGTGATACGGCAATATAATGGCGAGGGATAAAGTAGTACTATCTTACTTTTGCTTCATCCGCCCCCCCCCCCCAGTGTTAATTTACAAATCAGAATGTTTGTTATCAGATTTTGCACATGCGCAGAATGCCTCTGCCTGACGATAAATGCAATTCTATCGAAATGAGTGATCGCGAAGTAAGCAGATTAAGGTGGCACGCACTCAGCATCAGCCCTCGTGATTTTTTGATGAAATTCTTGATTCGATTCTTAGTTTCTTAAACTACACGAAGAAACATAATTCTTAAGCCATTTATTAGTCAACTGGATGTATGGTGGCATAATTAAGCGATAAATAAATACTGTTTGTTGTACAACGGGAGAAATTGAACAATACTATTGTACTTCGTGTTACCTAATTTGCATAACGCGTTATTTCCACTGAAATCTGGCTGGCTGAAATTTTTGCGTGTAATAATTCAAGAATTTGAAGTATTGCGTAGCAACGAGTGGGCTCGCTGCTTAGTGCATCGATTTCCTGTTGTGGTGGGTCTTCATCACGAGTTTCCTCGGTATTACATTACCTTAAAAAGCACTGCTGCAGCGAAGAGGGTATTGTTATGCGTATTTTTAACCCGATAGTTAAAAGTGGTATCGAAAGAGGCGTTCGTGTGGGGATACCGTTCAGTTATGCATGAAAATTCTTCAGTTATTATTTAATAATTTTTATATTCAAAACAATTCTTTTGAAAATCCCATTGGAATGTATTTGGAATTTGGCAGCCTTTCACTCATCAGATCCTAATAAATTATTGCATTGGCAGAAAACAGTCGAGAAACTGTCCAGTTCCTGCACTCACCCTTCGTAGATAGAGCTGGAGTTACGCGTATGGTGAGAGTAATTGGGGAATGCAAAAGAGCACGTGCACTTGCTCAACATCGTGTCCCGCATCATCAGACCGCGCTTTCCTCGGTTGAATCTGCACGGATAACAAGAAAGTCTCGATGCCGCTACATGGTCCAGCGGCCCAAAGGCGTCGTTGGAGTGATTCCTTCAAGAAGGTTGAGTCGCCGGCCAACATCCGGAATCTTACGCGAATTATGAAGTCAGCTGCTGTCAAGTGCAATCATATTTCTTGTTATGGATGTTCATTTGCATATTTCAGCAACGTTGCACTTTTCCCATAACTGCGCACCCTCTTTCGACATAACATCTTCCACATCAAAATTATAGAGCAAAATCTACACCATAACTTTTTCCCATAAGTGTATTATTGTTATGGCCACGATACTGGCAAAGCCCTGGTTATGGTGGTTTTCTAGAGTGAGGAGGATGGTGATGATGCGATTTCCAGCTGTTAATGGAAGGGCATATCTACAATTTTAACCATTTATGTTTCTGATTGTGGGTTGGTTTTCGAATTATTCGAATATTTCAATTGGTCCAAATTATTTGCAAATGCGTCGTAATAATTCATTTATCTGGGCATTTTGTGACGTGTCAAGTCTACTTTGAGGCTCATTTTCAAGTTTAGAATCGCGTGAGACGCGATGGTCTCGTAGCTCTGCGAAAACACTAGAGGACTCGAGCGTAGCCTTGAAAAAGAACCATAAAGAGTTTCAAACATTGTCAAATGTAAAACAAATAACTTGCAAGGCAAAGTTATTGTGGCATATTCGACGATCGAGCGGTCTAAAGAGGGGTTTCGCGACTATCTTTGTTAGTGAAGCCACTTTGGTGACCACAGGAGATAATGTGATTCAGTTATACTAAAAATGGCACCGACAATTATTCACGTTAATGAGCTTCAGGGATTATTTCTTTGGACTGGAGAACTGCCAACGTCTTCTCAGTTCATAAGGGAGGAAGTCAAAGAAGTGCTTTGAAGGGAAGAAGAGCTTTACTTTTTGTTGAAAAAAATATGGAATGCACCTTTAAAGATAGCCTCAATACAGAACCATCTCGACAAGATTGGCATCGTAAATGGATGTGGGCATGATTTCGTGAAGAGAAAGAGATCTTGACTAACAAATCTGGTGAAGCAGTGTGACGAGGTTAAGGAAAATTTGGATGCGAGAGACAACCTTCACATCTGCATTTCAACGAGGCTTTTGATGAATTTCCCAAGAAAGCGTAATAATCTAGTATATCGTAAAACCATATACACTTTGATTATCAGATTACTGCAACATTTTCACTCAGTCATCCAAGGACATCGATAACAAATCTACTGTATAAAAAACAAAAAGATTTTTGTTTTTGGATATTTCTGCGGCATCTCAGCTGCTAGACAAGATATTACGGTTCCCCTCCTGCCGACCCATACATTTGCGAGTGTGTCCTTCCTATTCCGATCTATGTTTTCAAAGCTAATCATCTGCTCCGGTTCACATTGCAAGTTTTTATTTTTATTAAATTCTGTCCGTTGGATTGAGTACTGGCTCTTGGGATGGCTCAACTCTACTGAAAAACTTTGTGTTTCATCCTGGATGCAGTGGCTAATCGGCAGGAATACACGTACTGGCGCACAAATACAGTATTTGTGCGCGAGGACGTGTACAATAATACAGTATTTTAATAATGAGTATGTCGCGCAAGCGTCTTATTTCACTTTTGCCTAAATTCAACCGAATGCAACTCAATGGAAAGTTTTGGTCTTGTTTTTAAAGTTTTATTTTGTCTTTTCCGGCCTTTTTTACGCCTGGTTCAACATCCGGGGTTTGATCTTCACCACTCCTCTTCTACGTCGTGGTGATGATCAAACTTCTTGGCTTAGGTCGACTTTTCAATTGGCTGAGTGTTGTCGTTTATGCGTGTATCCCACGTCTGATTCACTGGTTGTTTGCCCTTCATCAGTAAGTAACCAGGAGCCATTGCAGAATCCGAATACCCAACGATAAATAGAGAGAGAAGTCAACGGAGCGGTGCAAGATTTTGCAATTATCCGTCACCTTGAATATATCAATTTTCACTACATCGTCCAAATAATCACCAGTGGACACTCATTAAAGATGACGTTGCATTTTCACTTCGGATCAACTCGGGATGAAAGTACTTTTCGAGAGCACTTTTCAACGGCAGGTATAAAACTGAGACAAGAATTAGTTGACGTATGAGGAATACAAAATTTAATATTTATTATTTAACAAGGCGCGTTGGAGTTCTCCATTAACAATTAAAGTAAACCCGAAGTCAAAAAATAAGGTGTGTTTTAATTCTTTTAAGATTATTTGAAGTATTCGTTAAATCCGCTAATGTACACGTTGTAAGGATTTTGTTGGGATGTGGTATCACGCAGATATAAGGAATGCAGAAATGGATGGGGGGTACAATGTGTACAGGAAGGACAGACAGGATAAGAAGGGAGGGGGTGTTATGCTATTAGTTAAGAAACACATAAAATCTAAGGAAGTGCATCCAATTGATTTTGGTAGAGAATGCAGTGATGAGTCTGTTTGGTGTGACATAAGCACTGGGAAAGGGAAAATGAGAGTGGGTGTATGTTATAGGACCAATGAATCTGAGGAGTATAATGAGCAATTGTGCAGAGAAATAGAGTGGGCCAGTAAATCAGAATGTCTTATAATGGGGATTTTAACTTCCCAGATATTGACTGGAACTTGTGGGTTGGTCACTCGCACACTAGCAAGACTTTTGTGCATTTATTCGATGACTGTTTTCTACAGCAGCATGTTCGAGGGGAAACCAGAGGGAGTAATACTCTTAGTCTTTTTATCCCACATCAGTATACCGATGTGGGATTCTGTACAGTGAGACTAACTGATGATGTCACCAACAGCAAATTCTAAGTGGGGAGCATTAAAGAAACCAATTGTGGAAGCTACTACGCTTTTCATACCGATTAAGAAATATTGTTTAAGGTTCAGGCCTAAATGGATGTCAGATGAACTAATGAGACATATGGCAGGGAAGAAAAATACATGGGATGCACATAAATTATCAGGTGACACAGAAGCCCATGGTAGATATAAGCTGATCTGTAATGAAGTCACAAAGGAGATTAGGCAGGCGAAGGCAGATTACGAGAAAAGTCACTGCTAAAGATAAGTGGAAGACTTTCTACTTATACAAACAATAAAAGTAAGGGATACAATCGGATTAGTCCCCTTAGATATGAAGAGATTAACTGTGGACGACCCTGTTCAGGTTGAACACAAACGAAATGGTTATTTAAATGAACATTCACGAATGACAAATGATATTGGATTAGTGGAAAGGAAAGTGGAAGAGAAGTTGTTGACGGTTGAAACAAAATACCTCCCTGGGGTCAATGAGATCCAATTATATTAAGGAAAGCGGCAAAGCAACTAAGCAAACCCTTAGCCATAGTTATGAGAGCATCCTTGGACTCAGGGGAGGTCCCCACTGACTGGAGATGTGAAAATGTATCCCCAATTCACAAAGGGGGATTGAAAGGTGACACGAGCAATTACAGACCTGTTAGTTTAACTCCTGTTCCGGATGAAATGATGGAGTCATTGGTTAAAGATGCATTGCAGGATCTTCTAGACAAGACTGCTGTTAGCGTTCAGACACAGCATGGGTTTGTTAAGGGGAAGTCTTGTCTGACAAATTTGATTCGATACTTGATATGATATACTTGGATTTTAGGAAAGCTTTTGACGCTGTTGCTCATGGAAGACTACTCTACAAATTGGAGCAGCGTGGAACAAGGGCAAGTTGCTGCAATGGATAAAAGAATGGTTGAGTGGGAGAAGACAGAGTAGTAATCAATGGACACTGCTGTTCATAAACTAACGTTATTAGTAGAGTACTGCAGTGTTTAGACCTGTGCCCACTGTTGTTTTCCCTCTGTTTATTAATGATATTGATGTGGGTATATCAGGGTTAATGTCTAAATTTGCAGACGATACAAAGGTGGAAGGGATGGTTAATGACAGTAATCAAGGTAAGACATAAAAATAGATAGTGTTAGAATGGCAGTTGAAGTTTAACATTGACAAACAAAGTATGTACTACATATAGGAAGCAGTAATCCCAGATTAACGCACGAGCTGTACGGCATTACAATCAGGGTAGTTTGAATGAAAAAGCCCAGGGGGTAATTATGCAATCAGGTATGAAGGTTTTTGAACAGTGCAGACATTGTGCAAGAGTAGCTCATGGTGTCTTGTCAATGATATACAGGAATTTTTCTAGCAGAGATAAGGAGGTGATTATCCCCTTTTATAAGGCAATGGTCAGGCCACACCTTGAGTACTGTGTAAAAGTGTGGAGGCCTCATTTTAGGAAGGATGTAGAGTTGCTGGAATGAGTACAGAGAGAGGGGCAACCAGACTGGCGAGGGGAACAAAGGGGTGCTTTTACCAAGAAAGGCTTAAGTTCTGCAAATTGAAAGTTTTGGAGACTAGGCACCTGCTAGGCGATCTCATTGAGATGTATAAGGCCTTGAGTGGATTGTGCACGCTGAATACTAATGAGATTCTTCCTCTTGCTCAGATTAAGAACCTGAGGGGGGACAGATTCAAATTGAGGAAAGACAGTTGAAGAATAGATGTGCCGAAATTTGCCTTTAGCCAGCGGGTAGTTGATTGGTGGAACAAACTTCCATCTTTTGTTGTGGAAGTTGATAACTTAAAGTCAAGGAAGAACTGTACATGCTATTGTGGGATTCAGTAGGTGAAATAGGTCTCTTTTTTCTGGGTGGTGAGGGTTTGTAGGTTGCTTTTTCGCACGATTGCCATTACTAGTAGTAGTAATCATGCTATTTAGGTACGATGGAACTGCACTGGTTCAGTATAGTTCCACAAAACAATCTTTGGCTGTTCGGGTATGTTAGATAAGTATCTTTGAGGGCTCCTTTATTTTATATCACAGAAGAGTGGCAATTAAGGGAAGCGCTATGGAAGATCGTATGACAACTTGAGTGTTAGAGCGCAATTGCTGACGGGATCTCTATTTTTTCCGATTTATTCGCAAAGTTTTACGAAATTAAAAAGCAAGGTGAGCGCGCAAATTCTGTTCGTGGCTAAACGTATTTTTGTGAAATCGCAATTATGGAGGCAGCTTCCCAATCATCTTTGGGAGGATGTTGTTTTTCAAAAAGCTTTTCTAATTGCTTGCTTCGTATATGAGTTAAATGGCCCTCTGTATTCGAACATTCCGCCAAAATCCGCCACAATAATGATCCAAATGTCCCCTAAGGAGTTTTTACTCTTCAGATGCGCTTTCTGAAGTCATAAACACAGATTCGCTGCGAGCAGAGATCTTATGGAACGAAAGAAATGACGGAAGTTGAAAGGGCAAGTGTGGGAGGATCGGCTCGCTTTTGGATTGGCGAACGAAATGAAACATCCACTCCGACTCGAAGGACGCTTCAAGCGAGATGGCATTCATTCATTCATTCGCGATTTGGGGGAGATTGTAAAGCTGTCTTCCGAGATGACACATTTCGTACGACAACAAATACACGATCCGCTTTAAGATCGGACACGGGACGACCACCGAAACTAGCACTCTCCTTCGTAACGCGCACATAAAAGTAAAATGTGGGCAGAACCCTTCGGCGATTCCCCCGTAATGGGGAGTTCCAAATATTTTCAGAGAAATGGTCCTCCCGATGCTGCTTTGTAGTCCGACTGCGAGCTCTCATCTGTGTGTGTGTGTGTGTGTGTGGCTGGGTGGAAAGGGGGGGGCTCTCCGGTGAACCCCGCAAGTATAAATCTTTAAAGCCACGTTCAAATCGAAGTAAGAAGCTCGGATGGAAGCGGTTTCATTTGACGATAACTTTGTATTTTAATAGATTTCCAGTCCGAAGTGGGAGCCCCCCTTCCGCCCCCACAAAAGAATCCAACTGTGCGTGCGTACATCTCGGGCTGCGCTGTCTGTCGCTCTGATCTATGATTGTTCGCTTATTGTTTCACGGGCACGGACTGTGCACAGGTCGGAGAGAGAGAGAGAGGGAGACAACCCCCGCCTGGTCATAAGTCTTCCGCTCTGTCGTTGAAACACAATGCACACGACCTCTGCCGTCGTAATCATCCAAGAAACACGAGAAATATGCCGCTATTGACGGAGCCATGATTATATTACAAGGCTCGCGCACACACTGACCACAAAGCGATATGCGGCCGACCGTGCAATCCCGGGATACGGGAAAAATACTCGGCGAGTTCGGTGTCCACTTCTCCGATGCCGCCTGAGCGAAGGGAGGGGAGGGGGAGGCGGAAAATTTTGAATTATCTTTCGGCGATCGCCAGGTTTGCGCAACCGGATATCGGACTACGGGCTGAATGTCGGGAGGGGGGAAGGCGATCTCCGCTTTTTGGCGAGGGCAGAATGTCTCTAATGTCGTTGCGGACATGTGAACGCCGCCTTTCGTGGATGGAGACATTTATTTATCACGAGGTTGTGCACTTTGACTCCTAATTGTGTCGATGAAGAAAGAGAAACCACGAGCAGGCAGCTTCCCCCCTCTTTTTAACCTTAAATAGGCGCGTGCGGATTTCTTCCGATTTCGAACACGCCCCGTTTATGCGGCGACTGATGGTGGTCCACTTTACAGCGGCCATCGAAGTGGAACTGAGAGAACCCCAACAGGGTGTGAAATCGGGTCGTGGGCAGCCATCGGAGTGTGGAAACTCGTTTGTTTTCAACTGCTCGAGTGGAAATGGGATGACCGTTGTGGCGACATTTTGCTCGGTCCGTAAGCAAATGTTCGTTCGTCCGTCAACACCCCCTCCTCCCTTGGCTCCTTTGGCATCGCCCCAAATGCCAGTATTTCTTCAGAATCCGAACTGGCGAGGGGTGAGTGTCCAGTGGTGCGGCCTTTTAAATCAAACTACGCGTTTTAATCGTGCGCATGCATCATCCGAGACAGGCGCGTCTGAAGGGGCCCGCGACGGAAGAAGTTGCGCGCAGAAGAGGCGTCAAAGTGGTGACAGCCCGACCACACTGAAGACGGGGGTAGCTGAGAAATGATCTTCCCGATTCGTTCCACTTTTCCCGCTGGAAATGGCCACGTATTCCCCCCAAAGACAACACGCTCCACCTCTTCCGATAAAATCTTCGGGATGCAGATGCTGGGGTGGGGAGGATAACATCTGATTGCACTTCCCTCAATAAATACACGCTGCAAGTGGGACTCATTCGAAGGTGTTCACAGAAGAGACCCGTGTCAGTGTAAACGGTGTTATAAAACCAATCAGGCCTCGCTTTATTCCTTCTGCCCCCCTTTCGTACACAACAACAATCCCCAATTCTCCCCTAATAGCGGAAGCGAACCACTCGATAGTTTTTATCGTTCATCCACATCAAACGGTGATTTTGCGTTGGAAGTGAGAGACAAACACGCGCATTTTTAAACTCCCACTGCCTAAAAACGAAGTATCGGATGCTGTAGCGTGTTCGCGCCCCGGTCGAATAATCCTGCGATGTTCAAACTGCTGTCCTTTCAGTTAAGCCAATTCGCAGCTATGAGCCTCGCGCTCTGTGAAAGGAGATTTGCCCACCCACCTGCCACAGCAGATGATGTTTGGAGGGCCCTTTTCGTGATGGCGCTGCAAGCAAAGAAAATATGAATAAATTATTCTCTCTCAAAAAAAAAAAATAAAAAAAACTTGTGCTCGCACACTCATTGGCAACCTCTTACGAATAAATCTGCCATGAAACGCTTGCTGAACGAAAACCCGGATGTAAAAAAAAAAACGCGAAAAAGAATAAACTCGAACAAAATCGTTGATTCTAAGAGGGGGCGCTGTCGGGCACAAAATGTGACTCGCAGCCCTGTAGAAATAGGACCGCTGCGCTGCACCTTGAATCGCACAAACTGTCGTGTTCCCCGGCAAAAGTCAAAGATCCGTCATCCCTTCTTTCGTGTAATTAGGAGCTCGTCAGAGGTGGGCCCTCTGAAACACGTCACAAATAGCAGAAAACGTAAAAGACAGCGGAGGTCTGAAACTGTACGAAGGAAAGCTCTTTTGAGCGGATTGTTGGAGAAAAGGGCGAGCTCGATTCAGCAGCGCCCCCTGGTTCACTTTCGTTAAGGAAAAATAAAATATAATTTGAAAGATGTCAGTTCTCCCCTTCGGTGAAGTGACCTCTTTCCCAATTTCTAATCAAACCTCAAAGGACCAAAGAAGTGGTACGACTTACCTTTTGCAGTGACCTCAGGTGCACACTTCAAGTCCGAATCCAAGTCGTCGACCTCCACGGAGGGCACTGGAAGAAAGCAATCTTTTTCTTTGAGCGGATCCGACGGAGACAAACTGTGTCCGAGGCCATCCCGTTGGGTCTCCTCCGACTGGGTGCTGCCCAACTTCTCCTTCAGGTTCGTCGAGTTCTGGTTGACGAATTCCATCACGCTGCCGGTGGGGAGTCCGTACTTCGTGCTTCCCATCTGGGTCTTCCTGTTGGCCAAGAAGCATTTGTTCGAGCTCTGGTACCTCCCCTGCAAATAGGCGAGGGCCCGCGAACCCAGGTCCTCCGCTTCCTTCAACGAGTCCTGGTTGCCGCCGGTCAGGTCCCCGGACGAGGCGAGCAGCGAACCATCCTGGAGACCCATGCCGTGCTGGGGGAGTACGGAGTGGTGGACCGGCAGGAAGGGGGCGGACAGGAAGGGGTAAGTGTTCATGTGGCCGTACATGAGGGGCATCGGGAAGCACATCGAACTCGAAAGTGCCCCATAGAACGCGGAGGGCGTGTGCTTGCCGACTTCGGCAAATTGTCCGGGCTCCATCTGTTGACTGTTGGGGGTTCAGCTTCGATGATAGCTCCACCTACAGGGTAGTCTGTCCTGGAAAACAGAAAGAAAAGAGAAAATTAGGAAACCGAAATGTCGAAGGACTCTTAACTCACATCCTACTATTAATTAAAATTTAAAAAATAAAAAATGGGGACGTGAACCCACCCACTGGGTGATGTTGTCGGAATAGTGGGCGCGTAAGGGGGTCGCGAGATCAGCCTGATTCGGAAACAGAAAGGAGACAAACGAGCTGACCAGTGCGATGCCGTCACTTGACCGGCGATGACGCTACTATAGTCAACTGCCCTCCCACATAATGACCACGGTCGACGCTAATGGGCGCTTTATTTAGTGACACGTGACAATAAGAAGCCGCTGGAGGCGCACAAGCGGCAATAACGGTGGCAGAAGTCTTATGAGGAGGGTGGGGGGAGAAAATCATCGCGGTTGGTTTTTCGCTATCCGAAATGTTGACCCCTGAACGACGCGGGTTCTGTCCACGTCATAATTAAAGCAAAATGCATTGGAGGAAAATCGCGAAGATGGGGCGAATCCGTACTTGTAATCTGTGTTGGCATAAGCTGAGCGTAGTGGTGGGGGCTGTAATCGCTCCCCTTTCCAAACCAGTCCGAATTCGTGCCCAGCCCGTGAGAAAGTTCCATTCACTGCGCAGCTGCAGTGTGACCTCTCCAAAATGGTCTTTCTTTTCGCGGTTGTAAATAAAAATATTTTTGTTCGGAATTATTCGTTCGCTCAATCCGGAATTTGGAATGAAAGAAAGAGCGTACAAATGCGAAATTAGGAGGCGTTCTGAGGACAAATGAAAGGGCAAAAACGAGTGAGTGAACATCGCTTCAACGGGAAGTCGACCGAGCTTCATTTCCGATTGTGGCATCACGTGACTGTATTCTCATGGACGCCACCGGAAATGCAAAATAAAAATAATAATTATTCGCTTAATTACGATCCAATAAAAACACTAGAGTCACTTGGCCGTGTTATTATTGTATTGTATTGTTTTATTATTATTAGTAGTAGTATTAGTATTATTAATTATTATTATTATTATTAGCCGTAGGGTGCAAGGAAGCGTGAGGCGTTAGCTGAACTAAAAAAAAAAAATAATCCCTCGGGACTGTGGGTGTGCCAAGTCCATACTCGTCAGATGTGAGCCCCTGGGTTCAGTTTGGTCAGAATTCACTGGAGTCGGTGCTTGTGTAAGGCAGAGCTTCCTAAAGTGTGGGGCGCCCCCCCCCGATACACTCGCGGTTTTTTGGGGGAGGATTTGTTGATGAACAATGAAGCGCTTTTAAACGGAAGTTTGTTTGTTTCTCTTATTCCACATTTATAATTAATTTATGTATATTCTTAGCAAAAATTGGGGTTCCAATCTGTTTGCACTCGTTCTGCGAGTGGGGCAACGCGTGAAATTCGTGAAAAATTTCACGAGGTGTAAATGTGTGGAAAGCTCGCTCCGCGCACCCGGCCACGCTGTACAGTGGGTGAGTAGTTAAACCTCCCGACGACTCTTTACGGGGGTTAACCGAACAAAAATAAATAAAAATTGAAAGAGACCTTTGAACAGATCGCGGCGGGGCGGGGTGAGTTGGGGTGCAGACAGCGCACTCTGGTGTGTGGGGAAAATTATTTTACGCATCAAATTTCTAATTCTGCGTTCGTCCGAATTACAAACGAAGATGGGGGTCGCCTGCCGGACGAGGTGCTCGTCGAATGCGGTTCACTCTACGGGCAGCCGCTTCCGAAAACACGCTGCGGATATGCGGTCTGGGGACAACAAAATGTCGGCCGAATGTCACGGGAGTTTTCTCGTTGTTTGGGTGCCGGCTGAGGAGAACTGCGTTCGAGAGGGGCGACGGAAAATATTCGCTACGCCGCAAACATTGTGGATCACGCGCGATCCATCCGTACCTTCTCTTCCACGAAACAATTCACAATCTCAGTTGATCCCGCGTACGAATCCATCCACGCGCGCGCACACACACACACACACACTTAAGGAACAGAACGCGACAGACGAAACGGTGGTCTTTTTACGAAATCCTGTTTTTGTTTCCGATTCGAGGTTAATGAGCGGAATGCGTGGCTAACATCTGACCCAACGACTAAAGGTTTGTAAATTGGCTCCCCTCTTCTAACCCCCTCCCCTTTATTAAGGGATACGTCTATCTCTAAGGGAGCGTCGGGCTCCGCTGCCAAAAATTCACCTACCTGCGTTGTCCGACGGTAGTGACGGGGTCCACTAGGTGCACGTGCTGTGGGTGTCGTCTGGCTACTGCTTGCCGGCGACTTCAGTCATCCGAGTGGCCGTTTCATTTGGCTGTCACACTGACTTCCGATACGGCGGCAGAACACGGCACTCTCTCTTGCTCTGTACGGCAGCACACAGCAGCCGGGGTCGAGTAGGGCGGGAGAGGGGAGGGGGGGGGGTCAGAAGTGGAACGGAAGTTCGCCGTGAGTGGATAGAAAGAAGCTCTCGCGAGGTCTTGAGAGGTAACGACTCCGGCCCGGACTGCGCTAAAAAATGGAGTTGTAGTGTCGGCGTGCAGATGATCACTGAGTGGGGGGTGACTGAGAACCTCGCGCGTCTGTTGTTGGCTCGCGGCTCCGCATATTATGAAGGCGGCGATTGGCTAACTGCGAACAAGGAGGAACACACCGGAAGCACCGCTCTCTGCGGCATCACATCTGTCAGCCGGAGTGCTGGCCGTGAATAGCGTCCGCCTAACCGCCACTTGATATGCCCTCGAACGAACCTTGGCCGCACGCATACACGCTGGAGACTGTTCGCTCGGTGTTGAAATGTCTTCTTGACGTGTAATTCTCCCTCCCCCGACACCCCTTCGCAGAAAAAAGTGTACTCAACAAGAAACTCCGCAAATATCGCTTTGCGCCATAAGTGAAGATCCCCCCCAGAAGAAAGAGAAGCGCTCCCCCAAAAGAGAATGCTTTCGGTAGGGTGGGCGATGTCCTCGAAGTCAGTTACAGCTCATCTCCGAAGAGGGGCGAACACATTTCGATCGAATTAAACTGGAAAGGCGGTCAGGGTGGCAGATCCCTGAGCAGCAGGAGGGGGAGGGGGCTTTTGGGATCGCGGAAACGGACGCACTTTGAGATTTTCAAGCTAAAATGTTGCGCTCACTGAAGGCGAAATAAAAAGGGAAACCCAGAAATGCTCTTCTCTGGCGAATCGAGCTGAAGTTGGTCTGAAATCAGTTAAGCGAGAGTCAAGGCCAGCTCCGAGGGGAGAGTTGGATTATTGGAGTAATATAACCTCTCCCAAAGGTTATTCTGAAAGCACGTTCTCCTTCATCCATAAACAACAATTTTGGCGCGATGTCATCCCCTTCCCCTACAGAAAAATAAAGAGAGAGAGAGAGAAAATCTTTATTATTATTGTTATTATTATTATTATTAACATCGGTTTATTTCTCTTAGGAGAACAACCGGTTACAGCCACTGGCTAGGGGGTGGTCATACATATACAACTATGTTACAAAATGTACTACAATTATAAAATACATGGAATACATAATATCTGATTCATAAGTACATTTTATCTGGAATATAAGATATTTGAGTTATTAATTACTCGCAGAGGCTTTTTTTATTATTATTATTATTATTATTAAAATCAGTTTATTTCCCAAGAAACCTTGGGTTGCCCCGGGACGGCTCTGTGCCATTGGTGCGAATATTTACAGTCTAGGGTGCGAGGAACACAATGTACAATAAACAAGAGTACATGCGTGCTCGACCCGAGACTTTTACAGAATTAAATATACAATAATGTACAAAATATACAGTAATATACAAAATATATGATTGCATGAAGACAAAAAGTCTTTGTTATATACAAATAGGCAAGTTAAAAAAACAAAAAAAAAAAACAGTCTGTCCAGGAGCAGGTGAGTGTTATAAGTTCATTATCTGGTAGCAGTTCTTGAAGATTTCCTTCCTACTTAACTACTACTGTAAACTGGTAAGAACGTACCGTGACAATTGAAGCATACCTTCTGCTTAAACACGCACAAGTGGGAGTTTCACCATATTTGCATAAACACAAATATTTACAGCCAAACAACGTACAGCATATGAAACAACAGGAATGACCGCGATACAGCAAAATAAAAATTTTCCAGCAGTCGTCTTCTTCTGTGGGGATTACAGTAGGGCGGGGTGGGTAGGACATTCCTGAGACCTATTTCTTGATGAGGTCGGGTTTCCTAAAGCCCAGTGGCTCGTACTAGGCCGAACAAGGTGCTGAAACTGTATCCTTACCTCTGTATTTGCCAGTAAGAGTTTCTGAGAACTTCCTTTCTGTAGGATTTGCAATTGCAGAGCTTTTCAGGATTCATATCGATTAAGGTTTTTGAATAGCTGGATGGTGTTTCCTGGAAGGAATCTTCCGAGGCTATCCAACTGCATAAATGCCGCTTTCAGTTGCGGTTCCCTATCTGCAACTCTTCTTGGTGTTTCTCATGGGGTGATTATCCACTCTCGGGCTTTCGGTGCATCCAGTTGTCCTGTTAAAAGCTGAGCGAGGGTCATCATATTCTTTGTAGTGATCGTTTGTCTCCAGAGTCTGACCTCTAAATTGGAGTATAGTACAGCTCTTGAGATGGTAAAAGACTTAGCTGAAATTCTGTTTAGCCATCTCAAGAGCCAGTATTCGAGTCCTAGAAAGGCTTTGATACTGCATTCGGGAGCTGAAGACCAGATCTGTGCCGCGTATAGGGGAATAGGAGTAACACATCTGTTGATGTATTGCTTCATCAGACCGAGGTCTTTAATACCGGTGAACTCCTGTCTGGTTGCCCAAATCGCTGCGTATGTTTTGTTACGGATGTATGCGAAGTGCGGGCAGAAGGTTAGTTCTTCGTCCCACTTGAGTCCAAGATGACTGCGCCTTTTGGACGAGGATGCCGTTCACAAATATTTCCATTTTGTTTGGCTTTATTTTATTTGTGAAAGTCATTTGTGCTGTCTTTTTTTCATTCAACTGCAGCCCGATACAATCTTGAAGTTCTTTTATTTAAGTATTAGCCACTTGGGAGTGGTAGTCAGCTGATTTCTGATCTCCTGAGGTAATAAAAAAAATTTATATCATCGGCATATGTGATGATGTGCTTCTTATTCTGGGCTAAGAAGGGTTCGAGGGCGATGGCAAAAATTGTGGCAGACAAGACTCCGCCTTGCGGGACACCTTTATCAACCTCATACGTTGCGCACATGTTTTCGTTTGTCACCACAATTTGTCTGCGCCGAAGAGTGCTCTTTAATAAATGGAGGGCATTTCCTGTAATGTGAAAGTAGTCCCGCACAATGACTATGAGAGCTGGGATGGATATGTTATCATACGCGGCTGCCACATCTAAAAAGATTATATCCAATTGCTGCTTGCCGTTTAGTGCTTGTTGGATCCTTAGCAGTGTCCCCATGAGGTTGGTGATGGTCGATCTCTGTGGAAGTACTGAGTGCAGGTATTGTGGTCTGTGCTTAAAGCGATGCTCGATAATGGTGCGCAGGATTGTTTTTTCAAAGATTTTTTGCAAAGAGCATCCGACAGCGATTGGTCTGAAGTCTTTTACAGATTTTGGGTTTTTTATTTTGGGGATAGGTTTTACAAAATAGCTTTTCCACAGATGGGGAAGTTTGCCTCCATCAAAATTCTCTGGAATATGTGCAGTAGTACATCGATGATGTAACAGCTACAGATTTTGATCATAAATAGTTGGAAATTATCTGGCCCAATTGTTGCTTTATTTATTGCAACCAGATGAATACACTGCAGCTAAATAAGTAAAGTTGCAACTGTCTGTCACTGCCAAAGGCCAGGGGGTCGCATCAATTAATTATGTACACACCGATATAAAAGTAAAAATTTAAAAAATGTTTATGGGATCATCGTGGGCAAAAGCGGGTTCTCGGACTCGCCAGAAAAGCGTAATGGACGAAACTGGCAAAACGTTGGCGACCTCAGCCACCACCCCACTTACAGAATGGGACTCGCACCGCCTGTAGAACGGATGAAATGAAAGGCGGTTATTTTGGAACTTCGCTTTTGTTGGTGTCGCTAAACACACAAACAATTAATTATTGAGTTCATTTGAGGAGTTCTTTCCTTGGCCAAGCTAATCACTATTAGCTTTGCTGTTCTTTTTAGACCTTTGAAAGTCCTTCACACTGAATGTCTTTCAACCCTCTTCACAGACAACATGTGGTCCACCTCCGCTCTCCTTTGCAGCTCAAACCCCTTTCCTGAAGTCGCATCCCTGTGATGTTCACTCTGGACAATTGGAGTGAATCTCGCAAATTTCATTGCATAACTTTCTTTAAGTGGATCCTTCTGCACCGTTAAATTTTCTTAATCTGATCTTGAACTGGTTTAGTAAACCGACTGTATTTTCGGGGGAACACATTCTCTTCTCTCTACACTATTCATTCCTTTAAATTCTTTTCCGATTCCTTCCCTGGACATCTTTCTCTGTTAATTGCCATCTAAAGTTCGGCGCATCAATTTGTCGATTGCTACTTTTCGCGAGGGTGGTGAGGCATTTCTTGTAATCTGTGTTTCCAAGGCTCATTGATGTCCAACAGCAATGAGTTATAACATTCAAAGTTCTTGAATAATTTTTTAACCGTTTTCAGCTCCCCTTCCACCTCCAGGATTTCTGTTTCCCAAATAATACATTTAAAAACATTAAAATTTGGTTGCCGTTTTTTGGACCGGACATGCAGCCGAACAAACTTTGACGGCTTCCATCAGATGTCTTCATCAATATCTTTTATGAAAATTAAAAATATTCTAGAAATCGAGGCTTCGTGCAGAACCAAATGGTTTCTCCAAATGGAAGGCGGAGTACAATCATCGGCAAAACTCTGCAAGAAGGGGTCATTGATATACAAGAGGGAGAAAGAACTCGGTAACTTCAGCATTAGTAGGGAATTTATAAGATGGGGAGCTGTCTACCGTCATGTGTAGTGAGCGATCAACGAGAAAAGTGGATACCTTATTGCAAAGCAGTCGTCAGTCCATAAGATGGAAGTTTGTTTAGAAAATCGTTATGGCAAATACGATCAAAAGTCTTTGAATTGTCAACATTAATATCGAGAGCAACTGCTTCACTTCACCAAACTTTTCCATTGAATTTGTCCATAGTTGGGTAACATAAGCCGGTATATCACCGGGGATCGACATTGATGGAATCCATACTAGTGATCATTAATCAGATGGAAAGCTTCTAGATAGTGCAGGAGTTGGCGGTTGATGGATTTCTGCACCAAGTTGGTAAGGATAGAAAGCTGTTGAAAAAATCACATTCGCAACAACTATGAAAGAATTTATGCAGAAAGCTGTACTGAAATAACTGAAAATTGTCGGCTTTGGGCAAGATAGTTCCCTCTTTGCTCACCCCAATTGCATTTTACAGATGGTAATTGTGGTGTTTCTGTTGTTATTTCGGAATTAATGATCGAGAAGTGGGAATGGTTCATCAGAGCAAACTGCGGGGTGAATAAAGTGTTCAGTACGAGGGCTGGCTCTCAGTTCGAGAGGAGAAGGGTGATTTCGATAAAAGTGGTTTCGGCCTGGCGGAGCTGTCCCTGACATCAGAAACTTCCCTTTCGGCTCATTTCCGAAAGCAGCCCTTCCGATGTGGGATAATTAAGTGAGGTGTGGGTCATCGACGAACCCTCGCTTTATGGTGAGTGCACTAAGGGCACGCACTCCGCACGACAGCTATAAAAAATCGAAGCGAAGGTCGACCTTATTTGAAGTTAAGACAGTGGGCGGGGATAATTTGCGGTGTCGCTGACGCGGGGAGGGTCGCGGATTAAACCACTTAACTGGACTGCAGGATTTAAGTCCGCATTATGGCGGGAAAGCAGCTTAGCGCATTCTTTGGAAAGTGTAATCCCGAAGTAACCGGACTTTATAAGAACTTCGAGCGCTCCTCTAATAGGATTAAGTGCAGTTAATTCCATTCCGGGGGAGGGACGCAGCTTTCGGAAACGCATTTCAAGTCTGGTAAACAACGTCTCTTCTGGAGGCCATTTTCACGCGCTTGATTTGCACGGAATGAGAGTAAAGCTCGGCAGTTCGTAACCTTGGTCTCTGACCAGCCGTTTATCAACTGAAACGAATGCTGTAAATCTCTCTCTCTCTGGTCCACTTGTGCCCAGGTGGTGACGAGGACATTCCTGGGCATTCTTTTTTATGGTGACCCTGAAGGCGAAAGATTATGGAGCACCCTTGTACGGGTTGCGAAGGAGGAAGATATGCGTTGACACGAGGCTTAAATTTATGGAGGTTGTCATTTTTGGGAAATACATTCGAATAGAAGGAAAGTAGAAGGAATGAATGAGGAAGAGAAAGAGTTCTTCTAGTACGAAGTTGAATGGACTTTGGGAGCTACCCGCATACGAACAATCAATTAGAAATCAACTGCCAGAAGACACAAGAAAACTTCGTCTGCGTTATATATGCATCCCTTGTTGCTGCTTGTCCGTCCATCTCAGTGAAGGGGAGCTCGCATTTCCTTGGAAATACCAAAAACGTACTGAAGTCAAGTTATGGTTACGAAGGACATTCGCAATTTAAAATTGGTACCACGAGCCCTCTCCTGAACGTATCTCTTATCGTATCGTAGTGCTAGGGCTTGAGTACCCCAGTGGTTCCGAGAGTGACGCTGGCGACAGCTTAAGCTGTTTGTTGGGCCACCATAGCCAGAAGAAACGCCATCGAAGAGAAGTGCTAGCAACCAACCCCTTAGATGTAAAATTTAAAATGTTCGAAGCAAATAAAAGGAGAGAAGATTTTATTTTTTATTTTATTTTTATTTTATTTTATTAATAAAAAGATACACAACAGGTAACCATTAACAGTGTATCTGAGATCAGATCAATAAACATAATAACAATAATATGAAATCCAACAGGACGATAAACATTGATATAGATTCAAACAATAAAAGCATATGTACAAAAGAGGATTGTATTAAGTTAAGTTACCGGTAAAACAAGTAATAATTAATCCGTTAGAGAATAGAAAAATAATATAACAAATAAAAAGCTACAATAATTAATGTGAGCTAGTCACTTTGCAGTTTAAGAGAAGAGGCAAACTTGTGGATGGAGTTCATCAGTGATTGGGAGTTGTCAAAGAAGTCAATGCGAGAGTCATTTGCTGATTTGCTGATTCTGTTCAGTGGACTGAACTTCATTAAGTCCGTGTTGGCAGAGTCAAGGCGAAACGGTGTAAGGTTCCTGACTTGTCTACAGGGAGCATTGAAGTTTACTTTACTCAGGATATCAGATGCTTCATAAATTCCAGTGATTACTTTGGCTAGAAGGGCGATGCCAGCAGTAACTCTTCTAGTGCACAGAGGCCTCAGATGAAAGTAATCACACAGCGATTCATAATACACTGAGTGATAGAACAGAGGATTGCGGTACGTAAGGTAACGGATAAAGTTTTTTTGGACTGCTTCAATTTTGTTAGTTAAAGTCTTTGTGTGAGGATTCCAGATGGGTGAACTGAATTCAAGGATTGGCAGAACAATAGTTTTATAAAGGATAACCGCATATCTGTAGTTTTTGAACTTGTATGTATTCCGTTTGATGAATCCCAGTGTTTTGAATGCTTTGCTGGTGATTTTAAGGACATGGGCATCGAATTTAGCACTGCTGGAAAAGAGAATCCCTAAGTCGTTAACTTGGTCACACCTTTCGATGATCACAGAGTTAATACTATACTCCGTATTCATTAGTTGTGGAGATCTGCAAGATGAGAAAGAGATAACTTTGCACTTCGAGGGGTTAGCAGACAAGCCATTCAGAGATAGCCACAGAGAGAATTTATTGAGAGCACATTGAAGTTGTTGAGAATCGGTAGTCTCCTTCACTGCTGAGTAGATCTTAAGATCATCTGCATAGAGAGCAACTTGAACATTGGAGGTGTAGATGAAAGAAGGAAGATCATTTACGAAAACAATGAAGAGAAGAGGACCTAAGGGAGAGCCTTGTGGTACTCCGCTTAGTGGTATAAAACAGTCTGAGTTCACTTGATCGATGATAACGCTCAAGGAACGATGCGTAATATAGCTGCGTAGCCATGAGAGCAAAGGGTCACGGATGCCATACAGCTTAAGTTTTTCCAGAAGTTGTTCGTGCGGGACTTTATCAAATGCCTTAGATATGTCTGTGTAGACTGCATCAACTTGTAGGTGGTTATCAAGAGCTTCAGAGGTGTATTGCCAGAAAGGAAGTAAATTTGTGACTACTGACTTGCCAGTGCAGAAACCATGTTGATTCTGATCGATAAAAGGCTTGAAGAATTCGAAGAGATGTTTGTGCACTGCTGTGTCGAAGAGTTTAGCCAGGCTGTTTTGCAAGGTTATGGGTCTGTAATCGCATACGTCATTTTTATCACCTTTTTTGAAAATAGGAACTATATTGACCTGCTTAAAGTGATTAGGATACTTCCCCAGCCTGAGAGACAGGTTGAAGATCCGCAGTATGAGGGGTTTCAATGTAGTGACAGTCCTTTTCCAAAATAGGCCTGGAATGTCATCTGGGCCTCTAGTATAGTCATTTCTCATGCTTTTTAATGCCGAGTTTAAATCTTCATCAGTGATAAAGAGATTAATGAGGATATCATCTTTAACAGGTGTGAAGTCAGGAAATGAGGCAGGTCTCAATGTATCATTTGTTTGAATTCTAGAAAAGTGTTTGGCAAACTCTTGAGCAATACTGAATTCGTCAGATAAGAGAATTCCATCTGCGTTTCGGAGTTGTAACTTTAGATGGAAAGATGAACTGTCGTGGACCCAATCAGTTGAAATTACGAAATGAACCCTTTCATCTATCCGAAGAAGCAAACAAGACAATTTGGGCTGAAAGAACAAGTCTGGAGTCATGCTTCTTGCAAAGTTAATTACTTCTTTTTTTTTTTTTTTTTTTATGTAAACACCAAACACGAGAGGTATTAGAACCTATAGTTCTTAGTACCATGCTTGGATTGGAGGTTGAGAAGACGAAAGAAGATATTTGTTGACATTGGTCTTGAACTTCTGTAGATTGCAATTTTCTTGAAATATGTATGAAGAAAGGTTGTTCCAGAAAACTGCAGTTGAATGAATAAATGAGGAAGATGAAAAGTTGGTTCTGTGAGTTTGAAATTGGACATTAAATGGATGTTGCCTTCGGACTGTTTTCAATGAACGAGCGGGGATTACAGAAGCCAATTGACAAGAACAGTGCCCATGGAAGTATCTGTAGAAAAGGCATGCAGCAGAAACAGTACGTCTATGAGACAGCGAGTGGAGAAACTCTGTTAGAGATGAATCATTAATTAACCTAACTGCCCTCTTCTGAATGGAATCAAGAAGCCTGAGAGAGGTTTTGGGGGCACCACCCCAGATGTGGGAACAATATTCCATGGCAGGGCGGATTTGCGATTTATACAGAGTGAGCAGCTGTTTGGAAGAAAAGTAACGCCGAGAGCGAAAGAGAAAACCAAGTTTTTTTGATGCAGAGGAAGCAATATTTGTAATGTGCTTGTGCCAAGAGAGATTAGAAGTCAGGGTAATCCCCAAAAGAGGTATATCCTTTTGGCTAGAAATTGGAGTGTCACTAAAGATAAGCATAGGAGCGGAAGAATCCTTTTTGCGAGATATAAGACAAGACTGAGTTTTAGAAGGGTTGAAATCAAATAAGTTGTCTTTGCCCTACTGGAGAATTACCTGTAGATCCGTATTTAAGGAATTGGTAGCAGATTTTCGAGAAGTTGAAGATGATTGATCTTTTCTGGGTACGAAAAGTAAACGAAACGCCCCATCTTTTCACGTAGAACGGATTCTGTTTTGTTGTGTCTTTTCTCTTTTGTACATAAAGTTGGGAGTGGGGATATTTAGACACCACGAGAATTCATTGAAGCATAAAGTTTAAAGTGAGTTTAGGACTGTGTACGGAGGAACCAAACCTTTTAACACAGCCGATGTTTTATTAGCTCATTTAAACAAGAATTTGGGAAAGCGAAAAGGGTTCTTGTCGTCCTCAACCACTTTAAATTCTGTCCTCCCTAGCTTGCAAATAGCACAGCATGTAAAGACACAGACCGGGGTGGACAACATCAGCAGATTCTCCAATTTACATCAGAAGTCATGGATTTCGACAGGGTTCCGTTGGTGAACTATGAGCTGGAGTCTGCACAAAGGAAGTGCTAATAGACAATATTAACTTCCTTAGGGCTGCTACGATAGATGGTTTCGATCGGGTTGCCCAATTCGTGGTAAAGTGGCTCAGCCCATTTCTCAGCCCATACAGCATAAGGCAATGTTTCGGGCACTGGAAAGACAAGGCATAGATACTCCATATATTATGATTTTGAAGAAAATATATGAGAGTGCTACATCCTTTATTAGACTAGACAAAGACAGTAGCCAATTTAAAATCGAGAAAGGAGTTCGACAAGGAGACACAATATCTCCGAAGCTGTTTACTGCTGCCCTTGAGGAAGCTTTCAGAAGATTAGACTGGTCGCAGAAAGGAGTCAATGTGAACGGAGAGTACCTAAACCATTTACGATTTGCAGATGACATTGTGGTCATAAGCCACGATCCCAAAGAATTAGAGGAAAATCTTAATCAGTTATGCACAGTTAGTAAGGATTTTGGACTAAAGATGAATATGGCTAAAACAAAAGTAATGATGAACAAGTATGCCACAGAAAGGGAAATAATGATTGAAGGAGCAGTAATTGAAAAGGTGGAGTCATATACTTATCTGGGACAAGTTATTAGCTGTAATAATGATAAATGGCTGGAAGTCAAGAGAAGAATAAATTTTGGATGGATAGCATTCAGGAAATATAGTCACATACTGAAGAGCAATATCCCAGTTTGTCTGAAACGTAAAACAATGAACCAATGTATACTCCCCACCATGACTTATGGAAGTGAATCTTGGGCACTCACCAAAAGAATGGAAGAGCAGCTGAGAACTACACAGCGAAGAATGGAACGAATTATATTGGGAATTAGAATGTTAGATAAGAAGAGAAACACATGGATTAGGCAGCAAACTCAAGTAAAGGACATTCTTATCAAAACTAAAGAACTAAAATGGTCTTGGGCAGAACACATAGCTCGAAGACATGATGACAGTTGGACTAAGAAAATAACAGAATGGTACCCAAGAGGAGCTAGAAGAAAACCTGGAAGACAAAGGCGGAGATGGATAGATGAAATTCATGAGTTTTTGAGTACTAAATGGATGGCCAGTGCTCAAAACAGAAGGAACTGGAAAGTTGCTGGAGAGGCCTTCATCCTGCAGTGGATTGAAAATGGCTGATGATGATGATGATGAATTCCAATGCCAAAAATTACACAGCCTACTCTCATGGAGCACTATCGACCAATACTTTTTTTTTTTTTTTTTTTTTTGTGTTTATTGAATTATATGATTTCTTTTATGTAAACCCCTGGCTTGTAGCCGTGAAGGGAGTTGTATACAGCAATGTGCTTTCTGTATATATAATAATTAGCATTAGCAAAGGCACATGATACAAGAAAGCAAGCTTATATAGCATCAGCCAAAAAAAAAAAAAAAAAAAAAACTTATTTCGCCCATCCACTCGCTCCAAATGTTTGTCAAGTGTTCTACCTTCAATCTATTTAAGCTATCAACTTTTACAACGACAGATGGAAGTTTGTTCCAGCAATCATCCACCCACTGGCTAAAGGCAAATTTCCGCACGTCTATCCTACATCTGTCTTTCCTCAGTTTCAATTTATGCCCTCTCAGGCGATTATTCTGAGCCAGAGAAAGAATCCAATCAGCATTGAGCATGCTCAAACCATCCAAGGCTTTATGCACCTCTATCAGATCACCTCGCCGCTGCCTAGTCTCCAGACACTGTAATTTGCAAAACTTCAGCCTTTCTTCGTAAGGGCACCCCTTTGTTCCATTCACTAATCTTGTTGCCCTTCTCTGTACTCGTTCCAGAAGCTCTACATCCTTCTTGAAATAAGGCCTGCACACCTGTATACAGTACTCTAGGTGTGGCCTGACCATCGCCTTATACAATGGAATAATCACCTCCTTATCCCTGCTGGAAAAATTCCTGTATATCATTGATAAGACACCATGAGCTACTCTTGCGACTGTCTACACTGCTCAGAAAATTTCATATCTGCCTGCACAATTACCCCCAGGTCCTTTTCGTTCTTTACCACTGTCAGCATGGTACCACAGAGTTGATACGTTGCTCTGCGGTTGCTGTTACCCATGTGTAGTACTTTACATTTGTCAATGTTAAACTTCATTTGCAACCTCTCAGTCCATCTGCTCAACCTTTCCAGATCCTGTTGCAGCAGCATAGTGTCAGTAGTGTCCTTGACAACCCTGCCAACCTTCGTATCCTCTGCAAACGTGGACATTAAGCTTGATATACCATCATCAATATCATTTATAAATACAGAAAACAATAACGGATCCAACACTGAACCCTGAGGGACTCCACTAATAACATTAGTCCACGATGAGCAGTGTCCATTGATTACCACTTTCTGTCTTCTCCCCCTCAACCACCCCTTTATCCATAGCAGCAATTTGCCTTCAATGCCACACTGCTCCAGTCTTCCAATTTGTGCAGCAGTCTTCCATGTGCAACAGTATCAAAAGCCTTTCTAAGATCCAAGTATATAATATCAAAGTTATTCTCTGCATCCAGCTCTTTTGTGACTGCATCATAGTATCCAATCAGATTGGTCAGGCAAGACTTTGCCTTAACAAAACCATGCTGTGTCCGAGCTATAACTGAAGTCTTGTCTAGATGATCCTGCAGTGCTTCTTTAACCAGTGCCTCCATTAATTTTCCGGGAACAGAAGTTAAACTAACAGGTCTATAATTACTTGTGTCAGCCTTTGATCCTCCTTTGTGAATTGGGGTCACATTTGCACATTTCCAGTCTATGGGTACCTCCCCTGAGTCCAAGGATGCTCTCATAATTATGGCTAAGGGTTTGCTTACTTCCTTTAATGCCTCCTTTAATATAACTGAGTAGATCCCATCCACCCCCAGGTGCCTTTCTTGTGTTTATCTTCAACAATTTCTCCTCCACTTTATTCTCAGTTATTACAATATTATCTAGCTTACTGACAGAGTTGAATACACCTCTGGCATTCCCTTCCCTGAATAACTCCTCATGTGTGAATGTCGATGCAAAATATTCTTTAGTTTGTTAGCTACAGCATCTACAATATCTAGAGCATCCACACTCTTGAAAATACTGGAGGAAGCTCTACAGCCAAAGTTCACCGATGAGATACTGGCCAGCAGCCTCAACAAATTCATTATGCAATAGCCAACAAATCTCTAATTACAAACTTCCTCACAATCCAAACCCAGATACGGAATGCCTTCCATGCTCGAAATGAAGTTTCCAAAATACACTGAGTGATCACTAAATTATGACCACCCCTATGAAAACTGAATGCGACCCTTTGACCACGTGATGTACGAGAGTGCGGAGTTAGTGGACCTAGGTAGCATAGATAAGGTGTCAGTGATTCAGAAGGCAGTAAAATTCCGAGCGTGATGGGTAAAAGGAAGGATTTATCAGACTTTGATAAAGGACAGATTGTGGGTGCTCGACGAGCTGGTGCCTCGATTTCCCAAACGGTTGAACTGGTGGGGTTTTCGAGAGCCGCCTTAGTTAGAGTGTACCAGGTCTGGCGTCGAAAAGGTCAAACAACGACCCGACGGGAAAACTGCAATGGTCAGCGAAAGGTTTGATGTTAGAGGTGAACGCCGGGTACGACGACTCGTACAGGCGAACAGTCGCAGCACTGTTCAAGGGTTGACTACTCAATACAAGATGGGACAACCCGGAACAATATCTGGCATGACCATGCGTCGCACGCTCGCGTATGGGCTATACCAGCAGACGATCCCTATGGCATCCTCTTCTAACCAAGGTTCATTGGCGTAAAAGACTCGCCTGGTGCAAAGAGCATGCAAGTTGGAAGTTAGAAGACTGGAAGAAGGTGTGCTGGTCGGATGAGTCACGTTATTTACTCCACACACAGTGGATGGCCGTCTACGGATTTGGCGTCAACAACACGAGGCTCTTCATCCATCATGCATGGTATCAAAACTGCAGGCCGGTGGAGGTGGTTGTATGGTGTGGGGCATGTTTCACTGGCAAGAACTTCGACCCTTGGTGCATGTGGAACAATGTATCAGTGGTCTCCGCTATCGTCAACTGCTTGCTGACTGTGTACACCCCGCTATGTTAGACTTTTTCCCGAATGGCGATGGTGTCTTCCAAGATGACAATTGTGCCGGGCCATCGGGCACTTGTTGTGCAGGAATGGTTTGAGGAACATAGTTCTGACGTCCAACAAATCGATTGCTCTCCGAACTCTCCCCCCCCCAGAGCACTTGTGGAACCCTATGGAAATGCATATCAGGGGTTTGGATACACCAATCACCTCCATACCTGCATTGCCGTCCGCATTACACACAGCTTGGTTGGCCATACCTCCCGAACGCTTCCGACATCTTGTTGAATCAATGGCACGTCTGATATCTGCTGTACTGAGGGAAAAAGGAGGACCTACGAAGTATTAGGTAGGTGGTCATAATTCAGTGATCACTCAATGTATATGTTGATATAAAAGCAGCCTTCGATAATCTGAATTTCATGCCCTACTCCACCTGCTCCAATACGCCTTCCAAATAAAGTAAAACATGCTCAAGTTCCTCCAGTCCCTACTAACCGGTCGGTCCATGTATTTCCATACAGATGATCAAATCGTCCAACGTCTAGTCCATTCAGGAGTTGTACAAGGTGATGTCTTATCTGGACTCCTCTTTGCCGCGATGCTGATCCCGATCTGTAAGAGTAGAGGATGTAAATACTTATACATCATCACTACTCTTGCAGGAATGATGTATATACTTATTTGAACAAGTGTGTATCTCGCACGAATTGTTTCAATAGATGCGATGTTAAGCTGAACTTTTTGTACTTTACCTGACAGGAGTCTACACAGAAATGTAATGATGAGCCATTCGTTTTACTCTTGTACATTTTAAGTACAAGAATTCAGGGGGGTGTCAATCCCCTGGTTTTCTTGCCATGAAGGGAATTTGTCCCTTACCAAGATATCACTATATTTATATTTGATAGGAAAAAAATTAAGATTTATTATTATTATTTCCTCTCAAATTTATATTTGATAGGAAAAATAAATATTTATTAACAAACTTTGACGAAGTTACATCGCTCATTTGACATCATTAAGGAACAGTAGAAACAGAAGTGCTCCCAACACTGATCCCTGAGGGACTCCACTTTTTATAGGTTCAGTCATGCAGACCCGGTGATTTCTCATAACTGTGCGATCAGTTCTCTTGGGTTGAGCACAGAACCCTGCAAAAGGACAGGTAGTGTGAGGGATATGGGGGTTCAGTGTACAGTGTTGTTCATCTGGCCTTTTAGTCTAGGGCCCGTGAAAAACACATTCGGCGCCTAGTTACCGTGCCATGACGGTGAGCTGAGCCAAGTAGTACGGACCAAGTTCTGTGGTTGGACGAACTTTGGCGTCACCTGAGCTTACCATGGAGGGCCCTAAAGAAAAACAAGGGGAGGTAGTGTGAGTGATGGAGTATACAGAAAAGTAAAGGAACTAATAATAGAAAGATTTCCACCAACAATTGATAAGTCAAATGGATACAGGAGCACCCTTGTAGAGGAAGCCAATCCTCCACAAGTAGAAGTTAAGAATTGGGAAAGATTGAGGGTGGTAGAGCCCATCAGGTGAAAGATTTGGATGGAAGGTGGAGGAATGACCAAGGCCTTGGTTAAAGGGGGGGGGGATCTAAGTCATAGGATCAGAGTGCCCTATGTGGGAGGGGAGATGGCATTAGAGGGTTTTGCTCTCTTGGGTAGCACATTTGGTAGGATCGCGTCCTCCCAACACCCAATGGAAAAGAACTAAGTTCGAGTCCTGTCGATGACGTGGGGAATTTTTATGGGTCTTTCTCACAACGTGGCTGAGTTAGTCGGCCTCAGGAAAGGGTAGCATGGCTTTTTCTCCCGGAAACAAGAAATCGAACACAGAACACACGCAATTTACCCGGAGCAATATGGCCTTAATCGCTTATGCCCCTAAAGCCCTCAAACGACAACAACAAATTCATTCGGCCAACGCACATGAAAATCCATTCAATTGGAAACATCTTAACCCGAACGGCAGAATTTTTTTTCCCCTCACGCATATAGAGAGTGCACATTTATTGGAATGCTTGATTGACGTCCTCATTCACTCAACTGGTGTCACGTGTTCATTCCTCTCGATACAGCACCCTGAATAAATAAACAAAAACCACTTATTTTCTAGAGACCCAGGCGCCTACACCATAGTTGATGAGAGGAGGCAAGACTGCCTTACAAATAAGGAAGGGTCTTCCTTTTTAAAACCCAATCCGCGCCACGACCCATTCTTGCTATCACAGCAGGGGAATTTCGCGCTTTCTTCGCTGCATAAATCAGGTGTGGTTGGAAAACCAATTTGATGCCAAACACGAGTTGTATCCATTTCATCCCCCTGACCACTGCTGTTGTTTCTCCTGATATTTTAATTTGTGGTGGACCACTTGCTACAGTGGTTCACCCTCAGGAATGTCCATTTATGAATTTCTCAGGGGGCGGGGCAGTAGAGAAAAGAACTCTTTATTGAATGCCCATCGCCGATCAGATAACTTTAACAGGTTTGGGGTGGCTTCAAGAACTGGGATCCTTCGGTTCTGTGACTTCAGAACCGTGCTCAAAGGGCTCGAGGATCTCGGTAGTGATAGATTGACGAGATCTGTGGTAGCCGACCTTGATTGAGTAGCGTATTGAATCTGCGGTAGCCGCTGTGCCATTATTTTGATTCTAAGAAGAGATTTCTCAAAGAAATTTAATAGGCTTGATGCAGAAGAAATTGGGCGGAAGTGGAAGACTGGGCTGAGAAGCATAGTGTATTTTCGGAAGCGGTTACAGACAAACGTGCCAGATTGGTGGGGGAAATATTTTTATGAAGGATCTTGTGAAACAACGACAGGAATGGATCAGCAATAAACGCATTTGGGCATTTATTGTTGATACAGGATTACTTAGTTTCTGCACAAACTAAGCAATCCTCTCGGCTCCAGATATGACCAAGGGTGCGAAGCTGGTTATTGCGTTAATCAGCTGATCTTTGGTGAGGTGAAATGAATTTGTGGGATCTATTGAAATCGGACTGAGTGGAAATTCCATTGGTGTGGTGGATTACGGTTGAGCAGAGAACTTCGTCGTATGGACGAGCCAACTGCTGAGTTAACCACGTTCTCGGATTGGTTTCTAAGGAATGGCTTCACTTTATTAATGGTGTCCTCTCTCTTGTTTTGGGTTCTTTTTCAATGATCTGTGATGGTCAGCCAGTTTCTTTGTTGCAGCAGACTGTCAGAGAGAGTGAGTGAGAGTGATTGTTCATGTTGTCAACAGGTCGATGGGACTGTCTGAGCTGCATTAGCACTCTTTGTTGGTTTAAAGTACTCGGGCTCTGTAATTGTCTTGGTTGTCACTTTCCTTCTACCAGAAGTAATGGGAAGATGGTGATTACGATCACTGTGCTACTCGTGCGGACCTTGTGGGAGAGGTTAGCGCTTCTCCAGTGCTGGGGACCTCCCCGGAGTCTAATGATAATCTCATTAACATCATGAAGGGGTAATGCATTCACACGTATCCTCTCTTAGTGTAATACGATGCACACCATACACTCCTAGAACTTACCCTTGCTGAGTTCAGTACTTTTTCCACGTCGATCAGATTCCTTCTCGTCCTTTACGTTCGTCTACCAAAAGAATTTTGTCTCCGTTTGTAGCTCTCTCTCCTCTCTTACTCTATCGCTCTTTTTGCTACAAATACGCGTATAACACTCATCTAAATCTTTGCATATGTCCAACAGCTTCTTGCTGTCTTTCTCAAGCTGGAAGAGTCTAAGAAACAGTTAATTTTCCGATAAATTTCCCAGAATAGTCTCCAAGGAATAAGGTCCAAGAAATGGTTTCTGCATTGTTTATTATCAAAGTTCAATCATATCTTCATTCCATTGCAAACGATAATAGCAGTTGATACACTGCATTGCCAAAATTTTAGAGACCGATTCGCGGCAGCAGAGATTCTCCCAGGAAGGGTCCCAAACTAAAGGGAAAATGGACAAAATTGCGTAAAAAAATTACGACTGCCCTAAAGCTCGGGCTTGTGCTCTTAATGATTAGTCACTGTTCAAGGATTTTGAAAACGGTTTCAGCGTAGGTTCGGGGGTTCGGAACAGCGAGAGCCCTGTCTCTTTAATTCATCTCGCTTACCGGTGATTTTATAACCGCAACAGAACACAGAGGGTGCTGCAATCATTTCAGCGTATATGGTAAATCCTCGAAGACTTCTCTTCCTCCTCTTCTTCTCCGTGCACTAGCAAAAGGTGGTTCATTATACTTCATCCACCCTGGGCCGGATGCATCCCCGCCGCCCGCTTAATTTAATATCGAGACGTCCGACTCGCGACGATATCCTTACCTCGGGGCGGCCTACGTTTGATCGTTCTATTTTGTACGCCGCTTTAAACACGCGACCCTCGTGCTATTAAACAATCTGCGACAGTTTTATTCCGCTTTTGGAGGAGGGGCAACACTGGCTGCACCAAAATGGTGCCCGCAGGGAGCTGTTGAGTTTAATGAGAGGCATCTGCAATAGAAACTCGATCAGTACCAAACGAAGGTCGTCTGACTGCGACAGATGGCGCTTTCTGTTGTATTTCGGGAATATTCTGACGATGGAAAAAGCTGCTTTTTTTGGGACTTGTATTCTGATATCGTTTTTCCTTCTGGAGAAACTTCCACTGAGGATAAAGTAAAGGGTCATAGTAGGGCCACCCAAAATCTGACTTATCTGGCATGTCTATTATTTCCTTAAATTCATGCGTTCTCTAGTCGGTTTACCCTTTTTGCCTGACAGAAAATCCGAATTTCTGGAGAAACACTGCCATCCACGCCCGAGACCGACGAACTCAGCCACGGAGTCAAAAAAAAAGTCCATAAAAATTACTGGCATTGTTGGCTGGATTCGAACCTGGGGCTGCTCCACCAGGGTGTTGAGAAGATTGTGATTATAAACGCTGCGCTATCCAGCTCTCGTGGGGAGGTTATGAGTTACGTATACAAAATCGAAGAAATCGTGTCACTATCCAAGGAAGTACCACAAACTCAGAGTGGAGTCCCACAGGCAACAGCAGAATCAGGCCCTTTCCAGGCCTGCTTCCTCCGAAAGAAGAGAAGGGTGCACTGTCACAAGGCCCATAGAAGACTAAGACAGTCCAAAAAGAATTCTGGCTGAACAGGTTCGCACGAGTGAAATGGATAAATGAACTTTCAAAGCGAAGTAAAGGATGCCCTTCCAAAATCTTATCACGAAATATTTCTGACGACTTCTGTCCTCTGAAGAATAATGTTGTCCATTTTAAAATGATAGCAATAAACCGAGGACAACTTATTAAGAGTGATCTAAGGCATGGCAGACAAATCTGTAATGGAACCTGATAACAATCTCAAGAGGACTTCGGAGCGACCCAGGGCCGCCGCAAATGGGTAGGCGAGGTAAGTGTTGCCTACCCAATATAGGAGGGCGCCAAAAATTTTTTTGACTTATGCAAGTCGGAGCACTGTTTAACAAACTTCTTAATAGCGAAATTTTCTATTTAGCGATATTTTTTGAATTCCCCTTTTGGTAATCACATTTAAAATAGTTTTCGTAGAACAAAGAAAATTTCCATATAACGACGGATTACGAGAGAATTAACTGGGAACGCATTGTTCGCACCTCTGGCCTTTAGGCAATTAGTGCTGCTACTAAGCACGAATTAAGAGCCAAAGGGATTACCAGTCTGCAACTTAGGGTACTCGTAAAACCTATCCAACCGCCTGTCCCACATACCCTTAGAAGTCGCGCTGGTCATCTGATTGGTTAATTTATCTGTATTCAACGGCAGGCAAATAATTCGTATTTATATTTCGCAGAGTTATATCCAGACATGGGTGCAACCCCGTACTTCGGCCAGAAAGAGAGGAAGAGGGCAGTGATAGGATGTAAAGGCACCTCCCACTCACTGCTTTCCCCCTTTTCTCCTCGCTCGCGTGTTACTGGGGTTTGTCACGTGACATCACAATATGTCGGAGCTGAAATGACGAAAAAGAAACGGTAATTTTTTTTAAAGCAGCTAACAAAAATGAACACCACTCATTCTTCCTATCCCCTTCGTACATTACTATTCTTAGGCGAGGATTGAGAATTGCTCATGCGCGTCAACAGAAATGCTTTATTTCAATTTTTTTATTTTTGATCTGGGCGCTGCTGCCCCTATGCGTAGGACAACTCCCCCAGGACAAAACCCTCTCAATTGAAGCGCAAAGTAGGACAAATAATAATGCGAAATGTTTAAACCATAATTTTTATTCTTATTACAGTATTTGTAAAATTGAGCACTTAAAGAACACTTCTTTGACAACAATTCGTGTTATTATTTGTCCGAGGGGATTTTGTCCAACTTTGCAGTTTAAGTGAGGGGGTTTCGTCCAAGTTGGTTTTGTTCGGACCTATCTGCCCCCACACCCCCGCTAGTATAAAGAGATCTGGTACTAACAACTCGTACAATTACTGCGAAAAACACCAAATCTTCGAGAAACAACTGGAGAAATATTTACGCATTCCCAATAATCAGCCAATCGCAGAACTCGACCGGATGATCACTCCGTTCTTCGGCCACACCCACAACGGAGATACCCATGTTCTGGAGTTCAGCCAGAATAAGATATATGACGCTATTTTTAGCGAGGCAATGTATAGCGTTGAGGGGATCTTCAAAAGATTTTTATGAAAATGGTAACTTTTTAAAACTTTCTGAAACAATTTCTAAATTTGAATCAGTTGTGGCAGAACGTGTTCTTCTTAATCAGAAATCTGAATCGAAAACTACCGTGCGTTGTGTGGGTGATCAAAATACAAAATGAAATTATTGAAATAATTTCAAAAATATCGAAGATAAAATACTAAATATTTTGATGTTATCACTGAAGACGAAAATAAAGCTGTGGATACGAGGAATCGTTAAATCAATGGCCTTAAAAATAAATTCTTATAAATTTCTTTGGTCGATTTTAATTTGGCATATTATAAATGCCAAATATTAAAGACAACATTGCTCCTTTTCAAGTTTACAATATATTTTTAAAAATGATTTTACAGATACTTTTCCAAATGTAGCGGTTGCATTAAGAATTTTTCTAACTTGATCAGTTTTCATTTGCTTTTCCAGTACCACTTTCAGTGAACGCAGTTTTTCAAAATTAATCAAAAATTGTTTGTGATCGACGATGTCTCAACAACGAATCTCTAATTTCTCAACAGAAAATGATCTTTGGGAACAAATAAACATAAACGAAATAATTAATAAATTCCCACATTTTAAAGCAAGGAAAATTATAATGTTAATTTTTTTTAACGTTATAATTTTTCTTTTATTTTATTATTGTGGCCACATTACTGTGATTTACAATTTAAGTTTGTTTCCAGAATGATTTTTGTTATTTTTGTTTGTTGCTTCATTATATTATACGTGACATACACTGATTGATCACTGAATTATGATCACCTACATAATACTTCGTAGGTCCACCTTTTGCACTCAGTACAGCTATCTGACGTGGCATTGATTCAACAAGGTGTCGGAAGTGTTCGGGAGGTATGGCCAACCAAATGTGAGTAATGCCTGATATGCCTTTCCATAGTGTCCCACAAGCGTTCTATGGGATTGATATCGGTGGAGATTGGAGGCCAATCGATATGCTGGAAGTCAGGACTGTGTTCCTCAAACCATTCCTGCACAACAAGTGCCGGATGGCTCGGCGCATTATCATCTTGGAAGACACCATCGCTCTTCGGGAAAAAGTGTAACATAGCGGGGTGTACACAGTCAGCAAGCAGTTGACGATAGTGGAGACCACTGATACGTGCACAAGGGGTCCAAGTTCCTGCCAGTGAATCATACCCCACACCATACAACCGCCTCCACTGGCCTGTACTTTTGATACCACGCATGATGGATAAAGAGCCTCTGCCTCAGTCCGTTCATCCTCCAACTGCTCAAGTCCATCTTCAACGGAATTCCAACAACAAGAAATTTTCCTAAAGCCTAGAATAGCTACCTTGTCAGACCACATCCAAATGTTCGAAACCCCCTCTACTCAGGCAATTTCGGCCGATATCTAACTCCTGAACGCTCCTGAAAATCCTGGAAAAATCTATGCTGCCCACCTTAATGAATGAGATTCTTGGAGATAGGCCGCCACAGGTCCACTACGCAATTCGAAACCGATCCACAGTGACGAACCTCCTTGCAACCACATGTAATATATTGTCCGCCTTTGAACAGTAAGAGGAACTCGCAATCACGTACCTGGATATTGAAGCTGCCTTTGACGCCATCAACGTGTCAGCACTCCTCCGCTTACTGGAAGGCCACTATCTAATCCAAGGTAATATCCTCTGATTCATAGCATCACTCCTCTATGATAGGGTACTACAAGTCGACGCCTATGCACAATCGCACAAGAAGGCAATTTCTGCTGGTGTTCCACAAGGAGGAGTCCTATCTGGCTTATTATTTACAGCCATCGTTGCGCCTCCTGTCCGTAACAATGAGAAAATCATCACGTATGCAGATGATATAAAAATTCTAAGCCTATTGCTTCCAACAATCACCTTGAAGCAACAGAAGCATTAATGATAGTCTCATCAACGTCTCCACTTACCTCAAACAGTATGGACTCTCGATCAACCCACAAAAAACAAAACTAATGGTGTTCTCTCTCAGACCAACCCCTACAATAATAGCCCCAATACTCGATGGAACTGTCATATCTGCCACTCCTACACATGCTGTTTTGGGAATAGTATTTGACCCAAAACTCCGGTTTCATGCTCATGTAGACAAGCTCACTTCCAGAGCAGCCTCTCTCCGATGGCTAGCTAAACAACAGCTAATTTATATTAAGCACACCTTCTTCCTCGTATAATTAAGAAATATATCAGAACAGTAGTTTATTCTCCACTCCTCTATGCTGCTGAAGTGTGGGCATCAGCAGCTACTACAACGAAGAAACCAATCCTCGCTGCAGAATTCTGGCTACTTAAATGGGCTAACTGGAAAGCCTGTCTCCCACCACAGGACAGAACAACAGTCTTAGCTACCTCACTAGGGATGCAGCGACTGCCTGATATCATGGAAATACAGAGACTGATAGCTGCAGTTAAAATGATCACGGGTCAGATCTCAACGCCGTCCATTTGGGATTCGTGTTACTGGCGAATACCCAAGCCAGAACTTCGACCAATCCCGATGCTGTGCTCCAGGAATCGGAGGCTTCATATCTCAGACCGCTTCCTCCCAAACCAAATAAGTCCAGCACCTCGACGCTGACTTGCATAGGTTTTGCAGCAATGAAACCTACAGGAAAGAAGTGTTAGCAGCTCGCTCCAATCCCAGAATCGAAAAAGAACAAGTTAGTGCGCCCTCCACACCATCTGCCAGCTTTCCTGTGTCACGACAAAATTCGTTTGACAGACAAGTGCCATTCGTGTATATTAGATATTTAATTGTAAATGAAAATTTTAAATAATAAAATTGTAAATAAGATATTTTAATTGTAAATTTTAATGAAAATATAACCGTATGATGTAACTTGTAAATATAGTTAATACTGCGTAATGTGAGGAAGTGTAATGACATGTTTACATTTTAAATTTTACAGTGTGCATTATCCATTAGTTATTCTGATGTGACCATTATCTATTATCTATTAACTGTTATCTATTATTTATTATCTAATAACTATTATCTCTTAACTAATTATCTATTGTGATGTGAGCTCCTGGCCGTTGCCCGTGACGGGACAATTGCAACTTCACTTAAATCTATATATGTACATTGTGTTCATTTAGTTGCAATAAAGATTTTCCCACCCTCTCTCTCTCTCTCTCTCTCTCTCTCTCTGTTGTTGACGCCAAATCCGTATACGACCATCTACGGTGTGGAGTAAATAACGTGAGTCATCCGACCAGTACACCTTCTTCCAGTCTTCCAACGTCCAACTTGCACGCTCTTTGCCCCAGGCGAGTCTTTTACACCAATGAACCTTCGTTAGGAGAGGATGCCGTAGGGGACCCTTGCCGGTTAAGCCTATACGTGCGATGCATGATCATGCCAGATATTGTTCCGGGTTGGCTCACGTTGTATTGGGACGTAACAGTGCTGCGCCTGTTCGCCCGTACGAGTCATTGAAACCGGCGCTCACCTCTAACGTCAACATTTCGCTGACCTTTCCAGTTTTACCGTCGGGTCGTTGTTTCGCCATTTTGAAGCCAGTCCTGGTACAATTTAACTACGGTGGCTCTCGAAGACCCCACCAGTTCAGCCGTTTCGGAAATCGAGGCACCAGATCGTCGAGCTCCCACAATCTGTCCTTCGTCAAAGTCCGATAAATCCTTCCTTTTACCCGTCACACGTGGAATTTTGCTGCCTACTGAACCCCTGACACTTTGTATGCAATAAAGAGTTCTTCTTCTTATCTATGCTACGTAGGTCGACACTCTCCTACGTCACGTGGTCAACGGGTAGCATTCATTTTTCATACGGGTGGTCATAATTCAGTGATCACTCGGTGTACGTTGTAGTTCTTTTCTTTCCTTGAGAAGTCACAAAGTCCTGCGCTGCTGAACCCGCAGGGTACGTTAAACTCTCCTATCCTTTCAGCTTTAAAACCTCCCCTCTCAGCAGAAATACAGTGGTTGTAAGAATACTAATCCTTATTCCGACCCCCACAGGCAAACCATCGTCAAGAGAACGCCTAAAATACAAACGGTTTTAATTCTTCGCAGAAAAGTAATTAGTCGGACAAATTTCAACCTAAAGGCAAAGAATGGCAGAATCAGAAATTTCGACAAGCCCCCCCACGTGCTTCCGTTGTAAAGTGGATCATCAGGAAGCAGTAATCCAATGTACGTCATGTCGGCAATTTTACTGCGCGGCCTGTACCAAATGCGATATCAAGCGGTTCAACAAGCAGCGACGTCAAAAGTACATTTGCCCATTCTGCAAAGAAAGTAAAGGACAAATGACAAATGCAACGGAATATGTGGATATCCAGAATGATACGGAGGTCGAAAATAACCAAACAAACGTCCAAACATCAAGCTTTAGTCAGACTCACGCTGCAAGTCAAACTGACTCAGTAGCGGTTAACCCGCAGTGTGAAATGGACCCAGAGGTCTGCAGTCAACAACCAATCATCGCGACACATGAAAATCCTGTGGAATGCAGGAAAGAAAGCCAAGGGGAAAGTGCCCTCCTTAATGATGAGCAAAACAGGTTCCTGAAATACATTGATGGCATCTGTACAGAACACATGAAATTGTTCCACATGCAAACTGCAGAATTTCTGGAAAACATAATGTGGAAATTCACATCAATCTCTGACAGTCTGCAGAATTTATCTGAAGAGAACCGGCAGCTTCGTGTACAGAACAATGACATGAAACAAGAAATAGGTCTCCTAACCAATCAAGTGCGTGAACTAACAACCTTATTTTTTCCCAATGAAAATAGTATATCCAACAACGTGGCTCTGGGAACCTCGCAAAACAAGCCACAAGAAGTAGAATTGATACATGATTCCAACGCTAAAAGGAATTATACGCCCCAATTTTTGTATAATGCAATGCCTCATATGCCTGTCACCCTTAGCCCAATGGTAGCTATAACACAAGGAGATAATAATCAGCTTAATAGCAGAGACACAGGGCTGAATGACAGTAACTCACCCAAACCTGCATCTAACAACACTGGGGGAAGCCACGCAAAGACCTCTCAGGTGGCCCTCTCCACAATACCGACCCAAAATACTACTAAATCTAAAAGGTTAAAGGAGACAATCCATACTGGAAAGGGTACAACAAGACCCACATTTGCAGAAGTAGTCACCGGCAAAAAAGATGCTGAGAATAACCAAAAGATCCCACCAGCAGGCCACATAGGCAGCCTCTATTCCCTGGCATCTCTCACCGACCAACATGTTCACTCAAAAGAAACCCGGATGACATATTCAACATATCAGAACATGGAACATGGAAGACGACACGGCAATAGAGATGCCACAGAACTTTCCTCTAAGGGTACTCGTGCTAAGTCGTACAATATCACAGCAGTTCAGACTCGTGGTCGAATCTTTATATCTCGACTGGAACCGACTACTAAACCAGACAGCATTAAGGCCATGTTTACAGAAGTACATGGGATGAATATTGATGTGAGACAGAGAAGAACCAGGTATCCAACTTATGCCTCTTTCATCCTTACCTGCCACCCAGAGAAGATGAGCTTCGTACTGGATCCAAGGCTATGGCCCCCTGGAACCCTCATCAAACCCTTCCTAGATCAGAAGCCAAGAACCGCAATAAACCATCAACATCAAACGCAATAGCAATTAAAGCTACCAAGCTCCCAAGCCAACAAAACGCATGAGAAATCAAATAACTTCACTGAGAACAAACTTACCATAGGAAACAAACTGTCCACATATCATTCAATCCAACTCTCAGCAGATTATAATGATAATCCCCAGAGCTTCAGACCTGTAAAGAATATCCCTGTACACATGGCAATGCACAGTAGACCAGTGCGAACCTTAAAAAGAGACCTGCCACCTGTACTAACTCCAGTTACTATGGCTACCACCATTCGAATTGTCTATCAAAATGCAAGGAGTATTTGTAACAAGCTAGACACTGTCGAACAGCTTCTCCTCTCTAAAACCTTTGATATTCTCTGCATTGCCGAAACGTGGCTTGGGAACGGGCGGGACTCCCTTGCCTGTGCTCCTCAGGCTGGGTACCAGATGCTCAGTTCCTCCAGAGAGGATCGTAGAGGTGGGGGAGTCGCAATATTCTATAATACCACTATCTTCTCATTGGCACATTCTGTAGTAACCCAATCCCTTGCATTTGAAGCCGCTATGGTATCCCTCAAGCTCAATGCCAACCTGATAGACATAGCAACAGTATACATTCCACCAGGCCCAAACAGTGACATCATTGAAGATGTGATCCACTGGCTGGTAAATCACCTCCATGCCTCTGCTAAGCACATTATTTGTGGAGATTTCAATCTTCCACCTACTCTCACACATCTTAGTAGGAAACTCATTAGAAGAATGGATTCACTGGGTATCGGCCTACTTAATTGCCACCCCACGAGAGGATCTAATCTCTTGGATCTAATGTTCTCTTCAGCACCATGCGACCTCGAAGACAGTCCTCAAAACCTATTTCAATCCGATCACGAACCCATTGCCATACTCCTGCACTTAGCCGCCCCTAACTTTGATATCCAAGGCCCAAAAAAGAAAAAAGACATCACAGCACCCAAATTCATTGATCCACCACGATGTCTAGAAGCTGCATCCTCGATACCTTGGGAGGCTCTCAATAATTGTGATCTCGAGCTAGCTGTGGACCTCATGACCAGATGGATTCGAACCATTGCAAGTTATGGTGCTACAAAGACTGTCTGCATCACTCCCCGTTCGAGAGCTTGGTGGACACCAGCACTGAACAACAGCTTTCAACAAAAACAAAATCTGCATAAGAGATGGAAAGAATCAGGCGCTATACAAGATCGTATTGCCTTCTCCAGAGCCCGGGCAGTTTTCAACCGTCAGAAAATATTTGCAATTAAAAAGCATTTAAATTCAACCCTACGAAAAGGCAAATCGTTTTATGACTCTCAGCACACAGGAATCCCTAAAGCACTGGACCTTGAACTGTGGATGGACCACATTGCACGGTTCTCAAACAATGTGGCCCCGATGCACCTAGGCAACTTACCCATCAACGACGTCCCTACTGATATGCTCGCCACCGTTCGCATCACCAGGAAGCAGCTTATAACTGCTATAAATGGATTGCCACCCACTGCAACTGCAGGCCCCGATCTTGTGCCACAATTCATGATTAAATGTCTTAGCTCGTTTATAATCGGTCCTCTACTATCAATTTTTAACCGTGTATTAACGCAGCAATACTTTCCCCCTCTCTGGAACAGATATACTGTGAGGCCACACCCTAAATGCCAATCTGCAACCCTCATTAAACAGTTCAGGCCAATCTCTCATTCTTCCAGCCTCTTGAAGCTCATGGAGAAGACATTACTTTCCACCATCATCAATCAAATCATGCCTCACAAACCCCCCCAGATTCACTATGGAATTCCAGGTAGATCCACAGTCACCAATTTAACATCGTTAACCAACACCATTCTCAGTGCACTAGAAGCGAAAGCAGAGCTTTTTGTCACCTACATCGACCTGGAAGCTGCCTTCGACTCCATCAGTATCCCCTCACTTGTTCACCTCCTAGAAAACTACTTCTACATAAAGGGTGACATGTTGTGGTTTATCACAGCCCTGCTCTGTGACAGAACCATTCTTCTCAAAGTGGATCAACACACAATCTGGAGAAAGATCACTGCGGGAGTTCCCCAAGGCGGAGTTCTCTCCGGAGCATTATTCACCGCAATTATTATTCCGTTTGTGCAACAGAGAGAAGACATACTCTGCTATGCCGATGATATTAAAATATATACTCAGATTAACCCCGGCGAACATCTCTCAAACATCAATAAAAAGATCTGTGAAAAGTTACATAACCTAGGATCCTATCTCCATCAATTTGGCCTCCTCATTAACCCCGCCAAATCAGCCCAAATGGTCTTTTCTCTGAAGCGCCAACCCACTGAAATCCAAGCTTCACTAGACGGCATTCCCCTCCCAGCGGTCAAGATGCATACAGACTTGGGCGTCGTGTTCGACTATAAACTGAGCTTCAACCCCCACATTGACAAGCTCATAGCAAAATTTTGTCAAATGCGCTGGACCACAAAACAACAACTGCTCCACGTTAGGGATCTGGGTGTGACTCGTCGGTACGTATACACCTCAGTATACTCCGTCGTACTGTATGCCTCGGAAATTTGGGGGTCCGCGGCCCCTACCAACATCAAGCGCGTGTACTCCGCCGAATACTGGCTCCTTCGTTGGATCACGCAAAAACATCGTCGTCCACCCCAGCAAAGGACAACTGCGATGGCGACGTCACTTCACTTTGCCCGACTTCCAGATCTTGTATTAGAAAAACGCCTCGTTTTCACTGTTAAGATGACAACCGGAATGGTCTCGGAGCCAAGCATCTGGGAACTGTGTGGCTGGAGGATCCCTCAACCCGGACTGAGGTCAGCTCCCATGCTCACAGCTCACTATAACAGACTATCGCTCAGTGACCGCTTTCTCCCCAAGGAGATGCTCCCCACAATCGTTTCAATTGACGGCGACCTCTGTAGGTTTGTGAAGGATCGGAGGTACCGAAGACAGATCCTTAAGAGCCTGACCTTGGCCAGGCAAAGTGCACATTAATAAGGGCAGCATAATAATGCCCAATGTGTTGTACATAATGTTCAAAGCACGATGTCTTTATGAATATAAATATTAATATAACATAATGTAAATACGAATATCTTTATTATTTCATTGTAAATACTGTCAAAAGCATATATCCTGTAAACAATCTGACACTGATTCTATTTTATTGTTGGCTCTGGGGGATGAGCCCGAACTTCGATGTGGGCCCCGTCTCCCCAAGGCTATTATTGTCCACCAGCCAATGTAAAACCCCTGGCATTACTGCTGTGAAGGGTCTATTGTATATACCATGTTTGTATACAATAAAGATTATATATATATATATATATAAATCAATTATTTACCCCTCATTTTATTTTTTTAATCCAAATAGTTTGGGGCGGCAAATTTTATTTCGCTTACTGGCGGCACATGGGGTCGTAGGGGCCATGGAGCGAACGTAGAATACACGCCGCTGAAAGTTTTTGAGAAATCGGCTGGGCGATGGCCCTCCGTTGCTGCGGTCAACATTCGATCTCTGAATGCGACGAGCAATACTCGTCCGCTCTCATCTACGTCCCGAAACACAACTCTCGACTTACGGAATATTGGATGGCGGTGCTGCGGGGTGTTCATCGTCAAATACTCCGTAAGTTGAAATTACACCTTGCGATCGCACACCACAACCTTCAGTGGCACTTCTGCGGTGTCCTTCGTGGAGGAGTGCTTTCAGCCAACCGTCTTCTGCACTCTTTGGATCATTTCCTGTCGGCACATCCCAATTTTCTGTCGGGTGCGGAAGGCCCAAAATGGCGCAGTTTCTACGATCCAAAAGAGGTCAACGAGACCACGTTGTACGAAAACATTGGGTTGCAACTAAAGGGACACAAATGTCCTTCGCAAACAAGAGGGTCCTCGTGCGTAGCGCGGTGGATATAATCGGCGTCTTCCCCACATCGATGGAAAAGGCCCGGGTTCGAATCCCATTATTTTAGCGATAGAATTTATTCATAATATTGCGGTGAGTAAGGGGGTGGATGGCAAATACTTTAATTTTGAGGGAATGTTTCAAAGTGAAATCGGAGTTTTTTTACATTTTTGCCGTTATGGGCATTGCATCCGCGTAAAATTTACTTATTTTCGCTGATCGCAATATCTTTTTAACGTTGAGTGAAATTTCGAAGACGGCAATGATGGAGACGTTTCTAATTGCGGGACAGGTTGCGATTGTCGTCAGCTAGCGCGGAAGGTGTTTTAACCAGCCACGTGCACACAAAGTATGTTACGCGGAACTCCGGAGTCCGATGTTGTCTGCGGATGTTAATTTTTGCGAGGTGTCCTCGCTCCGCTCGAGTTGTTTGACTTTCCGCAAAGCCACCGAGAGGAGGGGGGAGGGGGGATAAGTAATGGTCGCCGAGATTGGAAATTTGCTTGTAAACAGGCTGACAGAGATTGGTGTAGTCCACAATGCCGATATTTCCATTTAATAAATCGTGCCGGCGTGGGCGCAGCCGCGACTTGTTCCGGGCGTAATTAAAAGGGCCGGAATAAATGGGAATTAACACCGGCCACGATCGGCCGCACTAATTAATAAACGAATATTAAGTTGGCAAGTGCGTGCCGCTGATCATATTTGTCCCCGGACACGCCGGCGGTCTTTTTTCCTCGGAGGGTCATATTTTATCGCGAAGAGGCGATAACACACGCCACTAATCGGCTTTATATTACGGAGGTCAAATTAATGGGCGCGCGCATTCGGCCGTAATTTAAAAGACGGGGCTCAGGTAAACAAAATAGCGCCGCGGCACTCTGGCGATGCACGCGCACACGCGCACCTGGAGGCGTTCATATTTCAGAGTCGCCTGTGACAGGGGGCAGCGGAGCGAAAGGCGCGGCAAAAATGAAGAAGGATTTTCGGTGGCAGGACGGAGCGTTCCCATCTTTCTTTATTCGCCCTCCTTCACGGCTCGCGCCCCGTCGACCGTACGATTGATTGCAACAGAAAGTTGGCAACAAACTTTCGCCGGCCTCGGTCCGACTGACGGCGGGGTCGCCGATTAAGAGAACTCCGAGAGAGAGAGAGTCACGACATCCCCGAATGTCGGAGGACGTTAAGAAATGAGTTCGCCTTGCCGGACGAATTCATTTGCGCGCGATACTTCACGAGGGAATATCAACCCCCTTTCTCGCCCGTTGTCGTGGTTTCGAGCAATCGTAAAGACGAGGTCAAGATGCGCTAATGAGGTGAATGTTCGACGTCACTTGGCGATGTAACCCCGAAGAATGCACAATCTGAATGCCAGAAACGAAAGGGGTTAAGAACATCGATGGAAACTCCCTCCTCGGGTGCCCCACGGGACATCGACAATAAACAGAGAAGAACCAAGTCTGAAGTGCCAACTGACTCAATTGGACTCTCTGGGGAGATTCTTCCTTCCCAGCAAATACTGTGAATTATTTTAATAATTTAAATATAGATGCAGAGAAACTATGTACACACAAAATGTATAGGACAGAAATCTTTGGTAATGTGTACCGGCTGATGTGTACAAATATAATAAGAAGACTAATTTAATAATTTATATAATAATATTTAGCATTTAACACTCATTTAGTAATTAATTAAACCAACTTAACAATTAATTCATTAACCACACGCTCTGTGTTTTTGCATCTCCACATTTTGTAAATAAGTTCGTGTAAATTCTGATATAATGTAACCACACCCTCTAGCCACGTGCTGTCTATGGGTGTCTCGAAAGAGAAATAAACACATAATAATAATAATAATAATGATAATAATATTTTGCCGGATTAAGTTTAAAATTAAATTTCCGTTGAAATTCTTTAAGAGTGTTGTTAGAGGGAAAAAAAATCCCAGTTACGCACTGTGCGGAAAGGTTGGTTCCGATTCGAATTACGTCGATGACGGACGGATTTTTACGGGATTAGTCGATTTCAAGCGAAGCCGAGCCAAGCAATCAAACTGAGAAGACAACACGTGCAATTTAGTGTTCATTAACTCTTTCTGCATCCGCCAAAAGTAAATAAAAGAAAAGAGAATCTTCCCATTTCCACGATACAACTATTGAATTCTGCTTTAAACAACTGAACCAGACTCAATGCCGCCCCCACTCAACTTATTCCACGAAATCCAATCGTCTGTCACTCCCTGAGATATTACATTTGTGTTCCCTGGTTCGTGACTCACCCACGATGGAGAACAGACCTTCCTCAATTTACGGACCTAATACGCGTGGGTGGTTGCGTTTGTTCTCTCGGGTAACCGTACTCTGAACTATTTTGTTCTCTACGTCACTGGTTGACCAACAAGAAAAGGTGGATGCCACACCCACGAAATGGAGGGGGCCAAAAACACCACGATGGTAATCGTTATTTTTGTGATGTGAATGTGACCGGATTCTGAGCGAACAATAAGCGTAATATTATTTATCCGAACCCCGATTCAACCACAGAATCAGTCGCAGAGTGCAAATTCTGGTACCTACGAAGCGTGGACCAGATTGTTTACAAGACGAAATGGACAGCGATGATGGTGCGATTGGCTTGAGAACTTCAGTCGATCGCGAGTGCACGCGGAAGAGATGAAGACACATTGGAGCCGGAGCTGTTTACCCAAGATGAATTCGACCTCATTAAAGTTCTAGCCTTCTCTAAAGATTAGGCCGAGCTTCTTACCTAGAGACTAAAGCAGAAACACTCCGTTAAGAAGAACATCAGAGACTCACCAAAAAAAAAAAGTTTTGGCAACATTTTTATAGTAATCGGGTTGCTCTGGTACTGCCATGATATCAGTGTAGTCTATACGGAACTTGTCCATTGTCTTCTCTGCTCATCTAATTATGCGAGCATCACTAGACTCTCGGGACATTCCCTTGGATTGGAAAAGTGCAAATGTATCTCCCATACGTAAGAGTGGCTCTAAAAGTGAAGTTGGAAATTATCGACCTGTCAGTCTGACTTCAGTAGTAGGGAAAATCATGGAGGCAATGATCAAGGGTGGAATTCAGGATCATTTGGATCGAATTGAAATTCTCAAGGATACTCAGCATGGTTTTGTAAAGGGAAAATCATGTTTAACAAATCTGGTTCGTAATTTCGAAAGGTTCACTCACGAGCTGGATTTAGGGAATAATTTCGACATTGTTTATTTAGATTTTAGCAAAGCTTTTGACTCAGTCGCACATGAGCGGTTGTTTTATAAGCTGGAACAGGTTGGAATCACTGGGAAAATCATTAGATGGATAGAAGGATGGCTTCAGGGCAGGAGGTAGAGGGTTGCTATTCCTCAGATTGGGTTGATGTAAGAAGTGGGGTTCCCCAAGGATCAGTATTAGGACCACTGTTGTTTTTAATTTTCATAAACGACATTGATGAAGGGATAGAGGGCGTGATGTCTAAATTTGCAGATGATGTTAAAATTGGTAGAGTAGTTAGTGATCACTGTCAAGCTGAGCTTCTTCAGAGAGACCTAGATAGACTTCAGGAATGGTCAGAAAAATGGCAGCTGTGCTTTAATCCAACAAAGTGTAAGGTATTACACCTGGGAAACAGTAATCCCAAAATAACTTATTCACTTCGTGGAGTTCAACTAAACCCAGTACTGGTGGAAAGGGACTTGGGCGTTACGATACGGTCAGACATGAAATTCTCTGAGCATTGTAAACAGGTTGCAAGGAAGGCCCATGGTGTCCTATCGATGATCTATCGAACTTTTGCAACTAGAGATAGGGACATGATAATCCCATTATATAAGGCTTATGTTAGACCCCACTTGGAATACTGTGTTCAAGTATGGAGACCGCACCTAAAGAAAGACATCGAGCTTCTTGAAAGGGTGCAAAGAAGGGTAACTCGCCTGGTGAGATCGACAAAAGGGCGTCTTTATGAAGAAAGACTTCGGATATTTGGGTTGCACAGTTTGGAAACTAGACACCTTAGAGGAGATTTAATTGAGGTGTTTTAATTGATTTTTTAATTGATTTTAATTGAGGCTCTGAGAGGCATCAGTAAAATGAATGAGGACGAAATTTTCAAGATTATAAATGATGCTAGAACTAGGGGACATAAATTTAAGTTACGGGGATGGGGAAATGTTTAGATTGCACTGCAGGAAGTTTTATTTTAGCCAGCGAGTTATAAATTACTGGAATAAGTTGCTTTCATGGGTGGTAGAGGCCGACAGTTTGGGGAAATTCAAAGGTCATCTGGATAGTCCTTTCGGGTAAGGGAAGCACATAGGATGATAGGTTTAATTTCCTTTTTATTTATTTTTTATTTTATTTATTTATTAATTATTATTATTTAGTTATTTATTTTATTTATTTATTTTTTTTTGTTTTTATCATTGTTTTGTTCAGATTTTTTTTTTTTCTGGTGCAGCATAAGCCATAGGCTTTCTTGCACCATGCGGCCGTTACTAATACTAATACTAAACTCCAAAGGACACGTGGTGACCTTGGGTTCGTTAGAACGTCAATGGGCAAGTGAGGAGGGTCCTCTCAAAATCGCCGTTTCCCGTTCCTGCGGGATCAGAGACGTGACTCGCTTAAAGAATACTGCGCTTTGTCTTTCATTAGTGGATCTTCCATCTCTCCACACGAAACTTGGCCCAATGCGGAGTTCATTACAAAGTGGGATCAGAGACGTGACTCAATGCATATAAAGAAGCGAGATGTCGTATGTCGCTGGAAATTCGCATTTAGACACCTCTCCCCTGCCCCAGAACCTTGGTCCGGTGATAAATCCTTTTTATAAATGAAATTTTATAAAAAGAAATGAAATGAAATTGGCAACTAATCATTTAATTTATAAATCCTTTTAATTTTTATCGTTAATTAAATTGTATTTAAATGGAAATCATGACCCAAATGCAAAGTAGAGGAATGAAGTGCTGCAAAGCAAAGTAGAGGAATGAAGTGCTGTGGTTGGGGGCAGAACCGAAGGAGGCGATTCTCCAACGCATCGCAGTCTAAAAAAATGCGCAAAATGCGACGTTTGCGAATATTTCTGGAACAGGACATGATTTAGGAGGATGTCTTTGTGTGTGCCATGTGGAGAAATTAGGCGCCAATCAGTGTTATGAGCGTCGGGAAGATGCTGTAGAAGGAATTAAAATGGGGGACCCATCAAGCTCTCAGCTACCCAACAGAACGCCACAGCTCACTCCTGCGCATCACGCAACACAACGGCAATCTTCAGGGCAAAATGCGCTGCTCCCACAGGAGGTAATTATTGTTGGTGATTCAATTGTCAGGGAAACGGGAAATATATTGTGCAAAAAGGATCGGTGGAATAGGACCAGGGTATCTCTGCCAGGGGCAAAAGTTGATGACTTTGTAAAGCATATATCATCTTTTAAGCGCACGAAGGATGATATTGTTGTACAAGTTGGCACAAATGACATCAGGAGTAAGAGATCTGCAGGTTTACGTAGCAAGTATAGAGCAATGCTGAAAAAAAGTCGCGAGTTAGGGTTGAATGTGAAAGTGTCTACAATTCTGCTCAGACACGATAGGAGGGAGTATATCATGAGAGCTTTTTTGCCGATCAGTTCTGCCCTGGAGAGATTGTGCAAGGCTCAAGGAGTAGACTTTTTTTTTTCAGCGTGGTCTGTGCTAGTTAACAGGAGAGACTGCTTCTACAGGGATGGGATACACTTAAATAGAAAGAGTGCAAGAATATTTGCTGGTGCTATCAAGGCAGAGTTAGGTGGGTCGGAAAACTGCTAGATTGGAGGGGATACAAGGACTAATAGATTAACAGTAGCCACTGGCAGAGGAGAAAGTGATTCTTGCACTCCTTCTATTGGAATGAGCAGCAGCCTGGAAACCAAGGTAATGGAGATTTACAGGACTGCTGGGAGTCAACATGGAGCAAATAAATGCATGGGCTGTGATAGGGTAACTAAGAGTAAGAACAGGTGCATGTATACTTGCATGTACAAAAATGCTAGAAGTATAGTAAATAAATTTGATGAATCTAAAGTGCTGCTCAAGACATCAAAGGCAGATAATGTTGGGATATCAGAGACCTGGTGTCACACAGGAATTTGGGGAATACAATGTGTACAGAAAGGACAGACAGGGTAGGAATGGAGGAGGGGTTATTCTGTTAGTTAAGAAACACATAAAATCTAAGGAAATGCATCCAGTTCACACGGGTGGACAGTGGAATGTTGAGTCTGTTTGATGTAACAAACACTTGGAAAGGGAAAATAAGAGTAGGAGTGCGTTATAGGCCTAATGACTCATGACTACAATGAACAATTCTGCAGAGAAATAGAGAGGGGCCAGTAAATCAGAGAGTCTTATAATGGGGGATTTTAACTTTCCAGATATTGACAGGAACTTGTGGTTTGGTCACTCACACACTAGCAAGGCTTTTGTAGATTTATTGGATGATTGTTTTCTACAGTAACATTTTCGAGGGGCAACCAGAGGAGGTAATACTCTTGATTTCATTACCAGCAGTGATTATTCATGTATTAAGAATCTGCAGATAAAGGAACCACTGGATGGCAGTGGTCACAGTGTGCTGAAGTGGGATTTCCTCAAAGAGGTAACTACCATCAAGGCTAAAGGGAAGGGTTTTTGCTTTTGTAAAGGAGACTACAGTGATCTCAGAGTGTTTTAGGTTTTACACAGTGGGACCAACTGATGATGTTACCAACAGCAAATTCAAAATGGAAAGCATTCAGTGAAGTAATCTTGGAATCTACTAGACGATTTGTTCCAACTAAGAAATACTGTTCCAGCTTTAAGCCCAAATGGATATCAGATGAATTAATCAGACTCGTGGCAGAGAAGTAAAATGCATGGGTTGCATATAAATTATCAGGCGACACAGAAGTCTATGGTAGATATCAAATATCAAATACTGTAGATATCAAATGCAGAAAAAATATTTAACTCACTACACAAAGATGCCGAGAAACTGTGTGAGGATGCAACATACCGGAAAGAGATCATCCAGAATTCTTACCGAAATATGAATCAGCTGCAAAGTACCAAAGAATTGTGAGTAAAAGTGAAACTTTCTGCTTTAAGAACAATAATAATTTGGTAAGCTGTTGACTGGAAAAATATACCTTCTCTAACAATTATGTAAATATGTAAGTTACACATTGCATTATTAGTGAATTGTAAATACATGATTTGTATAATGTACGTACAGAATCATTAATGTGTAAATATATATATATTAAGCATAAAATGTGTATATAATATTTCGGGACGAGACTACGTGTTCAGTATATGTAACCCACTGCACGTAGTATCTCGTACCCTGATATGTACTTAGCACCCTCCTGGCACTTTGCCGTCCCGGGGTGGTTTCCTTATGAGAAAAAAACATATAATAATAATAATAATAATATAAGCTAGCCTGTAATCAAGTCACAAAGGAGGTTAGGCAGGCGAAGGCAGATTACCGGAAATATCTGGCAAAGGATGTGTTACGTATTAGTATTGGCCGCATGGTGCAAGAAAGCCTATGGCTTATGCTGCACCAGCCAAAAAAAAAAAAAAAAAAAAAACGAATAAAACAATGATAAAAAATAATATTAAATAAACAAATAATAATAATTAATAAAAGAAAAGGAAATTAAACCTATCATCCTATGCGCTTCCCTTACCCGAAAGTACAATCCAGATGACCTTTGAATTGCCCCAAACTGTCGGCCTCTACCACCCATGAAGGCAACTTATTCCAGTAATTTATAACTCGCTGGCTAAAATAGAACTTCCTGCAATCCAATCTAAACATTTCCCCCCGTAACTTGAATTTATGTCCCCTAGTTCTAGCATCATTTATAATCTTGAAAATTTTCTCCTCATTCATTTTACTGATGCCTCTCAGAGCCTTAAACACCTCAATCAAATCTCCTCTAAGGTGTCTAGTTTTCAAACTCTGCAACCCACATATTCGAAGTCTTTCTTCATAAGGACGCCCTTTTGCCGATCTCACCAGGCGAGTTACCCTTCTTTGCACCCTTTCAAGAAGCTCGATGTCTTTCTTTAGGTGCGGTCTCCATACTTGAACACAGTATTCCAAGTGTGGTCTAACAAAAGCCTGTTCTTTATTTATATAAACTATAAAAGGAAGGGGATGAATCACATTGGTGCACTTCACATCAATGGTTTCACTATAGATAATCATTCTCAGATAGCTGCCAAACTAAATGATTATTTTGCAACTTCATTCACACATGAGGAGTTATTCAGGGAGGGGAATTCCAGAGGTGAATTAAAGGAGAAATTGTTGAAGATAAATACAAGAAAGGCACCTGGGGTGGATGGGATCTATCCAGTTATATTAAAGGAGGCAGCAAAGGAAGTAAAGAAACCCTTAGCAATAATTATGAGAGCTTCCTTGGATTCAGGGGAAGTCGCCAAGGATGGAGATGTGCAAATGTATCCCCAATTCACAAAGGGTGACACGAGCAATGACAGATCTGTTAGTATGACTTCTGTTCCGGGGAAAATAATGGAGTCACTGGTTAAAGATGCATTGCAGGATCATCTAGACAAGACTGCAGCTATAATTCAGAGACAGCATGGGTTTGTTAAGCGGAAGGCTTGTCTGACAAATTGGATTGGATACTATGATGTGGTCACAAAGGAACTGAATGTCAAAACTAATTTTGGTATCATATATTTGGATGTTAGAAATGCTTTTGATACTGTTGCACATGGAAGACTACATGGAAGATTGATAAAACGATGGTTGAGTAGGAGAAGACAGAGTGGTAATCAATGGACATAGCTCTTCGTGGACGAATGTTATTAATGCTGTTTCCCAGTGTTCAGTGTTGGGCCCGCTTGTTGTTTTGTATATTTATCAATAATATTGATCAAGGTATATTTGAAACTTAACGTCAAAGTTTGCAGATTAGACAAAGGTTGGCAGGGTTGTTAATAACAATAATGAAAGTATGCTGCTGCAATAGGATCTGGAAAAGTTGGGCAGATGGGCTTAGAAGTGGCAACTGAAGTTTAACATTGACAAATGCAAAGTACTGCATATGTGTAGCAGAAACCCCAGAGAAATGTACCAACTGAGTGGTATTACACTCAGGGTAGTGCAGGATTTAAAAAGACGTTGGGGTAATTGTGAAGACAGATATGAAGTTTTCTGAGCAGTGCAGACAGGCTGCCAAATAGGTAATGGGGTTGTGTCAATGATATACAGGAATTTTGCGAGCATGAGTATAAGGCAATGGTCAGGCCACACTTTGATTACTGCATATGCGTCTGGAAGCGTAGTCCTCTTGCTAAGAAAGGCTTAAGTTCTGAAAATTGCAGCTTCTGGAGACTATGACTAGGTAACTGCGAGGTGATCTGATTCAGGTGTATAAGGCCTTGAATGGATTGAGCAGGCTCAATGCTGATAGGATTCTTCTTCTTCTTGCTGAGATGACAAACCTGAGGGAGCATAAAATGAAATTGATGAGAGACAATTGTCGAATAGGTGTGCGGAAATTTGCCTTTAGCCAGCGGGTGGTTGATTGCTGGAACAAACTTTCATCTGTCGTTGTGGGAGTTGATTGTGATTAAATAAATTCAAGGCAGAAGTAGACAAACATTGGGAATGAATGGATGGGTGAAATGGGAAGGTTTTTTTTTTTGGCTGATGCTGTATAAGCTTGCTTTCTTGCGTCGTATGTCTCTACTAATAACAAAAGGATCCTCTTACCAAGAAAGGCTTCAGTTCTGCAAATTGAGGCTACTGGAGACTAGGCCCAGCCATGTGATCCTTGAATTGACAGAGTAAGCTGAATGTTGATGGGCATTCTTACTGTTTCTCTGTATTTGCGGACAGCAGAGTGATTACAATCACCGTTCTCTACTCCACAGGGTGAAAAAGGCCGGGTTCGAATCCTGTCAATGACATAAGGAACTTCTATGGGCTTTTCTCATTCCTTGGCTCAATTAGTCGGTCTCAGACGAGAATTTAAAAGTTTTACCGTCCCGAAACTGGGATTCTTCTTCTAGCAAAAAGGAGACTGCCAGAGAATACATGTCATTTGCCGACATAATACACATAGTCAGATAAGATTGTTTTGGGGATGGTCAATAAATGATATAATTTTTATTCTTCCTCAGACATAAGGGTACTTAAATTTAAATACCCTGTTGTCTGAGGAAGAATCATAGCCATCTTTCTTCATGCAGCCATCCTTCCTCATGTTTGAGGAAGGATGGCTGTAGGATATTGATTATGGGAACAAGCTGTCGTCTGGCGTTGTAAGTTGTGTGAATAAATTCTTAGCAAAATATCAGAGACGGGCATATGAAGAGGGTATTTTATGGCCGATGATGTTCAAGCCTCCCTCCTTGCATTGCTTTGCTCACACTAATAGTAGTAATTGACTGATATTCGTATCTTTTACTGCGATGATTAAGAGTGCTTCGCCACAATGCATCCTCGTTCTCCAGGGCCGCAGGCCATCGTGGGCTGATGCACGTGATACTTTTCACAACTCACGCACAGAATTTCCAAATCATTGCAGGTTCTGCACTTTAGCATACGCATGGACGTGTTTGTAGATTGCAAGACGTCTGTGGATTCTGTGTTTTTTTATGTAGCAGAGATATTTGTTCACGAGGTGAAAGTCCATTGCAAGTACACCTGCTAAGACTTGCAGCGCAGCAGAGGACACTGTGCTGCAAGCCCGGAGCATGGAAAGGAGCATAGATCTTTGAATTGTGATCAATTTATCTTTAAATTTGATGTTGGTTTCCCTGTGAAACCACGTACCCGAGGCGCAATTGGCCAGATGGACAAAAACAGTTTTGGAAAGAGCTTTCCTAGTTAATCCCCATTCGGTCTCGGTGATTGTGAATCTTGGTGATTCTGACCTTAGAAGATCAGAATGACTTTTTGATCAAATTAATTCTGATCTGACTTCAAAGATCAAAAATTCATCTGACTTCTTGATCTTTCAAGTCAGATGGTTGACATGGGACACAAAATTTAATCGGTCATCCATAATAACTCCGAGCTATTTAAGTTGTGAAACTATTGGGATGGATTTGACATTAATTTTAGTGAGCAGAGACCTTGCAAAGTCAAATTTTCCCCGAAAGCCATCATCTTCGTTTTTGACGGATATATTCATAGCTGCCCAAGCAAGAAGATCAGAGAAGACCATGGCGCGGCACTCGAGATCCGAGCGAAATTTGCCTGCAAAGATGGGAGTCAAATTGTCAGCATATGCTATTGCATGTGTCTTATCAAAACTCGAAGTAACCAACTGTCTAAGACTATACAGTATTCTAAATGAGGAGTCCACGACAGAAACTTGAGGACGCCCTCTGGAGATTTTCCTGGTTAGAGACTGCTGTTTGGGAGGACTGTAATATATCTGTCTTGAAAGTAGCTTCTAATTAGGTTGAACAATTGTCGAGAGAAATTGGCCTCGAGGAGTCTATGGAGGACGCTTTCTTCCACTGTACCACAGGGAGTCAAAAGCGCCGTCGAAGTCAATAAAAATGACTGATTTATATTTAGCCTGAGAGGTCTCGATGAGTTGTAACTTAATTAGGACGTTGTGCACGTGGGAGTGGCATAATCAGTAGCAGAAGAGCAAACCGGAGAAGAAGAGATATCTAACAAGAAGTCATGTCGAATAGACGAGCACAAACTACTCTGCTTGATGTTTTTGATTAAGTACCTGACAATATCCTGTAGGGAAACCAGTTTAAATATCCAAGAGAGATGTTATTTTCCAGTCTGCAACGTTAGAAGAGAAGCAGACAAGGTAAGATCTGTATTAGATTCCTGCAGAGTATTGGAGAACGTATGTGGTAGATTATGAATAGTAAGATTGTGTGAAAAGATTGACTCCTCAAGTAATCTTCCTCGGTTGTCCAATACGCCACTGTGCCATAAATTCGATTTGGAATTTGGGTCTGTTTTTATTAATCAATTGGCAGTACTTTGTCGAGGTACAGCAAGGAAGAGTTCAGGTCTGAAGGACAGTATAGGGATGTAATCAGAAGAATGCGAGTAGAATATTGATCACACAGACTTGAGATGAGGGTAATGTGAAGTTTTTACTGAATAAGACAATCGTCGATTTAGGATCAGGAACTGATCCTAAATCGATCATTGTTATTTGTTCAATATTCTTGTCAATTCAATAAATTGTCATTTATTGAATTTATTATCTTGGATTCTCACCGAGTGGCCAAGAGAATCTACTGACTTTTGAATGCTCATCACATGATTGGTCTGAGAAGTAGGGCTCCTGTATGCAAATTAAGTTCAGATGGTGTTCTTCACTGACAACTCTTAACTCATCCGCAACACTTCGAGGTCTGCGTGCACCGTGAAAGGTATCTGCCGACTGTGATCGTGTCTGCGCTATCTCCCCACGTGTGCGAGAAAAGCACTCGCCTCAGCGGGGTTTCTTTCCTCACCAACTTCGACTTTCTTTAAGGGATGACGCGGTGGGGGGGGCTGAAACAAACGACACTCGAGAGTGTCTAAACGCACTTCCAGCCTACGAATACGCTCCGCCGGACACACATCCCACATCCCCGGCGATTTGCTCTTCCCGATCTTAATCCGATTTTGTTCCTTCGCCCCCCCCACCGGAAGAGAATATTGGCCGAGCGAGGATCTGCAGATAAGGACACAAATCCATCCCTCTTCGCGGGCGTTTTGAGGGTGGCATCGATCCCGAGGTGTCGCATCGGTGGGGAGAAAAGCGCCATTAAAGCGGCCGATAATGCGAGAGCCCACGACCAGGCGTGTGAAGTCGATCAGCAGTGGCGTTCCATTTTGAATTTAATAGCGGGAAGGGGAGGGAAGGAAGGAGCTACCGAAAGGCAGTTCCCCTTAAGTTCTTCCTGTTTTTTGCTAACTTCGCGTCTCGCTATTCTCCGGAGGTGAAGCCAGTTGTCATTGTACGACGGATATTAGGTCATGAGCGTCTATGACCCTATTTAAACGTCATTGCCGTTCTCCCGACTCCCCTCTTATAATGAATCCCCCTCTCCCGGCATCCTTGCGTACATTTAAACCGATTTCAGTTTCGGAGAGCCCCATTGTGGTGATTGATGACAGCCCCTCGCAACATCGCTCGAAACAAAAACAAGCGAAAAAACAAAGCTCGATAATCCCTTATTCAGAGACGAGGGAGGGGGCGTGGGTGGGAGCGAAGAGCAACAGCTTGCAAAGAATAACCCGAAATGACCTTAATTAATGATCAGCAAAGGCTCGGTTTCAATTCCCGTGTTTACGGCCTCTCCAAGATGACCGTAATAACTTCGACTTAAGTGGGTCTGCGGTGCGTAAAACATCTGCGCCCCTTCCGCCCGCACGTTGCGGAGAGCTCAAAGTGCATCGTAGTTAACACAGCGGCCACCTAAGCGGATGATAGAACGAATGCCCCCTGACCATCTCCGCGCCATTAAAGCGAGCTTTCTCCGCTCATCTCCCCCCACCCCCCAATTCCCCATCTCGTTGTTTTAGACCCGGTAATGGCGAGAGCGGTTTCGGGCGTTTTTTATTACGAATGTTTCGAGATAATCAGCTGCACGTGTTGCTCGAATACACCGCTACATTAGCGGGATATTCGCAGTCCGACACACACGCGAAATCGCGGATGTAACCCCCATTATAAACAGTGGCGGGCGCAATCGTCTCGAATATACACTCCGCTGAATTGCGGACAGCATCGTAGATGGCGCCGTCTTTTTCAAGAACTCGCACCATCGCCTTGCAGACCGAACTCGGAAAGCAGCACCTTCCAAATGACCAACCAGTTTCGCTTTTTATTTTTTTAAGTAAATTTAGTTTTGTGAACTCCCTTCCATCGCATCATCTGTTGTTTACTGAAAAGGTCCGCTAATTACTGTTTCGGTGTGGTGTGACCCTTGTCCCTTTCTCTCATACCGGAAGTGACGGTTCTAAACTTTTTTTTTTTTTTACTGCTAAGGAAAGATTTGTATAATTTGATTACACTGATCTTTGCGAATGATTGCCCATCCACAAAGATCGAAATGTCATTTTTCTTCAGCTTGTTATGTACGGTCATTTGGGCGGATTTCTGTTAATTCATACCGGGTCCAATGCAGTCCAGATAGCTCTCAAATTCTTCGATTTTGCTATTCCCCACCTGCAAAATACCTTCTGCCGATTTTCTGAGCAAGAAATGGCTCAGTGCCGCCGCAAAAAGGGTAGCCGAAAGAACTCCTCCCTGCGGTACTTCTCGAGAGATGACGATGTACTTTTTGACGCTTAACGGTCACTTTTCTTTGTTCGAGCAGACTGCTTATTAATGTGAACAGATTTCCTCTTACATTAAAATAATTCCTTAAAGTCCGAATGAGGGCTGGAATTGAGATGTTGCCGTAGGTTGCGGAGATATCCAAAAAAATAATACAATTTGCTTCTTCTCGTTTAGTGCTTTCTGCACGCGAAAAAGGGTATCCAGTAAGTTCGTTGATCTCCCAGAAATGACTGAGTGCAAATGTGGTGGTCTATGGCTCAAGCAGTGTTGGTTGATGGTAGGAAGCAATGCTTTTTCAAATACCGTCTGTAGAGTACAAGTAACAGAAATTGGTCTGTAATCCTTAGCCAATTTTGGGTGTTTAATCTTTGGTATTGGGGTTACAATGTAATTTTTCCAAGCTTGCGGGAACGCTCTTGATTTGTTGATTTCCTGATAGATGTGCAGTAATAGATCGATTATAAATGGGCTACTTATTTTAAGGATGAACATTGGAAATTTATCTGGTCCAACGGTGGCCTTACTGGGTAGGTCGTTGATTGCCTTCATTACGTTCTCTTTGGTGATGTGAATTTTGTTCAAAGGAGGTCGGATCCTCTGGGATCGAATCCTATCCCCTGCATAAATTTTTCAGGAGATCCAGTATTTTGTTCTTATTTTCAGTAGTGTCAATTTGATTCGGTCTACACGATTATCAAAAGTACTATTAGCCCATTCCTTGAAAATGCATTCCGTCATATTCTCTGTGCTATTTCTATTGCTAGTAATTCTTTTTGTTGAACAACATTACAGTGTGCCTGGCTTTTTTATTTGATGGAACGTGCTTTCTCCTTCTTATAACAAATGTGGTCGGCGGGATGACCAGTTCTTTTCCATTTTTTGTGGTTTTTGTTTCCTCAGAAAACTTGCTTTTAGTTGTGGGTTGAACAATTCCTTTGTCCTCTAAGACATTTTCATTTATTTTGCTGCTCCGTCTAATGCTGTATAACTCTTGAGTGATCATTTTTAAAGCGTCATCTACTGGCTTTTCTTGCAGACCATTCCAATTGTAACTAGTCAGATGACTCAGAATGTCTTCTGCATTGATGTACTTCACAGAGAAAAGATCCTTACTTTGTTTCGACCAGTTTGCGCGCCTACCCTTCATGCATGTATTCATCTTCTTCTACTTCAAACGGGTTGTGGTCCGACTTAAATTTTATGAAATTTTGCGTTTGCTTGATGTCTAATGAACTATGGCACACAATTGAAGTTGCTGCATTCCCCTTGTCACTGGTGTCAGAAGGTGCGTTACGTGCAATGCGCCTATGTAGCATCCGGCTCCTTCTTGGCCTCCCTGTGTTTCGGAAGAGGCAAATTAAAATCTCCCGCTATTATTGTGTCCACTGATTGGTTTACATTAGCAGCAAGCCACGCACAGAGCTCATATAGGTGGCTGACGCCCACAATTCAGCACCATACAATATGGCCGAATACACTGTGCTTCTTGTATATCGTGCAGTTGTTACAGTTTGTTTCACGTGCAAGAGGTGCTGTTTGGTTGTCCAACGTAAGAAGTTAATTTTTATATGCAAGCATGTCAATATGCGACGTGAACGTAAGTGCAGAGGACTATTTAAGAGAACGTGATTCGCCCAAAGGCATCTCAAGTTCAGAACCACTGCGTCTTGCGAAGTAAAAATTTGTCAGAGAGCAGTGAGGGGGACTGCGTGGTTGTTAATTTCCGTATGAAATGAGATGACCACGAGAGGTGATTTGCTCACGAAAAGCGAGATTGTTCCGAAAGCAAAACTTTTTTGGGTTTCCAGTTCGCTGTTGTTAAAAATTGTTGAACGACGTTAAATCCGCTGAACTGGCCTCCTTTTGGTTTATCAGATGAGTTTTCTCAGTTAGAAGTAGATGAAATGGGATGTCACTGAATCCTAGATGACCTCGAAATTAGGTGACTGAAAATTTGATACGTTTCCGTTTGTTTCCCTCAAACCATACTTCCTACACGGATGACCTTCCCATTGAATAGGCATTTTCTGCGTCTCGTTAATCGGCTTTTCCATCCAGTACATTTTGATCTGCGCCTGCTTCCCCATCTTTAAAGAACGCAGTAAAAAGACTGTCGCCCAATTTGCTGAACACGTGGGCTGAAGAAAACCTTGGACTTGTTTACTACCATCATAACTGATGGATTTGTGGAATGGACGTCCGGTGGTGCTTGTATTTTATGTTTCAAAGCCCCGCTAACCACTAGACGTGTTTTTAAGGCTGGGGTGGCACAGCTGACAAGGGTCGCTGCGACATTTATTATTTGAGCAGATCACATTTATTTTTAATTTTAATTTTATCGAACACCACAGGTCAAACCCTAATTACAACGTACTGTAAAAATGTAACAATTTAGTATTAGAGTCTCAAATGATGCTAGAAAGCAAGCTTATAATGGCATCAGCCAGAAAAAAAAAAAAAAAAAAAAACACTCCCATTTCACCTCTCCATTCGTACAAAATACCTGTCCAGCTCAGCCTTAAATTTATTTAGGCTATCAACTTCCACAACAACGGATGGAAGTCTGTTCCACCAACCAACCACCCGCTGGCTAAAGGCAAACTTCCACACATCTGTCTTTCCTCAATTTGAATTTATGTCCTCTCAGGTGATTATTCTGAGCAACAGGAAGAATCTTCCTTGAATTTCTTTAAGCAACGACGGACAGAAGTTTGTTCCAGCAAATAACCACATGTTGGCTGAAGGCAAATTTTCACACCTCTATCCTGCAACTTCAATTTATGCTCCCTCGCGTGCGTAATCTGAGCAAAAACCATCGAAAGCCTTAAACACCCGAATTAGATCATCACACAAGTGTCTAGTCTCCAGATGCTGCAATTTGCAGAAGTTGAGCCTTTCTTGCTATGAGCACCCCTATGTTCCTCTCATCAATCACTTGCCCTTGTCTGTACTCACTCAAGCAACTCTACATCCTTCCAAAATTGAGGCCTCCAGACCTGTACGCAGTACTCAAGGCGTGGCCTGACCATTGCCTTGTACAAGGAGATAATCATCTCCTTATTACTGCTAGCAAAATTCCTGTATATCATTGACCAGACCCCATGAGCTGCTCTGGCAGCATGTTTTCATATTTGATTGTACATTTGCCCCTAGTTCTTTTTCATTCTCTACCACTATGAGTGTGGTAACACATAGTTGGTACGATTCTCTGGGGGTTACTGCTTCCCATATGGAGTACTTTACATTTGTCGATGTTAAACTCCAAGTGCCATTTCTAAGACTATCTAATTTTTCTGTTTTATCTTGATTACTGTGATTAACATCCTATCTTCCACAAACTTCCACATGTGGAACTTCCACATTAAGCCTGATATACCTTCATCGATATCTTTGATAAATAAGCAAAAGAACAATGGGTCCAACACCGATCCCTGTGAGACTCCACTAATAACTTTAGTCGACGAAGAGCAGTGTCATTGATTACCACTTACTGTGTTCTCCCGCTCAACTGTTCCTTTATCCATTGCAGCAAGTTACCCTTAATACCACACTGCTCAACAGCTGTTTTCCACGTGTAACAGTGTCCATAAACTTTCCCGAAATCCAAATATATGATATCAAAATTATTCTTTGCATCCAGTTCTTTTGGGACCACATCATTGTATGCAATCAAATTGGTCAGACAAGACTTCCCCTTAACAAGCCAATGCTGTGTCTGAATTATTGCTGCAATCTTGTCTAGATGATCCTGCAATGCTTTTTGAGCCAGTGCTTCAATGTTTTCCTGGAACTTTTGTTCGGGGGAAAATGCATGCAACATGTATGGAAATACGTGTGAGAGTGAAAGAAAATGATGAAAGATAAAAAAAGAAAAAAGAAAAAGAGCAGAATGTATTAATACAACGTAAATGCAAAGAATTGAAAGTTCAGTTAAAAATGTAAAAAGAACAAATTAAATAAAAACGAATTGAAAAATGTAAAAGCAAAAACAGCAGGAAATGCGACGATACGCACAAATGATTGGTTACTTAAAATCGCAAAAGAATATTTTTATAAAATTTAAATTCATTTTAAAGTTGCCTCGCACAAAGAAAGTAGAAGATGATGAAAGAGTGGATGTCGATGGAACGTTGTAAATCTGAAAATTTTCTTAAATGCCAGATGACGAAAGGACCACAAAGCACCGTTTTAATCATTAGAGAAGAACTGAAGTGGCAACATTGAGCGCTGGAATCGTCCTCGAGACAAATGAAATATTTTTGAAACTGGTGCTGTGGCAAAAGAGTGTGGTGGACACCGCGAGGAATTTTCTTTTGGAGGCATCGGTTGAACGATTACACTTTCACTCCATGCATTCGGATACTGAACATTCCGTTCAATCGGGGTAATTCTTGCAGTTTTCTTAAGATTTGTGCAGTGAAAGTGAAGGCGTTTAAGTTGTGCCATTCTGTACAACAGACTTGTGGTAAATGAGAAGGAGGGACATTAAAGTCTCTCAGGAGAGCGGCACAGAATACGCGGAACACCACTCTTTAAGGGCCAAATAGAAGAGTAGCCAAAAAAACAGACTGGAGGGACCCCTCTTCAAATATGAAAAGTGGGCGAGCATTCAGCAGATCTGTTCAGTCAGTTTTGCACCCAGTGTAGTGCAGGACCGGGATTCCTCGTTGTATTTATTAATCCAGATCTAGGGACGGAGTGAAAAGAGGTTTATGTAAACGGCCCATCTGCACATTCCAATTTATTTTATTCGAGTTAAGCGCTAGTAAATTCCTGATGGTGGATCCATCCGGTTTGAAGTGTTTTGTGATTCATCCTGTTGGAAACCATTCGTGAAAGATATTTTTGAAAGCTGCCGATAGCTCTTGATTCAGCGTTGGGTCAATGATTTCGGTAGGGCGTTTAACATTTGGGACGGATGGCAGTCTTTAGGGTTATAGGGGGGTGGGAGGGTGTTACGCTGGCCCTTTTTAGTTTTCTAGGAACTCTCGACGTACCTACGGAAACGATTCAGCAGCATTTGAAAGTAGACTTCACTCGCAGTCGTTGAAAATATTTCGTTTTAAATTCATTTTAGGTTATAAGGTGGCAATCCCCCCCCCTTCCCACCCAAAAAACACGTGTTCACTGGTGCGTTTGTGGGCTCTCTCGAAAAAATTTCAGAAAGGGTCATCTCGAAGCTACCCTTTTAACAAAATTGTTATGGATTCGAGCACCTTTGTTAAATTGGTTGTCCGAGTTCGCGGATAATTCCTAATGGCACACTTCCCGTTGTCTCGAGCCGGTGTCCCCCAAGGTTCTTCCTCGGGTCCGTTGTCATCGTATCACTGATACTCTGCCACCAAACATCTGATTTTGGATTTCCCACCCAACTGGCAGCCCGATATTTCGTTCGCTCAATATTAACGATGCGTCGAAATTGAAATTGAAATTGAAAGACAGAGCGAGAAAAGATCCATCCGACGGGTGAAGAAAACAAAATAACCCCTGGCATGGTGCCGTGAAGGGTATTGTATGGTCGTGGTACCTGCGTGTACCGGTGAACTGTACAATAAAGATCTTATTTATTATCCAAAATCTTAAAATTAAGCGAATCGCGTGACTTCGGAAGACGAGGTTTTGGAGGGTCGCTGTCACATTTCGACACCCCAATGGAGTGCGATGAATGCCGTAAATGAGAAAGGGGTCGTCTGTGGCGCATAATACGGCACTGGCCAGGAACAAAAGGGCTCTTCCCAGAGCGACGATTGTGTGACACGTCCCGAGTGGCCGAGATGGGCGCACTTGGGAAAGTGGAAGCCCCCGTGTCCGCATAAATGACTTACACCGCCGTTTCACCTCTCCGTATTTAAGCGGCGGCTTTTGTGGAGAAAGCAGCGCGCACCGGAGAGGGCCTTCTATTGTGCGCCGAGTCACCGTCGTTTACCTGCGGTGGTTCCGCATCTGCACACCTGCGAGCTGCAGCGCGGGGTGGGAAGGCGATGCGTGACAAAACGTCGGCCACTCGGGGAGTTTCGGGCTGTTCGCAACCCCCGCGTGCACCTCCCAGACTGAAGGGCGAAATTTTCCGCCCGACTGAGTGTCAAATGTGGCTGTCCGATCCAGTTGAGACCCGCATCGCGATCAATGGGGTTCGTTTGTGACCGTGAGGGGGCACTGCTCCGGCCCTTTCACGCTCCCAGTTAAGAGAGCCGAGAACAGCTGCGTCGCGCAAGAGTTTATGATGCATTCACCTCACTGCCGAGTGACGCCGCCTTTTACAGCGCTGAAGGGGGGGTTGCGGTGGTCCGGGGCTAGCGACGCTACTGATCCCTCTCGCCTTATTCGAGTAAGTCACGTGAAAAAATATCACTTCGCCCGTCAAGAAAATCGTGTCCACGCAGATCGATGGGTGGACACCTGTGCGTGCATTCCCGGACTGCCAGGGAAGTGTTGCGGAAAAGTCGGGGGACGGGGGAAGGGGGTGGTTCGGAACCACCGAGGCTTGGAAAAAGCGAAAACCGAACTTAATATTTACCGGAGTTGCCTGTTCCCGATGGACTGCGGTAACGAAGTGCCAAACGTAGGCTGAGGGGATGGGAGGGAAGGAGGGGGGGGATACTAATAAGCGGCTTTCATAAAAACGTCACTTCGTAATTTCAAGTGGGGATGAGAAGATGATCACGTGCTTCTTAGAAATGCTGATCTTCTAACACGACGGGGTGCGTTGGGAAAGGCCTCGTGATCCCCAATAAGCGGACGATTTACCATTTCGTCATCGTTGCCGTCCCTGTCTGGTCACGTGCACCGATGACGTCACCCGACAGTAGCGCGATATTAAATGCCTCCTCGGACGATGACGTCACGGCTTTTAAAGTTTTGCACGGCGCTTTCGTTACAGTGTGTTGTGTTGCGGGCGCATTTTGAGCGGAGTCGAAGTGCGCCGTCACCCACGGCAACCTCCGAAACACCTTCGATCGTCACCCGCGGACGAAACTGTCCCTTCGAGAAACGCACTTCGGCTGTCCCCCCACCAACTTAAAATAATTAAAGAAGAAATGAGTGTCGGCAGATACTTACGACGAGTTGGCGAACCGAAGGAAGGCCACGAACACGACGAAGACGGTCCTCTCCCGCTTCCGATCACGTTCGTCTGTTGTCGCCGCTGGAGTCACCGAAAAGTGCGATCCCGTTGCTGCCATCTGGTGACGGCACGAGGAAGTGACGGCGTGCGCTCGTTGATACGGGGGATTAGGGACATTCGCGCGGTGGGGGATATCTTTGGGTGCGTAGGGATCTCAGACGAACGCGTGTTGCACGCCTCTTTCACCTTAAGGTTGAATTTTGCCGAGAGAGGTCATTTGTCCCGCCCTTACATTAAACACCTACTTGTCCGTAATGGAGTCGCGGTTCCTCTAAAAGAATCTCCCCCCCCTCCCGAAAGTCATTTTTTAGCATCTTCCGCTTCGGTCTCAATTCGTTTGGTTTGCCGTGTGCGCGCGGTGGAAAAGATTAAAAAATAAATAAATAAAAAAATAAGCCCCTGTCCCCCCCCAAAAAAAAGGCGCACGCATTTTCCCCCGATGTCTCCTGAATGAAAGGGGAAGGGACGGGGTGCAGGAAAATGCGACGGTTACCAACCCTCGATGTGCCTGACTGTTTTCCTTCCGTCGGAAGATGGCTGCACCCGAGGGATCAGGGAGGATGGGTGATGCGGCTCCGACACGTCGAGAGATTGATGCTCACCCCACGAACGAGCGGTTCATGCGTCCGATGCTCCCCCTCTCGCATATCCCCAGCCGAAAGGGTTGCCGCAAATACATTCCGAACGGTTTTAATTTGGGGGAAGCAAAGGTCGGTGGGGGAGAGGCACGAAAGACTCTCCCTCGTATTCCCCGCTTCGGCATCTTCCGAACAACGTTTTTGATGCGTTAGACGGCGGGGGGGGGTCTTTCGATCTGCGCATTTTCCGGCTTTTTCTTCTTAAGACGAACTCGAGTCACGTGATGACTTCGTCCTTGTTCCCCTTTGTTTTTGCGCCTTGTTTCGGCCCTCCCCTTCGACCCCCGCCGCGTTTGTTCATCTCAACACCTCGCGGATAACCCTCGACTCTCCAAAAGCAGCAGCCGATCCTCGGTGGACTCCCCCCTCCGCCGACAAGCTAGATAAATGTCGTTTAAATCTCGCCTCGCACTCCTCTCGCAGGGCCGCGCTAAGCCTAATCGACCGATGCCGAGGACACTCCGCCAAGGAGGCTTTCGGCCATTCCCCAGAGTGGCGGTAGGGGAAGATTTGGGAGGGAAGAGAATCCCCAGATTACGCCGTTTCCCCCCTTAGGGGACGTGGTAATGACGAGTTGTTGTAATGGGGGCACTTCTTTCTCCGGGCGCACACGATGGGTTTTTATGTCTGCCGAAGGTTCTCCTCCCCGCAGCAGTGCACAAGCACAGCGGAGAGGTTAACCGGGTTATTAATAGAGCCACTTGTGACGCGAAGAAACCGTAGTGGCAGCGAGCCCGTTCTTATTTCGGGGTGGGTTGGCAACGCACCTGCGCAGTTTAAATCCAATCGCAGTTAATCTCGGACTAATTGTCTTCTTTATTGGGGTGCTCGTGAGAAAGCGGAGTGGGCACTGGCCGGCCCGGCAGTCTCTAAAAGCGGACATTAAGCCGCCCTCCATGATGACTTTATGATCCTCGCTGCACGCAGTAGCTGCGTCTCGTCAAGGTCGGCGGGCGGGTCGATCAGACGCTTAAAGACTGTTCGTAATTAGACGGGACAGGAGCAGACGACTGGCAGTTCGTTCCCGACCGACCACAACCGTTCATCCGCAATCGTGTTTTATGGCGGGGAGGAAGATGACACCTGCGTTGCGTAACCCGTGAGAAAGTGAACCCGTCCTACGGAACTGGACGCAATTTCCGAAATGACCCCCGTCATAGATGGCTTCGGACACCCGAGGAATGAGACGAGGAAGCCGAGCACATTCCCACTGCGAAAGGCGAGGCTGAGTTGGCAAAGTGCACGTTAATCACGGACACACTTAATACTGTTTGTCCCCGTTGGCGGGTGTCACGACCCACTCAATAAACGAGCGGATCTTTTCTTTCCGATCGTTGCAGAAGGCGAGTGTTCGAAGGCCGGAAACAGCGGACAACTGCTCACTCACGGCGCAACATAATCCTCTCGTAATAGATTTAATCGTTTTAGGGCGCATCCCCCGGGTCATTATCGCCACCATAAACGTGTTTCGGACAACGACACGCACACAACTCGACAAAGGGGCTCTCAGTAAATCTCAAACGCAGTTATTCGTTTGTGACATTTTCATTGCATTTTTGCCACCCCCGAAGCTTGAAAATTTCTGCCGCTTTACGTCCCACTTTTTCTTTCTTTTTTTTTAAGAAATCCCGATCAAAATTTGCAACCACCGCGGAAAACATTTGAAAACAACCACCTCGAATAAGCATCGGACCCCTTTCGATGTTTTCTTTTCTTTTATCAAACGCCCTAAACGCGATTCCACTTACAGTTTGAAAGAAGATACTCGTTGACATCACACTCGAATTTCTGATGTTGTCTGCAAATCAGAGTGCCATCGAAGATAAGCATGGGAGCAGAAGAATCCTTTTTTGGGAGTTATAAGACAGGACTGAGATTTAGAAGGATTGAAATCAACTAAATAATCTTTGTCCCATTGGAGAATTACCTCGAGATCACCATTTAAGAAATTGGTAGTGGATATTTGAAAAGTCGAAGCTGTTACAGCAAGGCAAAGTTTCTCAAACTGGAAAGTGGAATGCAATATGCTATCATCGGCAAAACTATGGATAGGATTTCAGGTCGATGGAAGAGGGTCATTAAAATACAAGAAGTAAAGAGTGGGAGAAAGAACCGAGCTTTGGGGAAACCTGCATTAGTAGAGAAGTTAGAAGACAAAAAGCCATCTACCATCAATCGCGGTGAGCGATCTGAGACAAAACTGGACACCCAATTACAAATAAATAGTTGGCAAACTATACGATGAAATCTCATTTATGCCAAACACGATCAAAAGCTTTAAAAGTGTCGGCGCAATAGGGCTATAGTAGCCCTTGCGCTAGGGTCTGTTCTTGAACCCTTTTTTGGAATGTTGTTTTCAAACCGATGGTTGCTTAAGGTTTCCCCAAATTATTCATAAGTTGCGTACATACGCGGATGATTTACTTCTTTTGTATGCAAATTCTGTCCATTCGTTAGAAGAAAATGCGAATTTTGTTCTTCAACAACTTCTTGATTGGGCAAGGCGCAACAAACTTACTATTTCCCACAGTAAAACTTGTATGATGGTCTTCAAAGGTACCTTTTCGCCAGCTCTTCTTCTTCCTCTCATAAAAATCAATGGTGATCTTCCCCTTTTGTAACTACCACAAAATTCCTTGGATTACTGATTGATAACCGCCCTATCTTTCTTCCTCATCAGAATCATCTGTCTGACAAAGTAAAAAAAAAATCTTTCGAATTGTTCGCATTTCCTTCAGGATCTCCGTGTCAACCACAAGATGTTGCATACACTATACAAAGCTGTCCTTTTACCAATTACCACTTATGCTGCTGCAGCCTGGTTTAGACGCACTAAATTGCTTACAGTTCAGTCCAAGCTTGGTTTGATCCAGCGAAGTTTCCTCTTGGTATTGGTAAGGGAATGTAGGATTGTCTCTGCCCTACAAGTTCTATCTGGTTCACTACCTTTACACTTATATCTAATTTACTGCGGACTTTCGTACTTCATTCGCAAGGGCCTCCACGCAGAATTCAAAGGAATTCAAATTGACGAGTCCTGCAATCCAAAACAAGAAAACAACGAATTTTAAAAATGGTTCGTGACCGTTGCCAACTTCCCAAAAATGTTTAATTACAAAACTATTTATTCCGGAAGATCCATTTATTAATAGGAACAGTGGTAAATGGGTTTCTCCCGGCATGTTTTCCAGCTTTCTGTTTGAAAGAGGACACGGTTCCTTACATTTCTGCTGTAAAGTAACCATCTTCAATGTTTATTTGATTCTAATCAAAATTCGTACGTTATGAGCTCTCACGGACAACATGTAATTGTTTTGTTGAAGACCTGTTCATGTCTTGGACTGATTTGACATTTGTGGTTGGACTGGACAGCTGTTAACTTTAATGGTTAATTTATCCCCCTTGTAAATTTTCTGTATAATTTCTTCTGTCTCAAACAGTGTGTATAACAATTTGTTTAAGGTTGTATAATTTTCACTATAATTCGTTTTCTTGCAAACAGTTGAGTGGTTAACTATTTCACGTTATCCATCACTAAATGATTCTCCTAAATAACTTTGTGAAGTTTAATATCTGCATAGAGTTGCCACTCAACATTAACAGACTGAAATAAGGTTGACAGATCATTAGTATAAACAATAAAGAAGAGCGGACCCAATGGTGAGCCTTCAGGAACACCTTGCGAAACAGTAAACGGAGTCGATGAAGTACCATCGATTATTACAGTTATTTGCGATTTCTAAGCTGTGAAAGAAGCAAATCTAGTAAAGGGGGGATCGGAGACCATAAGATGAAAGCTTGAAGAGAAGAAGATTAATGTGGACAGAGTCAAATATGCGTGTGTAAAATGAAAGAAAGCGAATTAATTTGATTCCCTTTGCCCAAATTAGTTTGTAGGAAATGAGAAAACAGGGCAAGATTTTAAACAGTTGATTTCCTGGGAAGAAAAGCATTCTGATGATTATTGATAAAAGGGTGAAGGTAGCAACTAAGATATTTATAAAGTAGGAGTTTTTTTCGCAATTGTATTCAGTATAGTAATAGGTCGGTAGATATTAGGCTTAGCTTTATCACCCTGTTTTTTTATAAATAAATCGGGATGATATAAGCCTCTTTGAACGATGAAGGGGAACAGCCACGAAGAAGACACTAATTGGAGAGATTTGTAAGAAGAGCTAAAGACGAACTACTTTTCTTGAAGAAAAGTGCAAGTATGATATCAGGACAACTAGCAGTGAAATCTTTAAGCCAAGAAATGGCTGACTGGACGTCATCAGTAGTGAGAACTAATCTATCAAACTGTCATTACTATTATATTCAAACGGATAACAGGGAATAGCACGTTTGGGAAGAACAAAGTTTCGAAAAGTGCGTATCAAAAATATTAGCAATGCCAAGAGGAAGTTGATAGAGATATTTGAATCATTAATTAGCGCAGGAATTCTAGATCTCGATAGCCGTTTGAGATAGAACCACGATGGTCTCGAATTGAAATTCCGAGTAAGTTCGGCTTTAACTGAGTGAAGATAATGAGAATATTGAGATTTAGAAATTCTCTTCACATGGCGTCTAAGGGAAGAAAAGGAAAAGTAGCTAAAGTTAGTTTGGAGTTTTAAATACCTTTTGTGGAGGGAATTTTTGCGACGAATTCAATACTGGATGTCGAACAACCTTCAATTCAGAAGGTTGTTCGACATCCAGTGAGGGAACTTACTACGATTAGCAAAAGAGAATTTGATGGGAACGAACTCAGAAATTACAGAATAAATATCTTTTATTAAATAAATATCTTTTATTGCAGGCAGTGATTGGATACATGCTTGCCTGATGCAATGTTACCCACAACAGCGACAATGCTAGGGGTTTCACATTAAATAACTAATACAGGTAAAATTACATAAGACAATAAACGTATAATTACGTATTTTACATTTAAAATTGATATTAACATGGGAAATGAAAACATATGAAAAGACGATGGCAGTCACTCGGTTGAAGGCGAAAGCTGGTCCCTGATGATGCGTCTTCTATACGATTTGTCCTTTATGAACTTTTTGTAGTCCACATCTATCTCCTGGACGTTGTGGAGCATCTCCATGGGCAGGAATCTATCCCCTATTCTCAGCCTCCACGCCACAGACTGCAGAGAGGGGAGGGCTCTTAAGGGTTTTGGGGGGATCCTCCAATTGCACATCTGCCAAAAATTTGGCGTATTGACTTCCCCCGCTATCATTTTAATTGACACAAGCAAGCGGAGGTCAAATATCCGTTTGGAGACTTTTCTGTAGTTTAGTAGTTGGATGATATCTGAAGTATGTGTGAGTGGGGGCAGTTTATGTTTGAAGAGGACCCACCGAAGAAGCCAGTACTCATCAGATGCAATGATTTTTAGCGTGGTTTTCGTTGCCGACGCCCAGATTTCTGACCCGTAGGTGATGACTGGCTGCAGAAACCGGTATATGTAGGATTAAGTACAGGTAATCAACGTAATGACCGATCGATTCAAAATTATGGATTGGAATCCAGTCAAGATTGCCCAGAAATTGATTTAACGAGGTCAAGTCTGTGTGCCTAAAGCTAAAAAAGTATCTGTCAAAGGAAGGTTCAGAAATAAAAGAAAGAAAATCTACGACAATAGGGAAGTGATCTGATCGGATGAAATTATCACCCTTAGAAATTGAGAAGAGAATTGATTCATGGATAAAAACTAAATCAACGTAAGAGGAGTTCCGGGTGGGAAAGTTACAGATTTGAGTTAGGGCGTTACTAAGATAAATGCTGCAAAATTGCTTAGCCATAGAATTTCGTGAACGATTAGGGTCAAAACAGTGGGGATATTAAAATCACCCAGAATAAATGGCACTGCTTTCGGAGGCTTAAAAAAGATCCCTGCATCTATAATATTCTCTAATTGCTGAATGTGGCTAAAGAAACTGGGGGAGCAAGGTAAAAAAGTATAATCAGGAGAAGATTTCCGGCAAGATTAACTAATAAAGAGATACTTCAATGGAAGAATGTTTAGTGAACTGTAGCAATTTGACCAAGTGATAGACAGAATAGAAAAGAGGTGAAATTTCACTGTCAAGTATGTTTCAGCGAGGGCGACTACGGCAAAAGTTTGTTGCAGAAGGAAGAGACCAAAAGTAGACATTTTTTACACTTCTACAATTGATAGAAAATAAAATAAATAATAAATTTTCTGTTTATACTTCGGGACAACCAAACGGTCAGAGGACTTCAGAAGATAGAGAGAATACAAGAAACAGCACCGTATTTTCTTTTTTTTATGTAAACCGCAAACACGAGAGGTGTTAGAACCTATAGTACTTAGTACCGTGCTTGGGTTGGAGTTTGAGAAGACGAAAGAAGATATTTGTTGACATTGGACTTGAACTTCTGTAATTTTCAGAAAATACGTATGAAGGAAGGTTGTTCCAGAAAACGGCAGTTGAATGAATAAATGAGGAAGATGAAAAGTTGGTTCTGTGGGTTTGAAGTTGGACAGTAAATGGATGTTGGCTGGTGGCAGCACGTGTTCGGACTGTTTTGAAAGAACGAGCGGGGATTACAGAAGCCAATTGAGAAGAACAGTGCCCATGGAACTATCTGTAGAAGAGGCATGCAGCAGAAACAGTACGTCTATGAGAAAGCGAGTGGAGAGACTCTATTAGAGATGAATCATTAATTAACCTAACTGCCCTCTTCTGAATGGAATCAAAAAGCCTGAGAGAGGTTTTGGGGGCACCATCCCAGATGTGGGAAGAATATTCCATGGCAATGCGGATTTGCGATTTATACAGAGTGAGCAGCTGTTTGGAAGAAAAGTAACCCCGAGAGCGAAAGAGAAAACCAAGTTTTTTAGATGCAGAGGAAGCAATATTTATAATGTGCTTGTGCCGAGAGAGATTAGAAGTCAGAGTAATCCCCAAAAGAGATACTGTATATCATTTTGCCTAGAAATCGGAGTGTCACTAAAGATAAGTATAGGAGCAGAAGAATCCTTTTTACAAGATATAAGACAAGACTGAGTTTTAGAAGGGTTGAAATCAACTAAGTTGTCTTTGCCCCACTGGAGAAATACCTGGATATCAGCATTTATGGAATAGGTAGCGGATATTCGAGAAGTTGAAACTGATTGAGCAGGGCAAAGTTTCTCAAAAAGGAAAGTGGAATACAATGTGCTTTCATCGGCAAAACTATGGATAGGCTTTCCAGTTAATGGAAGAAGGTCATTAATATAGAAGAGGAAAAGACTGCGAGAAAGAACTGAACCTTGGGGAACACTGGCATTAGCGGAGAAGTTAGAAGACAGAGAGCCATTTACCACTTCAGTGAGGGATCGGAGAGAAAACTGGATAACCAATTACTAAAAACAGTTGCAAACCATAAGATGGAAGCTTGTTTAGAAGGCCTTTATGCCAAACACGATCGAAAGCCTTTGAGATGTCAGGAGCAACTGCATGTGTTTCACCGAATCTTTCCATTGAATTAGTCCATAAATGGGTAGCATAAGACATAATATCACCAGTGGATCGACACTGACGGAATCCATACTGGCGATCGTTGATCAGACGGAAGGTTTCTAGGTAGTGTAAGAGTTGGCGGTTAATTGATTTCTCCATTACTTTAGAAAGAGTAGAAGTAATTGCAATGGGACGATAATTGGATGGGAGGGATTTGTCACCCTTTTTAGGAACTGGCTGGATATGAGCAAATTTCCAAGCAGAAGGAAAAACACCTTTGGAATAAGAAAGTGAAAAAAGGCGTCAAAGAACAGAAATAAGTTCAGGAGCATAGGTTTTGAGAACAAGTGGAGAAATACCATCCGGACCTTGAGCTTTCTTAGCATCAAGATTCGGCAAAATCCTTCTGACATCTTTTTGACGGAAGACCACAGGAGGCATTGAATGGAGCCTGTTAGGAATGGTGGGATGTGTTTTACCAAGATCATTAATATATGAGTTGGAAGAAAAATGGGATGCTAGTAGGTCAGCTTTATCCTTGGCTGAAGTGACAACAGAACCATCTGGTTTGGACAGAGGTGGGAGCAGAGATGGGCAAAAGTTTCAGCCTATAGTTATGGCAAGGGATCAGAATGCTCGGCTACCATTAGGGCAAGAAGCAAGTTTTCTACCCTTAGCCTGTTCAAACTCTAGTTTGGACTGATTAATAACTGCTTTACAATTGTTGCGAGCTTTGGTGTAGGCAGAAAATGAAACTGAAGAATTAGAAACAAGCCAATTACGATATGCAACATTCGTCTCTTGAACAGCCTTTGCACATTTATTGGAAAAGCAAGGTTTAGGTAAAGGACGAGATTTTAAAGTGGAGTGTGGGATAAAGGATTCCATTCCAGTTAGAATAATTTCACTGACACGATCTGAGCAAAGGTTGACATCAGAAGTTTTGAAACAGTAATCCGACAAAGGAAAAGAATAAAAGAAATCTCGCAGGTGATCCCATTTTGCATTCTTGTAATGCCAAAAAACACGCGGTTGGGAATAGCCATGAGATAAAGGTTCCATTGGAGAAGAGACAATCACCAAGTTGTGATCTGAAGTGCCTAAAGGAGCTCTCACTTCGACCGTGTACTTAGACGGGTTGTTTGTGAGAAAAAGATCAAGCGTGTTGGCTGTACGATTAGGATTGTCCGTTGTAGTTAAGTGAAGAATGTGTGCAAGGTCATTAGTAATTGCAGAAGCCTCAGCATCTCGACCAGCTGGATATGTGTGACTAGTAAACGGAAGCCAGCTGGATATGTGTGACTAGTAAACGGAAGCCAGCTGGATATGTGTGACTAGTAAACGGAAGCCAGCTGGAGTTGTGAACATTAAAATCACCAAGGAAAATTACCTCACTGTTAGGAAAGTTGGACTGGAGAAAGTCAAGTTGCAAAGAGAGGAAGTCAAAGAGCTCCAAGTGATTAGTGGAGTTGGGAGAACGGTAGAGACAACAGATGAATTTCACAAAATGAGGTAGAGAGATTTTAAGCCAGAGAAGATCAAAGAGTGGAGATTCCAAATTGCCAAGTCTCTGACAGGGGATATCAGAACGGACATATGCACAAGTACCACCTTTGAGGCGAAAGGAATCATTCAGCGAATAATTTGGGCAACTGAGATGAGCAGTAGTTGAATCAACCGATAACTGAGATTCTGTCAGAAAAAGTACACGAGGTTTGGCAGACTGCATGTGGAAATGGGTATCATTAAGATTAGAATTGAGACCACGTATATTTGTGAAATGAATTAGGAAGTCCTTGGGAGGTTTAGATCTTTTCGCAGATAAGCTTGCTCTATTAGTTTGACAATTCATGGTGTATTCAATAGTAAGAAAAAGTGGGTAGGATATGTTGTATGAAGTAATGAAATTTTTGGATATGGCGTACACCTGGTAAGAATATACCCAGATCCTTGACATAACGTGGCCTTGACAATGCTCCCCGCATACACACTACTCGGACTCCCTCCATTCACTATCTGGCAGAGTAGAGGTAGCAAGATTATACACTAGCTGATCCGGAAGCCTCCTAGAGAGTTACGAATAGGTTCGGTCCGGTGTACTAACTGGCGGCCGGCCTGCGAATACCGTTTTAAAGCTGTACCCTCGAAGTGTAAGGAACATTGAATCTCGTCACGTATTTAGCAGTCACGGGCTTGAACTCCGGTCACTGTACTTATGCACCCGCGTGCCTGACCACTCGACATAAAAGAGTCACGATAATGATGACAACTTTGATAAACGACGGGAAGATAACTGCTAGAAAGGATGAGTACGTCTGGAAATATTGGCAGCAAATGCTAGAAGACGACTTGTACGGCTTAATAATAGCATCGACTGGCCAAATATCCTTATCTCAAATACATGCTTGTTCAGATGGATTACTGAAGATTAGAAACGAAGCACAATCTGGATAACGGGTGGATAATTTCCTCACAGAGGTGTGAACACCAATCTGAGCCAAGACACAGACAAAGCATAGTTATGCCGTGATATTAAAAAGGGATTTGGCAAAGGGCACTGATACGGCGGGTGCAGATAACGCACACAAAATGAAAGAATGTACTGTAGCAGTAAAAAAAAAAAAAAAAACTGGAATCTGAGTTTTCAGCTACTAATAGGAGCTTCAAAAAACAAAAAAGCTTAAAGTTATTCCAAAGCTCAAGGCTATATTTGTTTCAAGGTTGGCCCCAGATACCACTGAAAGAGAATTACAAGAATACGTTAACAGCTTCTGTAAGTTAAATGTTCAGGTAACCAAACTGAAAGCAAGGTTCCCACAGGAGGACTCATCCTTTAAAGTCTCATATAGTGAAGACAATGAAGCAAGAATTCTGGACACTAATAACTGGACCGAAGGAACACTGATATTGCCTTTCCACAAGAATGTAAGTACAACGACAAAATCAACAAACCCATCCTCATCTACGAATATTGGAAACGGAAATGAATAGCAAATACAGACAATCAAGAAAATAGGATTCCAGTTCGGCAAAATAATAATAATTTACAAGATAATGTTTTTTGTTACTATCAAAACGTGCAATGCCCGAACAATCCCGACTATAAAGACACCTATTCCCTTATATTACAAGAAGACTACGACATCTACTTTTCAGTGGAAACATGGCTCACTCAGGATGTTAAGGGCAGTGAATTGGTCCCACCGGGCTTTGTTGCTATTCGTAGGGTTAGACTGGATAAGAGAAGCGGTGGGCTCATGATCGTTTGCCAAAAAGAGATTCCTATCTCAAAAGTCAAAGTTTTGGTTAACATTGAAGGTATTTATTTTCCTTCAACTGGGCAGTGCCTCTTATACCTGCTATGTTATGCTTGTCTACCTTCCACCATCTGTAGATAACTCTCTTATGATGGAATTTGAGCGCAGTATCGACCAAATTTTTGACTAACATCTGGGACTGAACCATTTAATTGTTTTAGGGGACTTTAATATGCCACATGCCTACGATGGTTGTAATGCCAATCCAACTAATGTTTGGACACTTAAAGGTAGAGTTTAAAAAAAATTCATTTCTTTAAATCTGAATGGGATCTGTGAATTTCCAACTAGAAACGAAATCTACTTGGATTTAGTCTTCACCAACTTTCCTTTGGTGGTCTTTAAGCCTACTGTCTAGCTTATTAATAGCGATCGTTCTAACTCCTTAACTTTAACCTTTTGAGTCACACAACTTAGCTAAGTTGTGTGACTCAAAAGGATACAGAACAGAGAAACTACAGGAAACTTTCACGTGGATGGAACTCTGACATCTGCTCCCATTGGAAAAGCTGTATCTAAATTTGTAAATTTGTTTACTGTTAAATCGGCTACTGAAATTTGTAAATATTTAATATTTATGGCTGCTATTGATGTAAGTCGACATCCACTGATTGTAAAACTGATTTTTATTCTTCATATTTAATTATGAAAACTTCTTTGTTTATATGGAATGTAAATAATTAAATGTATTACGGATCGCCCTCCTGGCTGAATGGACGTGTAAGGAGTTCAGACCACATTCATTGGGTCAATAAACTGATTTAATAATAATAATACTAATCTTTTCAAATCAGATCACATCCCCGTGGCTTTTGCCATCAAGAAGAGATCAGTTAAAGATAGGGATATAGAACGAAAGCAGAAGCTCAATTTCAATAAAGCGAAATGGCTTGATTTGAATTATGCATTTAAGAACTGTAATTGGGAATTACTATTAAAATCAATGATCCTCAAGAAGCAGTGGACTGCTTTTATCAAATCATTAACGAAATTACAAAAACCTTGTTCCAAGCTATAGTGTTCCTGATCCAAATTACTCACACTGGTTCTCTAAGGAATTAAAATTCCTACTGGCAAAAAAACGATAAATGCATAGTGGGTTTAAGATAAATATGGAAATATGCCTTTATAATAAATATTCCTCTTTAAGAAGAAAGATCAAAATGATCTGTGGAAGGAGCAAGCCGACTGACGAAAGACCGAGGAACAGCTTGAAATCTTGAGCTCTTATTACGTTCCGAATGCAAATAGGGGATTCTCTACTTTCGTTAGATGAAGAACGAGATACATCAGCTGAAATTGTGGACTGTTTATTAGATAGACGCTGATTAAAATTGGTGGGTCGAAGACTGTTCGTAGGCGCTGAGAACAAAAATTGGTGGGTCGAAGACTTCGTAGGCGCTGACAACAAAAATTGATCCTTCGAAGCGACGGACTGAGATGCTTTCATAGGGCCATTCACATTATTCGGCATGAGTACTCCAGAAGAGCAAGTAGAATCGAGAAATATATTTGAAGGCGTAGTGGAGAACTTGATATTGTCAGACAAAGGACTGAGTAATTGGGCAGCATCAAAAGAGGTGAGCAACTTGATTGGAAGTAGCTTTACCATCCAAATGCAATGATAATGACTTGACGGGACTTATATATTCAGCTGATTTATGAGCATCACTTAAGGAAACCAGTTTAGGATGTAAGGTAGGAGGAACTGGAACAGGTACTGAGTGATCAATCTGGATGGACTCTCACAATTTCACAATCAGAAGAATTAGCAATGGAAGATTGATTTATAGTATTTATTGAGTGAGGCTTAGGATCTTCGGTAGTCCCACAGTTGAAGGACGTGAAGAACGAGCTTGGAGCGTTACATCGCACATCATGAAGTGGAGAAAGACCTTTGGATTTCTCAGTGGGTATAGTGTTAGACTGAAGCATAGAAAAGTCTGAAGAGTGACTGTACAGGAAGAAGATGGGACCGAAGCTTGAATAATTACAGGATTGGTTGCTGGTTTATTGCTGGGAGCACTGGAAAGAAGAATTTTGCAGTGGTACTCAATTCTGTTTAGTTGGGGTGATATAGATAAGATTCTAGAGGCAGGAGGCTCATTTTAAATTGAAGATGAGACGGCGATTAATTAGAAATTGGTACAGAATCTCTGAGAGGAGATTCTGTACCAATCTCCTCAGAAGAAGGAGAAGTAAAGAAGGACAGAAGAAGGAGAAGTAAAGTAACAATTAAGGCAGATGCGAGATGCAGGGTTCTGGTGTGTACCAACATCGTCGGACAGAAAGTTGAGGCAACTCTGTCATATGTAGTTTTTACAGAGTGTGCACCGGACTGCATTAGAGACATTGTCAGAACAGCAGATACAAACACGAGATGAAATAACAGATGTACAGTCTTCAATTACAGTAGAACTGGAAATAAGTTGTGAGTAAGCGAAGGGTCACGCGTAGAATCCTTTCCGTAACTGTAGAATCCTTACTATGCATTTCGAATAGGTTTTCTACTTTTTGTAGTAGACTATTCATCGCTCCCAGGAGATTACTCCTTACAGCAACTTGCCGTTTGAGAAGGGTACATAACAAAGAATTACTACGCTGCAAGGATAGCATTTCACACGACGTTTTTGTTAGTGGAATTTTCAAGCTTCGAAATTAGCAGTGGTATTAGTAGTAATGGAGGCATGTGAAGCAAGAAAGAAAGCTAGCCAGTTCCCCTTCGAATTTATTGAACTATCTACTTCAACAACGACAGATGGCAGTTTGTTCCAGCAATTACTACCCACTGACTAAAAGCAAATTTCCGCACATCTATTCTACAACTGTCTTTCCTCTATTTGAATTTATGCCCCTCAGGTTCGTAATCTGAGCAAGCAGAAGAATCCCACCAGAATTCAGCGTGCTCAACCCAATCCAGGCCTTATGCACTTCAATCAGATCACCTCGCAGATGCTACAATTTCCAGAACTTAAGCCTTTCTTCGTAAGAGCACCCCTTTGTTCCCCTCACTAGTCATTTGCCCCTCGCTCAAGCTCAAGCAACCCTAGCAACACGTTCAAGCAGCTCTACATCCTTCCTAAAATGAGGCCTCAAGACCCTGTGTGCAGTACTTAAGATTTGGTTAAGGTTCACCTCCTTATCCCTGCTAGCAAAATTCCTATATGCCAGTGGTAAGATCCCATGACCTGTTCAGACAGCTTGTCTGTACTTCTCAAAGAACTTCATATCTGACTGCACAATTACCCCCAGGGCTTTCTCATTCTCCACTACCATGAGCGTAGTGCCTCACAGCTGGAACGATACTCCGGGATTACTTCTACCCATATGCAGTACTTTGCATTTGTCAATATTAAACTTCAGTTGCCACCTCTCAGCCCATCTGCCTAATTTTCCTTGGTCCTGTTGCAGTAGCATACTGTCATTATCAACCTTTGTATCACCTGCAAACTTCGACATTAAGCCTGATATACCTTCGTCAATATCATTGATAAATATATAAAAAAAAAAAAAAAATGGGCCCAATCCTGGGGGACTCCACTAATAACATTAGTAGATCAAGAACAGCGTCCATTGATTACCACTCTCTGTCTTCCCCCACTCAACCACCGTTTTATCCATTGAAGCAACTTGCCCTTAATGCCACACTGCTCCAATTTGTACAGCAGTCTTCCATGCGCAACAGTGTCAAAAGCTTTCCTGAAATCCAAGTATATGATATCAGAATTAAATTGTGTATCCAGTTCCTTTGGGACCACATCATAGTATCCAATCAAATTGGTCAGGCAAGACTTCCCCTTAACAAAACCATGCTGTGTCTGAGCTATAACTGAAGTCTTGTCTAGATGATCCTGCAGTGCTTCTTTAACCAGTGCCTCCATTATTTTCCCTGAAACAGAAGTTAAACTCACAGGTCTATAATTACTTGTGTCAGCCTTTGATCCTCCTTTGTGAATTGGGGTCACATTTGCACATCTCCAGTCTGTGGGTACCTCCCCTGAGTCCAAGGAAGCTCTCATAATTATGGCTAAGGGTTTGCTTACTTCCTTTGCCGCCTCCTTTAATATAACTATGATTAAACAACTGATGCGCGTCCATGACCAGGCTGTTGGGTGCAGATATATTAAGACATGTGTTTATCCGGTCATACTCTACGGCGCCGAAGTCTGGACTTCAACTGCTACGACCCATCTTAGACGTATTTTCGCGGGGGAATTCTGGATACTGAAGGGGCCATGTGGAAATTTCGGCTTCCCCCTACACCAAGGACCACCAAGATGGCGGCAGTTCTCAACATCAGAGGTCTTCCTGCAATCATTCACGAGATAAGACTCGTCTTTGCCATCAAAATGATGGTCGGCATTGTTTCAGTACCAGATTTCCGGGCTAACTGCGGATGGGGGATCCCGGTCCGAAGCCTTAAGGCTAATCCAATCCTACAGGCCATTCCAAACCGGTTAAAGCTATCTGATCGGTTCCAACCCGTTGAAGTCTTTAAGCGCAGACGAAGGATTAACAGGCCCCTAGTGGCAAACATCGAGGACCCAGCAGTGAACTGAAACCGACCATGTATTTCCCCCCCCATCCTGCTACATGGGCTGTGGAGCTTGTTTCTGCGGTCTGTGTTCAGGAAGGAAAACACCATCTCTCTCTCTCTCTCTCTCTCTCTCTCTGTCCCCCCCCCCTTTTTTTCGCGCTCTACAATCAGTCACATGGTTGTTTTTATTTATTTATTTTTTTTATTTTATTTATTTTTTTTTTTTTTTGCGTTCTTCGGGTTACTGTCACTTTTTTTTTTTGTTTTTTTGTTTCGCGTTTTACAGTGACATCTTTTATTTTTTTTATTTTTTTTATCTTTATTTATTTATTTTATCTATTTTTTTCTCTCTCTCCTCTGGATTGCGCCCCTAGAGGAATCTGGCCCACTAGTGGATCAGAGTCTCGTATTGAGACAGTACGTGTTTAGCTGAGACTGGCCCACCTTCCCGTGGTGTGGACAAGTACCCAGAATCATCTGTCCAGGTGACTGATGCTTCTGGGTAGCCAAGTGGCCAGAACACACACACAATACACACAAACCGACGTCACACACATATCTGGCCCTTCTACAGTGGTACTGTTCTTCACAGAGATACGAGGCGGAGTTGAACTAACGTTCTAGGAGCCGCTCATTACAAAAACACATGTCCACATGTCCACATACCCGTGCAAATGCTGCAAGACATGCAGTCCTTGGACGGCGACCTCTACAAGTTCGCAGTCGACAAGGAATATAGGCAGAAAGTACTCGGTCGACTTCCTTCCCAGGACCACGTCAGAGGACATTAGAACCTGCTCCCGGAGACCTGTTCATCACTGCCTTGAATCCATCATCCCAGTGTTCAAACCTTTCAGGAGTCATTATGCTTTTTTGTGTGTGTTTATTATTAGCATTAGCATTAGCATTAGTAGTGGCATTTGATGCAAGAAAGCAAGCTTATAAAAATAAATAAATAAATAAATAAATTTTTCTGTTTATACTCCGGGACGACCAAACGGTCAGAGGAGTTCACAAGATAGACAGAATACAAGAAACAGCACCGTATTCAGTAGTCACGGGCTTGAACCCCGGTCACTCAAGGCACGTGTGCTTATGCAGCATCAGCCAAAAAAAAAAAAAAAAAAAAAACCCACTTCCACTTCACCCCTCTGTTCGTTCAAAATACCTGTCCAGCTGAGCCTTAAACTTATTTAGGCTATCAACCTCCACGACAAGGGATGGAAGTCTGTTCCACCAACCAACCACCCGCTGGCTAAAGGCAAATTTCCGCACGTCTATCCTACATCTGTCTTTCCTCAATTTGAATTTATGCCCTCTCAGGTGATTATTCTGAGCGAGAGGAAGAATCCCATCAGCATTGAGCATGCTCAAACCATTCAAGGCTTTATACACCTCTATCAGATCACCTCGCTGTGCCTAGTCTCCAGACACTGTAATTTGCAAAACTTAAGCCTTTCTTCGTAAGAGCACCCCTTTGTTCCATTCACTAATCTTGTTGCCCTTCTCTGTACTCGTTCCAGCAGCTCTACATCCTTCTTGAAATGAGGCCTCTAGACCTGTATACAGTACTCTAGGTGTGGCCTGACCATTGCCTTATACAAGGGAATAATCACCTCCTTATCCCTGCTGGAAAAATTCCTGTATATCATTGACAATACTCCATGAGCTACTCTTGCAGCCCGTCTGCACTGCTCAGAGAACTTCATATCTGCCTGCACAACCACCCCCAAGTCCCTTTCATTCTCTACCACTTTCAGTGTAGTACCACAGAGTTGATACGTTGCTCTGGGGTTGCTGTTTCCCATGTGTAGTACTTTACATTTGTCAATGTTAAACTTCATTTGCCACCTCTCAGCCCATCTGCTCGACCTTTCCAGATCCTGTTGCAGCAGCATAGTGTCAGTAGTGTCCTTGACAACTCTGCCAACCTTTGTATCGTCTGCAAACTTGGACATTAAGCTTGATATACCATCATCAATATCATTTATAAATACAGAAAACAATAATGGACCCAACCCTGAGCCCTGAGGGACTCCACTAATAACATTAGTCCACGATGAGCAGTGTCCATTGATTACCACTCTCTGTCTTCTCCCCCTCAACCACCCCTTTATCCATTGCAGCAATTTGCCTCCAATGTCACACTGCTCCAATTTGTGTAACAGTCTTCCATGTGCAACAGTATCAAAGCCTTTCTAAGATCCAAGTATATAATATCAAAGTTATTCCCTGCATCCAGTTCTTTTGTGACTGCATCATAGTATCCAATCAAATTGGTCAGGCAAGACTTCCCCTTAACAAAACCATGCTGTGTCCGAGCTATAAATGAAGTCTTGTCTAAATGATCCTGCAGTGCTTCTATAACCAGTGCCTGCATTAATTTTCCTGGAAGAGAAGTTAAGCTCACAGGTCTATAATTATTTGTGTCAGCCTTTGACCCTCCTTTGTGAATTGGGGTCACATTTGCACATTTCCAGTCTATGGGTACCTCCCCTGAGTCCAAGGAAGCTCTCATAATTATGGCTAAGGGTTTGCTTACTTCCTTTGCTGCCTCCTTTAATATAACTGGATAGATCCCATCCACTCCGGGTGCCTTTCTTGTGTTTATCTTCAACAATTTCTCCTCCACTTTACTCCCAGTTATTTCAAGATTCTGTAGCTTACTGCTAGAGTAGAATACACCTCTGGCATTCCCCTCGCTGAATAACTCCTCATGTGTGAATGTCGATGCAAAATATTCATTTAGTTTGTTAGCTACCTGAGCAGGATCATCAACAGTTGACCCATCAATATCAAGTGGACCAATCTGATTCATCCCCTTCCTTCTAGAGTTTACATAAGTAAAGAACTCTTTACTTATGTAAACCATCATCTGCTGTTTTTCTTTGCTGTTTTTCTTTGCATCCCTTGCCAAGGATTTCTCGTAATCTGCCTTCGCCTGCCTAACCTCCTTTGTAACTTGGTTGCATATCAACTTGTATCTATCATAGGCTTCTGTGTCATGTGTTAATTTGTATGTATCCCATGCATTTTTCTTCTCTGCCATATGCCTCATTAGTTTATCTGACATCCATTTAGGCCTAAACCTTGAACAATATTTCTTAGTTGGTATGTAAAGCCTGGTAGCCTCCAAGATTAGTTCCTTGAATGCTTCCCATTTTGAGTTTGCTGTTGGTAACATCATCAGTTGGTCCCACTGTATAGAATTTAAATACTGTCTCAGTCCATCGTAGTCGCCTTTACGAACGCAAAAACCCTTCCATTTACCCCTTATGGTAGTTACCTCTTTGAGTAAATCCCACTTCAGCACACTGTGATCACTGCCACCTAGTGGTTCATTTATCTGCAGATTCTTAATGCATGAAGAATCACTGCTGATAATCAAATCAAGAGTATTACTCCCTCTAGTTGCCTCCCGAACATGCTGATGTAGAAAACAATCATCCAATAAATCCCCAAAAGCCCTGCTAGTGTGTGAGTGACCAGCCCCCAAATTATGTTGTGTGATTTCTTATGTTTAACTTCAACAATTTCTCCTCTACATGTTTGCTCTTAGTTATTACAAAATCATTGAGCTCCTTTTTACAGTTTGATTAAGTTCTGCCATTTCTGACTCCCCTCCGTCTTAATAACTCCTCAAGTGTGAATGCAGATGAAAAATATTAATTTAGTTTGTTAGCTATCAGAGCAGGATCATCAACAGTCGAACCATCGATATCCAGTGGACCAATCTGATTCATCCCTTTCCTTCTAGAGTTTACATAAGTAAAGAACTCTTTGCTGTTATTCTTTACACCCTTTGCCAAAGATTTCTCGTAATCTGCCTTCGCCTGCCTAACTTCCTTTGTGACTTGATTACACACCAGCTTATATCTATCATAGGCTTCGTTGTCACCTGTTAATTTTTATGTATCCCATGCATTTTTCTTCTCTACCGCGTGTCTTATTACTTCATCTGACATTCATTGAGGTCTAAACCTTGAACAGTATTTCTTAGTTGGAATGAAAAGTCAGGTAGCGTCCAGGATTAAGTCCCTGAATCAGTGGCATTGCTACCATGAAGGCAGGCAACGCCTCCGGGCCCAGGCCGTTTAGGCTTGGTGTCCTTGACTGTCCTCTCCTCTTTTTGCAATTTTCATGAATTAAGTAGGGGCCTGAACATGTCATGTTCTTTGCCTCCGGGCTCGAAAAAGGGTTGTGACGGTACTGCCCTGAAGGGTTCCCATTTAGAATTCAACGTTGCTAACATCATCAGTTGGTCCCACTGTACAGAATTTAAATGCTGTCTCAGTCCATCGTAGTCGCCTTTACGGAAGCAAAAGTCCTTCCCTTTACCCCTGATGGTAGTTACCTCTTTGAGTAATGAAGAATCACTACTGATAATCAGATCAAGAGTATTACTCCCTCTGGTTGCCTCCCGAACATGCTGATGTAGAAAACAATCATCCAATAAATCCACAAAAGCCTTGCTAGTGTGTGAGTGACCAATCTACAAATTCCAGTCAACCTCAGCATACACATTACGCGCTCTCGCAAAGATCGCCGATAACATGCAAACAGGCCCTGGATTTAAAAACCCTTTAAGTCTGGGAGCAAGGCTATGTTACGAATGCTGTTTTTCTGGATCTGAAAGCGCAAGTTAATTTCAAGTTAAACCACTCATGTGTCTCGTACAGAACTACTACGGTTTTACGGGTAATGTCTCGAAGCTCATCAGACATTTGCTGACCAAGGGGTGCCTTACCTTCCAGCAAGGGAATAACTGCATCACAAAACAGGTGGAAGTCGGTATACCCCAAGGTGGATCGTTGTCGGCACTGCTTTTTTCAGCGATATTTAGAAGAAGAAGAACTCTTTATTATATACAGAAAGCACATTGCTGTATACAACTCTCTTCACGGCTACAAGCCAGGGGTTTACATAAAAGAAATCACACAACATAACAAAAAAGCATTATGACACCTGAAAGGTTTGAACACTGGGATGATGGATTCAAGGCAGTGATGGATAGATCTCCAGTGATGGAGCAGGTTCTAAGGTCCTCTGACGCGGTCCTAGGAAGGAAGTCGACCGAGTACTTTCTGCCTATATTCCTTGTCGACTGCGAATTTGTAGAGGTCGCCGTCCAAGGACTGTATGTCTTGCAGCATTTGCACGGGGTTAGGAACCGATCAGATAGCTTTAACCGGTTTGGAATGGCCTGTAGGATTGGATTAGCCCTAAGGCTTCGGACCGGGATCCTCCATCCGCAATTAGCCCATAAAAAATTGGTACTGAAATAATGCCGACCATCATTTTGATGGCAAAGACGAGTCTTCTCATGTTGGAATGCAGGAAGACGTCTCATGTTGAGAGCTGCCGCCATCTGGGTTGTCCTTGGTGTAGGTGGAAACCGAAATTTCCATATGGCCCACTTCAGTAGCCAGAATTCCCCTGCGAAAATCCGTCTAAGATGGGTCGTAGCATTTGAAGTCCAGACTTCGGCGCATAGAGTATGACCGGATAAACACACGTCTTAATATATCTGCAGCCAACAGCCTGGTCATGGACCTGCATTAGTTGTTGTTTAATCATCCGCCGGAGTTGACAGAACTATATTTGCAAGTGGTCTATGTGCGGTAGAAAGGAGGGCTTTTGATCAAAAAGAACGCCCAGATCTGTATCTTGTTGGACGACAGAAATCGCGCATCCTCTTAAAATTGTTTGTACGATTGTTGGGCTCCGTTTGAGAGAGAAAGTCAACTGTTTTGACTTCTCAGTTTGAAGTCGGAAACCGGAGAGGAAGGCCTCAAGGTTCCGGATTTTCTGAAGGATTAAGGTATTGATGTATTCAGCAGTGTCTTCAGGGCTGATGGGAGTAAACAGTTTTATGTCATTGGTAAAGGTAATGATATCAGTTCGGCCTGTCCAAATGGCACGAGAACAGCTGAGAACAAGATTCTGGACAGGACCTGACCTTGTGCGACTCCAGCTGTAATAGTCCTGGTATAGCGCAGATTCATTGTCTGAATGAATCAGAGCACGTCTCCACCAATGAGCATGAGGTAATACTCACGTGGTAGCCTTGCCAATGCGTGAACGGATATGGAATTAAATGCTGCCTGGACGTCGATATACGTAACGGTGATTTCCGAACGGTGCTCAAATGCCTCGAGGATCTTGGGAGTGGTTGGTGACTAGATTTGTAGGGTGGATCTTGACCGGGTAGCATAGTGGACCTGCGGTAGCTGTTGTGGTATAATTTGGATGGTTAATGTTCTTAGAAGAGATTTCTCAAAGAGCTTTAATAGGCATGGTGCAGAGGAAATTGGACGGAATTGACTGGGCTGAGAAGCAGAGCGTGTTTTCGGCAGCAGTCTTACTAGATAGACATGCCATATAGGAAGGAAGAATTTTTGATTAAGGATCTTGCTAAATAACGACAGGATACGATCAACAACAAATGTACACAGACATTTTAGCATAAACTGAAGAATTCCGTCGGTACCTGATGCGGCCATAGGTGCTAAACTTTTATTGCATCAATCAGCTGGTATTTGGTGAGTTTAACTGAATTTAAGGGGTAGGATTGATTGGTAATTCCTTTGGTGTAGTGGATTCTGGCTGAGCGGCGAACCTAGTAATATGGTTGAGCCAGCTGCTCATATTGAGTGACTCAATGGCGTCCTCTGATTGGATTCTATGGAAGGGCTTCCCCTTATTTATGGTATTCTCTAGGTGAAGTTTTATTGCCTCCCTCTTGTTCCGAATAAAAAGCGCCCTAGCTCGGGAGAAGGCAGTCCTCTCCGAGGGTGAGCCGGAGTTTTTCCACTTTTGTGCAAATTCTGTTTAACGTGGAAACTTTCAGAGACTTTTGGATTGCTCTGTGATGGTTAGTTTCTTCGTTGCAGCATAAATGCTGCCTGGACGTCGATATACGTAACGGTGATACGTAACAGTGGCTATCAATCTTGTTATCAGATCAATCCCGTGTTCGGGATCACATTCCCCAAGGACTCCCATGGGATTGCTTGAGCCGCATAAACACACTTTTCAGGATTAAGGTGTAATTGTTTTGGTTGTGACTTTCCTTCTTCCAGAAGTGATGGGCATTTCTATTTGCACAGAGAGGATGATGGGGTTAATTTATTAACCCCATCATTCTCTGATTTATTCCACTCTTCATTTATTCCACTAATGAATGAAATACCTGCGTTCATGGCCTACGCCGACGATATTGTTTGTTACCTCTCAAGCCCGACTAACACTTCACATGTATAATACGCGGAGATGGGGGAAATCGCCGGTGCCATTTGACACTAAACACACTCCACTCTCTGCCTCACCAGACCGAGCCAGGCAATATAGCCCGACTCTCTTTAAATTCCGGGGTGCAGGGCCACCATCCCTCCTTTCCTTCTGGTGAGGCATGTGCGTGCCTCACTGATCTACTGGGGTCGCCTACTTTATTGTCTCCATTACTTCTGCCTTACTCCCACCCTAGTCTATAGTCTCCGTTCCTCTATCTTTACGCAAGCGTGTCTTTTTATAGGTCCTAGCCGCTGAAATCTCAGGAAATTAGGCGGCAGGACCTGCCAGAGTAAAAATAGTCTACTAGGTTCCTGGTCTGCCTCCATGGGGCGTAAGTGGGGCAATGTTGGGCCTCAGCACGGGTCCAGCGGCTAAATGACCAGATGAAAAACGGTACAGGACATAACACAAATTCAATACAGACACTTTTAAATCTCTGCCTTTCCCAGCAAACTGGCACACCCACAATGTAAGCAACGCGGAGATGGGGGAAACCCCTGGTGCCACTAGACATCAACACACTTCACCTCATCAGACCAGGCAGAGGAATTATCGAATTCTGTCATCCTGAACAAGTCTCTCTCCTCTTTCTGTGAATACGTTACTGATTTTGGGCTTAAAATGAAAGAAAAGTCCAAATTATCATCTTCTCACCTAGAGCACAAGCAGACCTCAATCAAGCAGCCTCTCTGCAGCCCTCCATTGCGGGGCATGTTCTCGTCACCACTCATTCCGTAGAATTCCTAGGAGTGGTAATGGACGAAAGCCTAACGTATAAGGAACAAATCCAGCAACTGCGTTCAAGAGATATTACGGACTTTCTGGGGTATGAAACTTGATCTCTGTAGAGCGCACAACAAGGAAACAGTCAGAAATTTCTCCTCTACTATTTTAGTTCTGTCATCAGTTATGGTATAGAAGTTTGGTCGGCTGCTCCTATGTCCAGTCTGAAGATACTCCGGGGTCTGGAATTCTGGGTCCTAAAGTGGGCCAACAATTGGGCTCACCTGCCCTATACAACATCAAAATCACAGCTCTGCATAAATAAATAAATAAATAAGATCTTTATTGTACAGTACATCGGTACACGCAGGTACCACGACCATACAATACCCTTCACGGCACCATGCCAGGGGTTAATCTGAGATACACCCCGGCCCAGGACGTGGCATATGCGAGGAAGATCACAATGGCGCTTAATCTGTGCTCCGCTGCTCTCGACTTCGTTAATATCTGGGAAATGAAATCGTAGGCTGGAAAATCCCTGGTAGAGCCCTCAGGAACCGTCCAGTGCTCTGTTCTAACCTGCAGAAGCTCTCGACCTTGAAGCGACGCTTCCCGAACGCATCATTGGCGCGATGAAATCCGCAAACATTGATTTTGATGTGTGGTCCAGAGATTCTGCCTCCACAGAGAAGAAAAGCGCAAATCCATTGTAAAGTGCAGTCAGCATTCCTGCAATTGTCAGCGGAATAACTCCCAGTGGAGGTGTCCAGACCAGACTGTCTCAATGTGTTGCAGCTTGGATATGATAACCATGAAATCTATTTGCTATAATGGAATATAAGCTCTGTATAATATTATAAAATCCATTGATTGGAATATTAGCTGTGTATATTGCACTGTCTAAGTATTTGCTGTGTACCCACGTAGTTTGTATGTACTGAATGTAATGTGTACAGTTAATTGAAAGATTCCTCTGGTTGCCTGTACCGGGAATCGTGTCCTGCATTTCTACATAAAGAATTTTATTATTATATCTGGGAAATGAAAATCCCCCATTTTAAGACTCTCTGATTTACTGGCCCACTCTATTTCCCTGTACAGTTCCTTATTATACTCATCAGAGTCATTAGGCCTATAACACACTACTACTGTCGAGTTTTTTCCAGCAGGTGGCGCAAACCAGAAAGACATTTTAAATGAAAGAAAGATGGTTAGACGATAGACTGAATATAGCGAATTTATAGTTCGGCAAAATGGATAAGTTACCACCCAATCTTGGGGATGGACTCGGAGACTTTGTGCGGTTTTAAGAAGAGTTGGGCAGACACCCCTGGATGGAACCTGGTGATGTTCTATAAGTTCATACTGCTTTTAAGTAAGCCAACACTTTGTACTGGACGCAAAAAGGTTGGAAAAACAGGTTTCGGTTCGATTATTCAAACTAGTTTCGCTTAAATGAAGCAATTTTTGGTTAAGGCTTCGTTTGGACTCGTTCTGACACGGGTTCAGTCGGCACTGAGGTTCATTTGTTCAGTCATCGCAGCACTCGGGTGACCTCTTCGGATGTATTAGAATAAAAGATAAATTTGCAGTTGAAGGCGTTTGCTGATAGCGCGTCGAGTGTAGTGTAGGGGGCGCTCACATCGTTGTATGTTTTAGCGAGCACTTCCGGAGGTAAAAGAGAAAAGTAAACTTCGCTCCCTCGGCAACGGAGAAGCATCCTCGTCGACCTTCGAAGCTGCGAAGATTAATTCTCTCTCTCTCTCTCTCTTTCTCACGAGTGTCCACTCAATCTTGCTCGGACACTGCCCTGTCGTGCACTGCGCTGGAGTGAACCGCTGATGTGTCGAGGAAAATCCGTAATTGCAAACTGCCCGCGAGCAGTGAGCCTCTTAAAGAGGGCCGCGCCATCTGGCCCCTTTATTACGCCGGTAATTATAGGTTGCCATGGCAATCCTCGACCGGCGATAATGGCTGCGATGTGCAGAGTGGGCGCGCAGAACAGCCTCGTTTCAGCTCGCTCACAAGTGTTTCGATGCGGATAATAACCCGTCCGAGTATCGACGCGGTTTTGTAGCGGAGACGGACACGAGATGTTGGGCAAAGGTGCGTGTCATTTGGGGCAATCTTGGAATCTAACGAGCCATCATTAAGGACGGAGATCTCTTGCTGCATGAGGCGACGGGGGGGGGGGGCGAGGGAAAGACATCTTCGTTTTGCTTTGAGATGTTCGATGCGGTGGAACCTCTTCAGAAACCCCAGACGGAGAGCACCAACAATCACACCGCGATTAAAGCTTTTGTCGAATGAGGTCGGGCGATGCAACGTGGAGGACAGATGGACAGAGAGAGAGAGAGAGAGAAACGTGTGGTAATAACTTAATCGTCGCAGTTGTTACGGTGATTTAGCGGGACCACGACCGATTGGTGAGGGGTTGATAAGCGGCGATTGCTGGGCAGTCACGTGACCTGTGGGATTAGCGAGTGCATCCCTGGGAGAGGAATAAAACCGGCGATCGATGGCGAGAGCAGAACAATGTTTGCGAGTGGCCGGGGCGGTTTCAATGGATTAGATGCGGGCGGCCGCGAATTTCCGTAGAGATTGATGGGTTCAGCCGTGAATTGGCCCCAAACGGAATGTTGTGTAGGATTTAGCCCGGAGGCGACCACAAGAAGCATTCTGTCAGCAATCCCGCGCTATATATGTATTGATGACCTCGCGCAAAGCCTCTCTTGCGAGGCTCATTATTCGGCGATGACACAGCTGCTTGGACAGGCGCCAGCAGCGGGCCGAATATAAAGCCATCTTGCCGAATGAAGACGACCCTTGCCACATGCGCCGCCGGAGTGAAGATAAATGCCGCTCTAACAAGGCGCCATTTATTTTCTTTTCGGAAGGGGTGAGCGTATAAAGTTTTAAACTGGCGCGTGAGTGGAAAGTGAATTCGGAACGCTAAACCCAGAGTAAGGAGGTGGGAGGGGGGGGGGTTTATGCGAGTTCACAACTTCAGAAATTACGTCGTTTCCGGCGTAATTGCGACCATAACGCGGAGGTGACGCCCTCTAGCGGATACGGTGCAATTATATTTTTCCGCGCATCGGAAATACGAAAAAGTGCGCATGCGTAATGGATGAGCGGTAGTTTGAGCCCTCGTTTGCGATTTTTGTTCAATCACTCGCCGGGATTTTTCCGCTCGGAATTCTGGGAATTAAAGTCGGAAGTGCCATAATGACAGATAAAGCTAATTTGACTGGACGTCTCGTTTTAAAACGCAAGTTTGCGTCCTGCAGGGCCCCGCCACCCTTCCTATTAAACGGATCAGACCGGTTTTCTTGGAATCGTAAGTGGATGGCAAAAAGAGGGTCGCCCTCCCCTCGCCCCGGCAGATAAGCACTTATAAATATTGACAGTCGCGGGGAAGGCGCGCGATCTCGTTTCCAAGTCGAGTAGGGGAGGCTCTTTGGATGACGACGCCAGGGGGGGGAGAGTAACGGAACGTCCCCAATTACGAGCACAGAGAGGCAATTACCTGGATGGCAGAGATCCCGGAGCTGTGTCAACAGTGTCACTCCACAGCAGCAGCGCCTTGTTCGCACCGACGGCGCTATCTGCTCCGCTAAAGCTGTTGACACACGTCTTCCGGAGAGCCCACTTAATGATGACGGCGCCCGATGTCACTCGCCCGGGATAAAAAGGTTTGGCCGACCTGCGGCTGATGAGAGTGACATCCGCGGACCTCTTCCTCCATCCGGCTACTCGGACATTACACGAGGCGAGACGTAGAACGTGCCGCTGGTCCGGCGTGAGCTAAGCTTGCGCGACGCTCCTCCTCCTCCTTCAGGGGATCTTAGTTTCGTCTTAAGAAGTACGCTTAGAAATCCTGGCTGGAGTGTAATGACTTCGGTGGGGTACTGTTAGAAAAGCGTCGCGTGCTTCCACACTTTCCACGTGACAATTCGGAGACGAGCTTTATTTATTTTTATTTTCAACTTTTCTCACTTTCTCAATTTTCCACAACAGCACATTTTGTACGTACGTAATGTGCTGTTGTGGAAAAATGTCCCCAATATCATCAATATGCATTTATATCTTTTCAAAAAGCCAAAGGAGTCATTGACCAATCCACAAAAAAAGCGTTTTAAAAGGGACATCTCCGGCTACGGCCAATCGTATTATTAAACAGCATCCGGAGAAGATTAAAGAGCCACCCCCCTGGGAGGTGCAATATTTATCTCTATTGAATTTATCTCTATTGAAAATGTTTGAGAAATCTATCTTATCAACACTGATCCACCAATGCTTCTCTCATGGACCTAATCATCTTCACTGTGATCCCTAAAAGATCTACATGTCATATGAATAGATAAATAAATAAATTTTTCATTTCTTGAAACTACAGCAAGCCCATCACAGCGCTAGGCTAGGGGCATAAATCAGTACAAAGGAGACAAATATATATAACAAAAAAAAAAAAAAATACATAGGATATTCTATATACACATTAACAAGGAATATGAATTATAATGATCAAAGATTCCTGGCGCGTGCGCGAATGGTTACTGTGGTGTTGTGTTTGTTCTCCTGCAAATGTATGCTAGAATGAATGATTCAAGTTGAATCTGTTCCAACACTTTGATACACTATGGGTCAGCGAGCGTTACTCTTCACAACTCTGAAAAAAGAAGTACTCGAAAGATAGTTTTCAAGCGTTAGTAAACGAAAATTATGTTCCTCTTCAACAAGGTATCTCATATAGTTTCTATAGGCAGCCACGAAGCTGGGAAGTTTTCAGCGTAAGGATTACTGTCTCGCAGGTTAACCAAGGTCAGTCACTTTACTGTTTTTGTCTGATTATTGCCCGCAAGGTCACCTGTCATTGTTCCTACAAAGAGGACCGTGCCTTTCAAAAGACTACTGATTAATCTGTAGTGGTGTGACCTTGAGTACTCCGTGTAGTTCAAATTAGGACTGTTCTAAGCTTATCTCAGGAATCGCACTTAAATCTTTGAATGTATTTTAAAGAATTCTAAAGTATTTCAACTAATTCTCTAATTAGTTTACTGTAAAATTAGTTCAAATAGCAATAATATTGTTTCGAATATTGCATATTGTATATTTTGCATTTAATTTTTCATTTTAACTTTCACATTAAATTTTCATCTTAATATAAAAAAAGAAATTTATTGTTTTCACACTGTTAATTACAATGGCTCCGCAAGTGCAAATTATTTGCCATATGTGTAAAAAGAAATGCAAAGACTTCCTCCAATGCAATGCGGAATGCGGTCTTGTGTACTGTATAAAATGCATAGATTTGTCAACCGTAAACTGGAAAAAGATGTCACAGGCAGCTATCGACTCGTGGAAAGGTCCCTGTTGCATAAATTACAGGCAGACGAAGAACAAACATACGAAAAATGAAAATAACTCAGGATCAACCCCAACGGATCTTTTAAGTTTTTCCGACGGTGAATCTCAGAGTTTCACCTCATTGTCAAATGGCACTCAACATAGTGGGCCATCTGAGGACATACCTCATGACGTGGTATCAGAGCAGACAAGTTGCTCCTTCTCTCACCTTCTTAACCACGAAGTCTCACAAGTTGAAAAGCCAAATGAGATGACCACGAAAATGATTTTTCAAATCCTGGACACTCAAAAATCCTTGATGGCCTCTCTTCTTGACGAAACTAAAAAAATGAGGTCAGAAAACGCCCAACTTCGCGAAATAAATTATAGCTTACTACAAAAAATTTTGGATTTAACAAATCTTATTCAAAACTCCAGTAGATCCGTCAGTCCTACAAGAAACTTGGCGAAATCTATAGAAAATCCCACATTTCAACCGACTCCTATAGCAGAAGCCACTTATGCATCTATTGTAAGGCAACCTCCACATCCTCCAGTATATGCTCCAGTTACTAGTCAATCTCAGAAAGCGTGTAAATATGGCAATAGATCTGTCAATCCACTCCTAGAAGATGTCATTTTCTCCAGGAAGCAGGCAGATCACATCAAAGGACAACGGAATCAATCTGCCTCTAATCAGACAGGAAGACATCGACACATCCCTGCTGTTGTGGGAACAGCTACCAACTCATCAATCAGAGCAGTCCCTAGAACTAAAAGTTCAACCAAGGGTATTTTCGTCTCGCGACTCGAACCCCAACTGGGCGGTACAGAAGTACAGCAGCATATCCGAACTCAACTGCAGATAGAAGTAAATGTAATAAAAATGAATTCCAAACACGATTCGTACAGCTCTTTCTATATTCAGTGTCAACAAACGGATTTTGATCTATTACTAAAGGATCACTGCTGGCCTGAGGGAGCCATCATTCGGCCTTTCTATGGACGCCCCCCTCTTCCTCGTACTGGGTCATCAGCCAGTGACTCAGCTATCGAAACTAGTCAACGGGATTGACAATTCGAGCATTTTTCAGATATTCTGGAATCTCAACTGGAAAGAACTTCGATAAATGATTCATCAATCTCTTCATCCTACCAGAATTTGAATGACTCTAACTCTTGTGAAAATACCTTTCTGCCATGTCACTTGCCAACAATTAAACCAAATAACTTATGCCTTACTACAGCATCAAAAGATGCAATTACTGTATTCTATATGAACGCACGCAGTCTTGTAAAACATAATGATGAAATCCTCGCTCAACTGACATCGTGGAATCTCCATCCAGACCTGATGGTTTTTACTGAGACCTGGTTCTCTCCTGAAGTTTCAGTCCGATTTCAAGACTATGCTCTCTTTCACAGCTGCAGATGTGATTCTAAAGGGGGTGGAGTTGCTATTTACGTTCACAATCATCTGCGATGCTCTGCCTTTCCTATCACAAATCTGCCTGATCAAGCTTGTGAAATCACTTTTATCCGCATTGCTTCTCTGGTGATTGGGTGTCTATATCGACCTCCCTCAGCTTCAGTCAACAGTTTCTTTGTAACTCTTGACAATATTCTATCTCACTTCACAAGCAAATCCCTTAGTCTTCTGCTGATGGGAGACTTTAATATTAACATACTTCAAAGCTCTTCCTCTCAAGTGCAAGACCTCCTAGATGTCATTTCTTCCAATGGTTTTTCTCTTCTGACTAACGGAATTATCCCGACTAGAATGGGAGAGTCCCACAATTCCCTTCTTGACTTCGCAATTGGGGAATGCTCACTAACCTACGCAGTACTGGATGCAACCATTTCTGATCATCGTCCCATCTTAATGGTAATTGAAAATGAAGAAATTGTGGAAGAGATCATGCACAATTACAGATCTGTGACTCCAGGCTCTCTCAATCAGCTCTGTTATGATCTCCAGCAGTCTTCGTGGGATGGGGTGATTAGCACAGATGATCCTGAAATTGCGACGAACTTCTTCTTTGAGCATATCCTAAATAGTTACGAAAAATGCGCGTCATACATCAGGATCCCAGGGATTAAAAAGACCACTAGGCCAAGACGGAAATTATGCCCATTTATGTCAAACAAAATTTGTAACATGCTAAAGAAAAGGGACAAACTTGCAAGAATTGCTAGAGAAACAGGAAAGGAGGCGGATAAAAACAAATACACAACGTACAGAAACAAAGTCACCGACACTATTAGGTCGGAGAAAAGGAAATATTATAGTTCCCAACTTAAAGGCGTCATCACAAGCAAGGAAAAGTGGACAGTCTTGGACAAGCTACTACCTGGAAGGAAAACGAAATCACAGAGCTACGTTGGAGATGTAGTTGAGAACGAGGTACTCATTTCGGATGACCAGGAAAAAGCCGCAGCCTTCCGTAATCACTTCATCTCAAGTGTGAATAACCTTTTTAAAGACGAAATTGACTCTAGAGATAATGCAACGAGTGAATCTGTCAAGCACTCAATGAGGAGCTCTTTTTTCCTCGCTCCGCTCTCAGATCAAGATATTTTAGAAGCAGGACATCAACTAAAAGAAAAGGGAGCCCCTGGCTTTGATGAAATATCTCCTGCTCTGCTGAAAAAGGTCCTTAACTCAATTCTAACACCACTGAAGTATATTTACAATCTTTCCTTTCAATCTGGTAAATTCCCGTCTCAATTCAAAAAAGCAGTCATTGTTCCTGTTCCTAAGGGAAAAAATTGTAACTCTATCACCAAGTTTCGTCCAATAGCTCTTCTCTCAGTTTTTGCAAAATTATTCGAAAAAATTCTTCACGGCAGACTCATGGGCTTCCTGGAAGTCAATCAGCTTATCCATCAACAACAGTACGCTTATCGTTCAAAAAGATCAACTGACCTGGCAATTGTTGACTTCTGCTCTAGGATCACGGACTGTCTTGAAAAGGGTCACTATGCAATAGCACTGTTTCTAGACCTATCAAAAGCTTTTGACTGCATAAATCACAATATCCTACTCAACAAGCTCAACAATCTTGGCTTGAGAGGAAAAATTAACCTTCTCATTGAAGACTACCTTACTGATAGGCCATTTGTCGTCAAAACAAACCAGTCCTTTTCAGACATTTCTTATTTCTCCAGGGGAGTACCTCAAGGCTCACTTCTCGGACCTATCCTATTTGTTCTTTACATTAATGAATTTCTCTCTCATCTTCCATCTTCCCACCTAGTAGCGTATGCCGATGACATCTCTATTCTAATCACTGATAAAGACCCTAACCAACTTCAATGCAAGATCTCTGCCCTGCTCTCTGAAATGCATAGTTGGCTTCAAAAGAATCAGCTGATACTAAACCCAGAAAAATCCAAATATATGGTGTTTAGGACCAAAAATAAACCATTAAATATTGATTTCGAAATAACATACAAAGGAAAACAACTGGAAAGGGTGAATGATACCAAGTTTCTAGGAATCTGGCTAGATGACAAGCTGAGTTGGGATAAACAAATGATCACCTTACGAAAGAAGACTTCGTCACTAGCAGGAATACTCGCCCGAGCCTCTGCCTGGGTACCTCCTTCCCTTCTCAGACTAGTATTCCTTTCCTTAATACAGCCTCACGTCACATATGGAATCATCTCATGGGGTACGACCAGTCAACATAACCTTAGGAGAATCAATTCAATCGTCAATCGATGTGTTCGTTCAATTTTGGGCCTTCCCTGGAATGCATCGGTGACTTCGAGATATAAGGAAGCGAGACTCTTAAGCATCTACCAACTGATACAAAAAGCTGAGGCGGTCTTTGTCTACAATGCTTTGAAAACACCAAACTTTCCTCCTCTCTTCAGATCCTTTTTTATAACAATAGAAGAAGAAGGAATAAGATATAATTTAAGAAATGAAGCGAACCTGAAGGTTCCGCTTTTTAGAAAAGCCATAGGTCAAAAAAATATAAAATACAGAGGCGCAAAAACCTGGAATAATCTTCCTGAAAACATCAAAAATGCCATTTCACCAAACAGGTTCAAGAAGCTCCTAACTGAACACATCACCAGGAATGTCTGATCTAAATCACCTTCCACTGAACTCCTGAACTTTCCACAATGCATACCAGTTTGGAAATTATGTAAACAAGTTGAAGGAATAGCTGTCAAAAAGCTTGTAACTCTATACGCAATTATTTCATAATTTTTTTTCTTTCATACTTGTTATTGTAAAAGTACTCACAATGTAATTATAAGTACTGTTGTTAACCACGCGACATGTGTGGTTGGTTTACGAAGTCTCTGTACTGGAATGTAGAAATATGTCCGATTCATGGTGTATCTGGTTTGATTGTTATCTTTTTCAAAGGGAACACCCCCTATAAAGCCTCTGGCTTATGTGTTCTCCCTCCCTTCTTGCTGTTAACTCCCAACAATTGTAACACAAAATAGGGATAAATAAATTATCAATTATCAATTATCAAAAATATATATTGCAGAACATCACATTTGGCTCTCGGATGTAGTTACTGGGTTGCAGGCAGGCAGCGGTTTGTATTTCTCACAATCAATGTTGTGAGGATTTATGAGGTGAAGGGATGCATTGGGGAACATCCTGTCCATTTGTTTTAGTCTGGAGAGTTTGGATTTGAATTGTTGTTGGTTTCTTGAGTTTTCTCTGTTGGTGAGAGCTATTATGTTGGTTAGGTTTGTTGAATTGGATGCAGAAGTAATTAACTTTGCAAGAAGCATGACTCCAGACTCGTTGATCATCTGTAGCAGAGGCCTTGTTTTTAAGTTTTTATAAAGCTGTTGCCTGGATATTGTACGGGGAAAACGAAGTTTATTGTTCAGCCCTCTAAGAACCCAATACTCTAGCGCAAGGAATTTTTTTGCGGTAAGTTGAGGAGCACCAGACCAAATTTTGGAGGCATAGGACAGAATGGGAGAAATGCATCTCTGAACATGGTTAATGACTGTTTTTCTATCTTGAATCGCCGCTGTTTCTTGCTTGATCAGCCATCTTGATTTTTGAATTTTTTTAGCAACATATAAATAGTTGGCATTAAAGGAAAGAGAGATTTTTATCAAAAACAACTCCTAGGTCTTTGTGAGCAAATACGTTGGGAATTGAAACATTTGCAATTTTAATTTCTATGTGGTTTGGTTGTTTCTGTTAGGAATAAGTTAATTGAGCAGATTTGTTTGCATTTATAGTCAGATTGAGATTCTTCAGATACTTGATGATTCCGCACATCTGTAAATTCGCATCGTGGCTATAACATTGGAAACGTCATCACAGGATTTGGAAATAATAAACAACTTTAAATCATCGGCATAAGCCAGCAGATTTGGATTTTCTTGTTGAAGTGGTTGTAGAGATGCTGAAAATATAACACTGGAGAGGACACCTCCTTGAGGAATGCCTGTTGAGGTTGTGACGAGAATATTATCAGTATTAGTGGGGAAGATGAGATTTCTATGATTTAGGCTGTACTGTAGATAGGATATAACCATTGTGTCATTGAGGAAATGATTTTTTAGTATTTCAATGGCTTTCTTGTGATCAATGTTGTCGAAAACACCTTTGATGTCTAAGTAAAAGACATCGCATTGTGCTTTATCCTGAAACGCAGTTTGGATGCGCACAATGGTGTCAGCTAAGCTTGTTGTTGTGGGCCGCCCTGTAGGACCAAAATGCATGTTGACAGGTGCATTAGCGAACATCGCATCCTGAAGATATGGCAGCATGAGCTTATCAATAATTTTAGCGATCATTGACGATACAGCAATTGGACGATAGCTTATATTGTTATTACTAGTAGCCTGTTTTGGAATCGGTAATTCTAAAAGTCTTCCATAGTCTTGGAAGGAATGGCTGGGAGATGCCACTGGAAATAATATGAACGAAAGAATGAATGATGAATGCGCTGGACATTTTAATAATAAAACTAGGGATGCCGTCAGGGCCTTCACTACTATCAATTCGTAATTGGTTAATAATTTTCTGAACTGTATTCTTGTTTACAAGTTGATGATTAGCAGGGCTTGACTAGGAAGCATTTCATGTTGAACGCTATTTGCGTGTTTATAAGAATTGAATTCTTTAAATCTGTTTTGCCTGTGTTCATTGCAGATGTCAAAATTGCATGTTTCCATATTGAATTTTATCCATTCCAAAGTCTGGTCATGCTGCGAGGTAGCTCTTATTTTTGAAGAAAGTGCTCTTTTATTATGCTTCAGCCTGAACGTTAAATAATTTTTGTACGCTGAATTGTTTTTAGCTGAAACAGTGCTCTGCTCATTTTATACTTTATGTATGTTGATGAAGTGCCGTACTTCTTCCACTGCCTGTGGCATTTTTGTTTCCTTTTAAAGTATGGTTTTAGATGAGATTTGAACCACGGTTTGGATTGAGAAGAAAGTCTTACAAGTTTGGATGCCGACTCTGTTTTTAATTGATTTAAACATTTTATTAGTAGAAACGTGGCGTCCTGAACAGGTATATTTTTAAGAGAATCCCATGGATAGTATTTTAAGAGCTGCAAAAACTTTTCTTTCTGAAGGAATTTAATTGATGATATTCTTTTAGTGCTTTCTAGAAGGGGTCGAGGATTCCCACAGCAAATTGTTGCTTGCAATTCTATACTTTTGTGGTCAGATCCAAATGTAATGTTGCTACTACGCTTTTCTTGAAGTTGAAGATTGGAGTAAACTAGATCAAGCGCTTGATAACCTCTTGTAGCAAGGACGTCGATACTTTTAGCTCCTATTATATGTTCCTACTGGACACCCTATTCAAAATCCAAACTGCTCTCAACAGCAAATCTCAGCTGGACGCCATCTTCCTTCACGTATAATAATAATACAATTCTTAATAAGTTTAATCTTATACATTCGTAATTCCACGCACAGAAAACCAGAAGAATTTTCGAAAACCTCAACTGTGCACGTGAAATACAAAGTTCAACTACAAAATATGAAAAGAGAAAATTAATCGTAATTAAAACAAAGAAAGCTACGAATTAAGCATAACATAAAACGACATCAGCATACAAGGACCGGCACTTGCACACCTGTCCTCTACATATATTAAGATTAGCCAAGATATCATGGCGATATGACTTGTCACTACACCATAGGTCAATGTCAATGTTGAGCGATTTAAGAGTGTCCAAAGTCACATTTGGGAAGTGTCCATTGAAAGCTTTGAGCGCATAGAATATGTTTATTGCAGGCAGTGAATAGTTGGATGGATGCAAGAATACCCACAACAGCGACAATGCTGGGGGCTTAACATAAAATTAACCGTTCCCCGATGATTCGTCTTCTGTACGATTTGTCCTCTAAGAACTTTTTGCAGTCAACATCCATCTCCAGGACATTGTGGAGCGACAGATTCTGCCCGTGGACATAATAATAATAATAATTTATTTATCCTTATTTAATGTTACACTTTTTTGGAAGATAACAGCAAAAAGGGAGGGAGAACACATAAGCCAATGGCCTTTTAGGGGATGTACCCTTAAAAACTGATCAATATACAAATATACAATTGAAAAATGTACAGTTCTGAAATTGTACAGGTAATGTTCAACAGAAAAGACAGAAATAAATTGGAGTGTTTTGTACATTTCTTTACAGAAGACTTCGAAAAGCATCACTACTTATAACATCATTGCGGACATTTTTACAATTAAATGAGGAGAGAAAAGGAAAATGATGAGATGTCTGCACAGAAACTATTTGCCCACTGCTTCCTTTAACATTTGTACTTTATTTCCATGTTGGTGTTTGTAAATCCAGGAGTTGAGTGGAATGTAATTTGAATCAGACATCCCAGGTGATGTGTTCCATTAGTAGTTTCTTGAATTGATATAGTGAAGTGACGTTTTTGATTTTTACGGGAAGTTTGTTCCAGGTTTTAGCACCTCTCTATTTTATGCTTTTCTGAAAAGCGGAATCTTCAGGTTGGCTTCATTTCTTAGATTCTATGATATTTCTTCTTCGTCTGTGGTTATGAAAAAGGATCTGAAGAAAGGGGGGAATGTCTGCTGTCTTCATAGCATTGTAAACAAGGATAGCCTCGGCTTTCTGCAATAGCTGGTAGATGCTTAGGAGTCTCACTTCCTTGTATCTCGAACTAACCGATGCGTTCCAGGGAAGGCCCAAAATTGAACGAACCCATCGATTGAGAATGGAGTTGATTCTCGCGAGGTTTTCTTGGCTGGTGGTACCCCATGAGATGATTCCATAGGTGAGGTGCGGCTGAATTAAAGAAAGAAATACTTGTCTGAGAAGGGAAGGAGACACCCAGGCAGAGGCCCTGGCGAGTATTCCCGCTAGTGACGAGGTTTTCTTTTGTAGGGTTACCATTTGCTTTGTCCAACTTAGCTTATCATCCAGCCAGATTCCGAGAAACTTGGTTTCATTCACCGTTTCAAGTTGTTTTTCTTTGTACGTTACGTCTAACCTTGTGTTAATAAAAAAAAAAAAAAAATCAATATTTAGTGGTTTGTTTTTCGTTCTAAACGCCATGTATTTTGATTTTTCTGGATTCAGTATAAGCTGATTCTTTTGAAGCAAGGCAGAGATTTTGAGTTGGAGCTCATTAGGGTCTTTATCTGTGATTAGGATGGAAATATCATCGGCATACGCTACTAGGTGAGAAGATGGAAGAAGGGAGAGAAATTCATCGATGCAAAGAACAAATAGGATAGGTTCGAAAAATGAGCCTTGAGGTACTACTCTGCAGAAATAACAGATGTCGGAGTATGATTCATTTGTTCTTACGACAAACGGCCGATCAGTAAGGTAGTCTTCAAGGAGAAGGTTAATTTTCTCTCTCAAGCCAAGATTATTGAGTTTGTTAAGTAGAATATTATAGTTTATGCAATCAAAAGCTTTAGATAAGTCAAGAAACAGTGCTATAGCATACTGACCCTTTTCAAGACTATCAATGATCCCTGAGCAGAAGTCAACAATTGCAAGATCATTGGACCTTTTAGAGCGATAAGCAAACATACAGTTGTTGATGGATGAGCTGATTTTCTTCAAGAAAACTCATGAGTCTGCTATGAAGATTTTTTTCGAATAATTTTGCAAAGACTGAGAGTAGAGCTATTGGGCGAAAGTGGTTGTAGAGTTACAACGGTTTCTCTTTGGAACAGGGATGATTATTGCTTTTTTGAATTGAGACGGGAATTTACCAGATTGAAAGGAGAGATTGAATATATACTTCAGTGACATAAGAATTGAGCTAAGGACCTTTTTCAGCAGAGAAGGAGATATTTCATCAAAGCCAGGGGCTTCCTTTTCTTTCAACTGATTCCCTGCCTCTAAAAACTCTTGATCGGAGAGGGGACCGAGAAAAAAAGAGTTTCTCATTGAGTACTTGGCAGATGAGCGACAGATTGGCAGGAATCTGTCGCCTATCCTGAACCTCCACGCCACAGATTGCATAGAAGGGAGGGCTCTTAAGGGTTTCGGGGGGATGCTCCAATTGCACATCTGAAAACTTGGTGTATTGGTTTCACCCGCTATCATTTTAATTGACACGAGAAAGCAGAGGGTGAAGATCCATTTCGTGACTTTTCAATAAACACCAATTGTGGGTATCTTAAAAGAAAACTGTGCCAAGTATGTAATCAGATTCTAAAGTCTGCTAATGATGGTTTCGGAAGCAGATTCAGGTCGGGAGGTCCCGTGGATCCGATAGAGGATCAAAAAAAAAATAATAATAATAAATAAATAAAAATATATTATATTAGGGTTACCTGTAAATGATTACATTAACCCGTATTCGTGTCTGTAAATTGCGTGTGTTCTCTGGTCGATTTGCCTATTTTGATGGACGAAAACACCTCAGTTTCTGGGGAAAAAAAACCTTGCCATCTACGCCTGAGACCGACTAACTCAGCCACGGAGTGAAAAAAGCCCATTAAAGTTCTTCGCGTCTATGTTGTCGCGTCTATGGATGTCTATGTTGTCGAATGCAGACTCGATATCCAAATAAATTATCCCAATTAATGGTGGGGAGATCGTTGATGACTATTTCAGGTTTCAAGAATTTTATAGAAAAACGGGATTCGAACCCGTTCCTTTTCCAGCCGGTATGAAGAGGACGGTGACGATAGCACTGTGCTACCGCACAGTCGATAGAGGAGCTTCAAGTCGTCTGCATAACTGATAAATTCTGTTTGCTGGCACAGGAACCAGTGGATGGTAGCTGTAAAGAGGAACCCTGAAAGAACTCCGCCCTGGGGGACACCTACGCAAATTTTCCTTGTGAATGATTTTTTATTCACAGTCAGATGAAGGACCCTGGTCGTAAGTAGTGACCAAGAATTCTAGTGTATTGCCTTTGATCTGGTGTCCCTCCCCAACAAATTTTCAGGATGTCTATGTTGTCGAATGCAGACTCGATATCCAGATATACAATTGCCATCTGAGCACTATCTTGTAGAGCCCCAGAATGGTTTTGGTTGCCAGCAGGTTGGTGATGGTGGACCTGCGTTTCACGGCATTGAGAATAAATAGTGATTTACATGGCAGAACCTGGTTGGTTAGGATGGGAAGAAGGCATCTCTCCATGACTTTGACGGGACACGAGGCTTTCATTATTGGCCTGAATTGTAATATTGAGGTCGATCCTTGTGTTTTGGGGATTGGTCGGACAATACTGTATATTGGTTCCAGGCTGTTGGAAAACGTTGCATTGTGAAGATTCTATCAAGGATTCCTAGAAGTGCATCAATGATGAAAACACCAACGTTCTTAAGGTTGAGAACTATCCTATCCGGTGCAAGACGTTGGTGGGATATCATTGATGACCTGGATAAGCTCTCTTTTGTAATGGTGATGGAAGCGAGGACATCTCGCTGACAACTGTTGTGAATGCTTTTAAGGTCTGATGCTGACTCTGTCTTAAATCTTATGATGTGTAGCCATTCTGGATTCAGTTATTGAGGGAATTCATCGTGCCTTGCCTTAAACGGTGCCTTCCCGATCTTGATTGTTTTGCCGATGTAGGCTTATCATGGGTAGATTTGCTTCTATTGACCTGGCCACGGGCTGTTGAGTATGCAATCCTGTCTAGTGGGTCTGATGTTGCTTTCCATTTTGCATGTAGCCTTTGTTTATTCTGAAATTCAAAGCTGAGCTGTTTGGTCCACCATGCTTTTTGCTCCGACATGAGATTGAAACTGTTTTTGACCCTGCAGTTCGAGCAATGGAATTCAGCCAGCAGGTAAGAAAGTGCAGCCGAGCTGTGGGTCACATTGATTCAGGGCTTCCGAAGGAAAAATAGATGCTGCGAAGCAGTATTTCTCTGGATTGAGGAGTGAATGAGCTGATCACTGTCTTCTTAAATTATTATTATTATTATCATCTGTTTATTAACCTTAGGCCTATTAACCCTGTTTATTAACCCTGAACAGCCAGTGGGCTAGGAGGGTATTCAAATATATATATATTTTAAATACAGCGTACAATTTTATACAAATTTTTGATATTTAAAATGATGACATTGTATAGAAAATAACATTCACTTAATAGATATTAAATTAAATTTTAATTTAATGTCAATTTAAAATAAAATTGATATTAAATTAAAATTATAATTACAAATGCAGGTTCTACCTATCATTTCTTCTCTCATTACAATTTGCTTTGCTTTTACAATATATTTTGGCATTAAATTATTTCCATTTCTCATTTAAATAAAGCTCACATTTTATAATAATTCTGGTGATTTGGTCAAGATTTCATCGACAATTTGGCTTCTGTATCTTCTATTTTCTCCAAACTTATTTGGATTTATGGAGAAGGTGTTGAATCATGTTACACGGGAACATTCCTTTTTGAGAGTCCAGGATAGTGAGCTTCATCCTCAGTGGAGTTGCCTGCTCTTGTGGTCTTTACTGCTTGCTTTGGGAAATGAGATAACATCCTCTATCGATGGGGTATCAATCTGACGGATTAGCAGCGTAGAGAATGTGCACAGATTTTTTTGAGAACAGTGAGCTTCCAGGGGGTCATGCCTAGATTGACTAGAAGAATAGATTTGAGATAGTGAACGGGTTCCCTCCCAAACGGTTCAGCCACCGCAGAATCCAGTATTCCATCGCCAAGAATCTGTTACGCAGAGAGGCAGGTGCTGAGGACCAGATTTCAGATGCATCTAAATAGAGGGATAGGAGTGAGACACCGATCAATGTATTGACAAAGCAGATTGATGTTGTGGCAGCCTACGAGCTCCTGGCGGATAGCCCAGAATGCAGCGTAGGTCTTCTTCTTCTTTGTCTTCAGGAAGTGATGTTTGAAATTTAAATCTTCATCCTACGTTAACCCTAGGTCAGTATGCGTCTGCGTGGGTAGCACAGTAGTATCGTAACCGTCCCCCCCACACCGGGTGGAAAAGTCCCGGGTTCGAATCCGACCGATGACGTGAAGAACTTTAATGGGCTTCTTTCACTCCGTGGCTGAGTTAGTCGGTCTCAGGCCGTACATAGCGAGGTTTTTTCCCCCCAGAACCTGGGGTTTTTCGTCCAGTAGTTTCGACATATTTACGGGAAACCCTAATATAATAAGTTTTAGGTCCGTATGCGATGATACGTTTGGAATCATCTCGCCGTTAACTACAATTCGGATGTCATTCTTGAACTTCCTCTTCGTAATTGTCATGTCGGCTGACTTCGCATTGTTTAGTTGGAGTCCAGACTGTCCAACTGGCTGTAAATAATCTATTAATTGTTGAATTTGATTGGAGGTTTGATTATTAATTTCTTGAATCTGTTTGGGGTCTTTTGAAATAATAAAAAATTTTAAATCATCGGCGAAGGAGCAGAAATTTGTATGTGCAGCAAAGAATGGTTCAAGAAGAATTGCAAAGAGGGTGGTCGACATTACGCCACTCGGAGGCACGCCCCCTCATTGCATAAATAGTTTTTTGGTGAGATCCATTTTCTATAATTAGCTCTCTTCGGTGTAGTAAAGACTCCACAATACTGACTATTTGATTTGATGCCTTGAAATAATCTTTTAGGATGAATAAAAGGGTAGGGATTGACACAGTACCATAAGCAGATTTAATATAAAAAAAAAAATGTCCAGTTGAGGTTTGTCATTCAAGGCCTTTTGTGCTCTGAAGAGAGAATATCGAGGAGATTTGAGGTCGTGGACCTGTGGTGTAGGAGTGTGTGGAGGTAAGGTAGTCGGTGAGAAAAACAGCTGGATAATTACTGGATGTATTAAACTTTTAATGAAGTACACATCCTATGGCAATTGGACGTAAGTCTTTAGAAGTCTTGGGGTTTGCACTTTTAGGGAGGGGTTTGACATAATAAGATTTCCACAGTTTAGGTATGGCGCCTATCTTCAGAATCTTCCGGAAGATGTTAAGGAGAATATCCACAGTGTACACAGAGCACACCTTGACCATAAACAGTGGAAAGCCGTCAGGTCCAGTTGTACCATTGTTGGGCAGGTCATTTATCACTTCAATGAGCTGTTGCTTAGTAACTATTATATCATCCATAGAATTTAGGGTTTTCCCAAATAGACTAGGCAGGATTGCGATTTCTTTGGTCTCATCCGGATGGACAAAAGATATGCGTGTCCACTCCTCAAATAGCTTTCCTTCCATGTTAAAGTGATTGTTGTATTTCGAGGAAATTCTCTGGGACTTATTAATTTGGGACAAGTTGTAGTGTTGATGTGCTCCTCTCTTGAGGCACAGGAAGTGAGCTCTCTCCCTTTTAAAGGTTTCGTGGTCTGTACCCTTTCTGGATCTTATCCATTTTCTATATGCCTTCTGCTTACGTCTAAAGGCGGTTTTCATGTCCCGATGAAACCATCGCTCGGTTCTCTCGCTAATTCTGACTTGTTTAGATGAACCAATCATGGCCATATGTCTCAACTGCTCAGATAAGGATTGGATTGCCTCTTCAGTGGATAATGAAAATAAATTATCCCAATTAATGGTGGGGAGATCGTTGATGACTATTTCAGGTTTCAAGAATTTTATAGAAAATATCAGTTGAGAGTGGGTATCTGAATTATAATTTCTAACTTGAGTTCCTGATACCGTTGATAATGAGAAGGCACAGGTAATAGGTGAGTGATCGTAAGAAAATGCGAAATGGATGGTCTGACATGAAGACTGTTTCAGGCTGGCTGTCAATGTGAGGATGTCTGTTGCAAAGATTAGATCTAACAGTGCCTCTGTTAGGGGAAAATTTCTGGTAGGTCACATCTACTGCAGCCAGATTAGAAGATAACAATCTGCTAAGACTGTGTTGGCCTGAGTTAATACCTGAGCTTTGTGCCCTTCTGGCACACTGCTGTCCAGGGTGAACACGGTTTCTTTTGGTTAATAAACGGATAATAATAATAATAATATTAAAGTCTCCACATACAAATAATGTTGCTTTGGGGTGACATTGATTAATGATCCAGTTGAAGACCTCTTGTAAAGTGTTCTTAACTGTGGGAGGGGGGATGTAGACTGCGCACACGTCAAGTCTGTGGCCTTGGATGCTGAGTGAAGCTCTTGCAGTTTCAAACAGTTCTGTTTTTAGAGTGGCTGAGCTAGTCAGTGAGAATTTTTGAGTGTTGAAGAGAATGCCTACACCACCACCAGTCGTCCGTTCTCTGGAGGCAAAAATGCCTGAGAAGCAAGCGGGTTGAGAGAATGCGAGGTCTTCTTTGGGGGCAGCCATGTCTCTGTGATACAAATGATGTCATAGAACCTTGACAGCAGACAAATTTCCATTGTCCGAAGTTTATTACTCAGGCTTCTAGCGTTTTGATAGAAAATTGTGCACATTAGAGAAGTTTGGATGTATGTCCTTGTTGGAGCCCTGATGGCCTTCACCAGTCGTCTATGATTCGTTCTGGAGGTATCCTCACCTCAATCTTCATATGTCCTCCCTCGGGCGTTAGTGGCGGGTGATCATGTCGCTGGCAAGCTTCTGTGAGACTGTTTGGACCTTTAAGAAGGTCCTGTTCAGTATAATCTGAATGTTCCTCCCCAAACTTATACTTCATAGCGGGTCTGAGTCAGGTTTTCTTTTCATTATTCGTGGTGGGACGCTTTGAAGTGTAGAAGTGTCACAAATGCGCCTGCAGGCCAAGATGATGCCAGGTTGAGTAGTTTGTAGTTATTTTCTGTTTTAGTGATTTTGAATGATGCTTCGTACGGTTGTTAGGTATTGAGCCTGGTGACTTCTGTGTCGATACCTAAGTCATCATTCAAATAAGTCCACATCTGTTTAACACTTGCCTGGAGACGAAAATTGATTTTTCGTGTGAAGAGATTTTCAGCGGAATCGATGGATTTTCGTTGAGTTACCGGTCCCGACTGTGGGCTTCATGTTGTAGTTGGGCTTTTCTGGTGCAGTTACTGGGTTTTTTGTACGTTTCTGCTTCCCTTTGAAAGGCGTCATCTTAGGAAATTTTGGATGTCCTGGTTTGGTTGTTTTATCGATGCGGCGGCGAGCTGGATGATTTCAGAATGATTTGCTGTGGTGCGGAAATTTCGGGAATGATATTTGGTTGATAGAGAGCCTCTGGTGCCTCAAATCGTAGACTTTACATGCCGGGAATTGGTTGCTCCTCCGATGCGTGCGGCCTGATCCGTAGGCTAGGGGCATTCTTCCAAGGTGACAGGACGGTTGAATGACTAGATTTAAGGACATCTGCAAATGTAGCGCATCGGCTTAATTCTAAGTCTTGGACGGAATAGTTTTGTTCCTGAGACGGAAGAGAATGGATGGTGCTGTCTTTGTGTGTTTGATGTGGAGGTTAGGCGTTCAGATCCTAGTTCTCCAGAGGGGGACGGTTATTACAAGCTCTCAATTCCCGCTCTCATCTACATTCTGGTAAAGTACTTCGGTATTACAAGAAACCTGTTAAAAACGTCAACCTCATCCTTACACCAAGACAACTCATCATCAGCCATAAACCCTACCAACAGGAGTGCGTTCTAACGTGGGGAGTACCGCAGGAGGTGTCCTGTCTGGTCTGCCTGATCGCCGCTGCCCTTGAACCTTTCCTCGCAAGGTACACTGACTTCTCATCATATGCAGACGATCTCAAATTATACATAACATCTTAAGACGCTGAAAAACTCACCTCATAAATGAACGAGTCTCTGTCCTGATCAACAGCTTTGTAGCCTATCTACTGCAAAGAGGTCTGGAATTAAACGTATCAAAATCAGCTCAAATGACATTCACAAAAAAAGAGAATCAAAAATGACATCGCACAACGGATTGCAGATAAGGAAAGTGAATTCTCACACCGACCTCGGCGTGACTTGGGACGAGGGCCTCACTTTTCAGAACCGTTTTTTAACCATCAAACCGAGGACACTCTGCGATGTGGTCAATTCGACAAGAACTGACAGGGTTACTGAACGCCGATGTAGCCGGAAGATACGTCCAGTGGTGCCTACAACCAATTGCACTGTATGCATCATCAATCTGGTCTTCTGCTCCGACGTCACTCTCTGGAGAATCCACATAGCATCCAGAGATATTATTCTTCTTTTTCAGATGCTAACCGGTGTGATTGACGCTCCCAGTCTTCAAGGATTTATCTCTACTCCACGTGCTGTCCAAAGAACTTCTTTCCAAACAACGCAATTGCCCTTTTTAATGATTGGCATTGGACCCTGTGAAATACTCGGAAAGCAATCAGTACAGATTGAAGCGCACAACTTGCTTGAACTATAGAACGGGAGCACTCCTGATGAAACTACTCAGATAAGGAAGATGAAATACTACAGTTAAGAAGAAATATCCAGTAACAAGTGAAAATGCAGCATAAAATCACTGTGAACATCTACTTTAGTAAGAATACTGTAAATAATTTCCTCTTTTAATATTCATCACAGGTTATTGGCCATGGTATCTCTTCTTTCCTGTCTGTCTCTGTTATACTAATCCCATGTTACTAACCTCAACCTGGAAACTCGGTGGGTGACAGCTACATCGGCCTTTTTAGGGCTTTTGTTTCCCTGGACCACAATCTGTTGAAGAGCAATTCACGAAATTACTAATCCCTTCTTCGATCGGCTTTTCCTTATGTACAGTATCCGCAATACCTATCGATGTTATGTACGTCTTAGAGCGTGTATCAAGTCTTAATGTAATTTTTAAAGTCCCTAGCTGTACAGCTCTACTAGGATGTTGATTGTGCTACACAATGAAGACTGAAGCAGCGGGAGCGTATTGGGGACATTGAAACAGGATAGAACCCCGGATGGAACCTCCTGTTCAAACCCAGATTTTGGACACTGAAAAGGATTTGCAGCCCAAAAAAATATAAAGGTTCTGCCTCCAAAATAACCGCAGAACTTATTGCGAGTCTCAGCGATCCCGTTTCTAGAACAGAACTTCATGAGACGAAAATTCGTGGTACAGCCACTGTTGCAAAGCCACTGGCTACTGATGCTAGAAAGATGATGCGATGATACACGAACACAAATGCAAAAGGAAGCAAAGTTTAATCTGGACTATCTTGAGCCAACCATTACTCATAGAGGACAACGAAAAATGGTTTGGACAGCAATATCTTGGTAGTCTTTAGCTCCTGTCATCACCCTGAATGTGTAGATTATTGCCATCTTATTTTGACTGAGTAGATTCATCTGATAGTGAAAGCATTGTTCCCACCAACCGTGCCAAATTTCAAGATGATAATGCTCCAATACATATGTCTCCAATACATATGTCTTATGTCTTATCTTCATTTGAGGAACATAAAACTGAAGATAATCATCTCCATGGCGTGCATAATCACCATATTTAAACGCCATTGAGGCATATTTGGAGAGGAAAACGAGCAGCATCTTTGCTCAACTTTCATCACTCGAGAAGCTTGAAACGTTTCCCCTTGAAGAATGGTCCCCTATTCCTCTAAAGACAATTTAAGATTTATTTGAATCTATTCTACATAGAATGCGAACTGCTTTGATAGAAAAAGGTAGTCCAGCATCATACCAGTGCACACCAGAATCTCTTATCACAGGTTTCCTCTATTTTGTTCACTCTCTCTATGTACAATATGCAATTTACATATGTGTACTATACTGACACCTCATTGCCTCAGTTTCTTTGACACATTTATCTTCCTAATCTTCCAAAAGCATTCCTAAACTAGGTAACCTATGTTTTAGAGGATTAGGAAGGTCAGCCAGATTTGGATTTAAAACCTCCCTGTGCCGGACACGGGCCTGGTACAGACTGTCTTCCAACTGATCCACTTCCTCGGCTTCTATACCCATCCCTGACTCCCCTGCTGACATCATGGAAGTATACTTGGCGTTGACACTTGACTTGCCAAATGTGGTGGAGGCAGTTCCGATTGCTACGTAGAGAGAGAGAGATGTCAGGTGACTCTGGGGCCAACCCGCCTTAAATTCGAGAACATTTAATGTTGAAATCGTGAAAGCGAGGAACGTTACACGCAGGAGAAAATATGAATGTTTCACCTGCATATAAATGTAACGCTTCTCATTGTAGCATTAGATAGATAAATGGGCACAGAGAGAGAGAGAGAAAACAAAAGACTGATTTTTTGCTCCGGCGAGAGAGGGAAGTTGTCGTGACCCGATTCCATCGCGGCAATCTGTTAAGTACGCGCGTGAAATTTATTGTTTTCGCTTTAAAGTTGTTGTGTGGGGGCGGGCAGAGTAAACATCAGGTGCGAGATGGATCCGATACGGGGATAATGCTGTTAGCGCCCGTCAGCCACCGCTGCCGTCTGCCACCGACGTATCAATACGGAGTGCAAATTGAAATCACGGCAAAAAAATTTGAGACCAATTTTGTTCGGAGTGCCCCTGCAGCCAATCGGATTTGTAGGTGGGTGGGGAGGAATTTCCCCCTCCCAATTCTTTTTCTGTCGCAGGAACTGCGTCATCGCGTTGTTTCTCGCCGACTTCCTTGTTGCTAGGGCGCAACACGTTGACTTCGCCGGTTAGTCAACAATTAATGTCACGTGGCGGGCGACAGTATCAACAATGCCGCTGTCCGCGTGAACTGTTGAACGCTGGAGGGGGCAAAAAGCGGCTCGGTCGATTTTAATAATTAGTGACGTCATGAGAAAGCGGAACTTGGTCCACCGGCGTGTTGGATCGCTTTTGCATTTCCGTACAGCAGACGACATCTGTCCCACGCGCCACCACCACACCCGCATGTCCGTTACATCGCCGACACTAAGCCCGCACTTTCTTATTACACGCGCAAAACCTCCCCCTCCATCCCCCCGGCAGCGGCGTGGTTGCCACCTGAAATGCGTCTTAGAAATCTCGTCTGCCATTTAGGCAAACAAGGGCCGGCGAATTTATTCACCGAAAGCGAAGAAAAGGATAAAAACTGAGATAAGGCCAATCTCCGAAAAATTTTAACGCTCGTAATATTTCAGCGGGAGGGTTTCTTGACATCGGCAATATTACGAGGGAAAATAAATAAAACAAATAGAAAGAAAGAAAGAAAGGAATGCTTAAAGCGGTAATACGTTTTTCCGGGGATGTTTTAACTTCTTGATTCCGTGATTGGAAGAAAGAGCGAAGTCGTGCGTGAAATAATTTCGCCATCCCACGCGCCACAAGAAGAAATGCATTTCGCGCGTTGTCACTCTCGACGGTAATCCATCCGGCAAACACGTTTCATATTCGAATATCTCGTGTCATTTGTTACGGCCGAAGCCATTACGATACGCGAGCCGAGCGGAAGATTTAGCTCATCTTCCGAGCCCCTCTCAATTAGGGAAGGGGCCGGCGCAAACACTCGCCGTTGATCGCGCCTATCAATAAATAAATTTGGATTTGGCGGATGCGGCTAATTCTAATCCTTTTCCACTTTGAAACGCTGATTAACAGCGCCGGCACAAATTAGTTGCAATTGACGCCCACTTTTGAAACAGCGACTTCGAACTGCAGAAACGCAGATTCAGTTTCTGTTTGTTGGCCAAAAGATTAATTCAAAGCGCAGCAGACGCCAGTGATGCTTTTCAACCTGTGTTCGTTTGGTGTTTTTTGATTCCCCTCTCATTGCATTGCGTTCCACATGAGCACTTCGAAATTTCTATACGTTCATTAGAAGAATTGACAAACAGTTTTCCAAATTCACATAATTTAGCAACAACAGATTCAAATGCTAAATCTAGACTGGTTTGGTGTCTCAGAGGATCAAAATTAGAGGAATTTTTATTGTCGAATTATTCGATTATACTTAATTACCCACTAACTTCTGAACAATCAAGCATCGATCTTACCCTCACCTCTCCTAGTTTATCTGGCTTTGTTAAAAATTGGAAGGTATCCCCTGAGACTTGTAACATCGTGCATTTGTTTCAACCTCCTTGTGAGTGATAATAATACAACTATTTCCTTAATCCACCCGATTTAAATCGTTTTGCCACGAAGACCAGAAATTGGACAAGGTTGAAAAAATTTCTGCTGAGGGAATTTACTGAGGATAGGAGATTACAGTTAAACAGTCTTTGGAATACACCAACTCAGTACAGAATACTTTGTATAGGGCTCTTAAGAAAACAACTAAGAAAAAGGTAAAGAGAAAAGGATCTAGTCCTTGGTGGATTAACCAGCTTACTACATTGAGAAAACAGGTTAATGATGGATATGGATATGCAAAGACTAAAAGATCCCTTTAGAAATTTACGCAAGGTATTTTAAAACCATTGCTGACGCTAAACAGTCCTATTGGCAGAACCCAGTATCGCAGGCTGACAATTTTGATCCATGGGGACTAATTTAGAAGGTCTGTCGAGACAAAATGGTCAGCCCAGAAATATACAATTCAGTTTTCTTTGAAGACAAACTTACATCTGATTTGCATACCATAATAGAAGCAATAACTGCTATATTGTTTCCAGGAGATAATCTCGATGAGGTTATCAATACAAAATACAAAATCAATTAGACAGGAAAATAATAGGTCCAATGGAAATGAGTAAACTGTACTTTTCAATTTGGATGAATTGGGCCAGGCTGCTGAAAAAATTAATCTTTCTAAATGCCCAGGATTAGACTTGATAGAAAATACAGTTATTAAGAAAACGTTTCAAATACATCCTCTAGTTTTGCTTAATGTATTCAACAAATGCCTTCTGGAGGGGATTTTCCCTGATTTCCTGAAAGTTGCTCTTCTGAAAATCTTAAAAAAAAAACAAAAAAAAAAACAAATAAACCTTCAACTGACCCAAAAGCATACCGTCTCATATCCCTCTTGGGTAATATGAAAGACTTCTAGCCCCACGACTTCAGCAATTACTCTCATTCAATAATTTGATCTCCAACTCACAATTTGGATGCAAAAAGGGCACCTCAGCTGAGGACGCAATATTAAACTTAACCAATGCAAGAATGTAACAACAAACTATATTATGGTCATCTTCATAGACTTCAAGGGCGCTTTCAACTCGTTTGGCTGGAGAGCGTCATCGAGTCTTTAAGATTAGGACCAATTATTCTCTATACAGAGAACCATGACCTACACACACAGATGCTGCAGGACAACCTCCACAAATGAACTGCAGGTTATATCAGGCTGTATTCCTCTCGATCTCACCATTTAGAGGAATGGTTTCATACCTAAAAACGAGACAATCAGTTAAAATCTTCGACATTGAAAACAATCCATTGCTGGACTTTGAGAAAACAAGAGAAAGCAAACCTATGGTCGAAATTCTTAACGGTATGGAGAAACAGATGGCAGCTAAGTGATACTAGCAATACTACCAGGCTATATATATACACGATGCTGCATTTGTTGCCAACAAAGGAGCCAAAAAATGGTTTTAGCCCTTAATTACCACATCCTTTCTATTGACTGGACCCGGGTCGTTTGAAGGAAAACTTTGTTCTTTTGGACTTGAGTCCGATCCCTACTGCACTTGCGGGGAAATGGAAGATTGGAAACACGTGTTACTGTTTTATCTAGCATATCAAGGAGTAAGACTGGAGTTACATCAACTAATGAAGATAATGAAGATAATGTGCACATTTTGGTACAAGATGCCCAGAACTTTATGGCCTTTCTCTGATCGAGTCTTCAAGAGAAGAACTGCTCTAATAAACAACGCAGAAAATACAACTTGAAAGAGTACATTTGAAATTGAGTATTCTTATCGATGTCTCTGTTTGTTTTATTAAGTTTATTCGAAGCTTAATTTTTGATCTATTTGTAAACAATAATGTTATTTGATCAATTTGTATAAGTTCATCTGACTTGAAGGGTAACCGTAGGCTTGCACAAAGATTTTGTTCAATTTGGACTAGTGGTCCTAAAAAAATTTGAACTCTGTTTATCTGTGAAATAAGTATACATGTTTGGTTTGTAGCTGAGCAATTTCAAAGATGATTAACTAACCAAATCGGGCTTCATTTTGTGGGTTTTTGTTTCTCCAAGTTACAGGTTTTATGATGGTCTTTGTACATGGCACACCAACTTGGTGTGTAAAGTTTATTTCTTATTTAAAAATAAGTTGCAACGGAGCGTGTTGCAGGACTGATGCGGGTCAGTCTGGCCACACGAACCTACTGTAAACGCATGATTTTTGCAAAGTGGGCCTCGTTCTAATCGAGGATCCTTTGATACTTGCTGGTGCTTTGTACGTGTCCTACAGATTAGGAAAGTTGGGTCAATCATTTGTATATGCACGTCGCGGATGGACTTAAATAGAACGTAGATGGGAATGTGCGTGTATAAATAAACGAACGAATGAAAACGAAAGTGGCTTTTTCCAAACGATAGAGAAAGTGGTCGCGTTTTGTCGTTTGCAAAATAAGCGACCAAACGACAAAACTTTCCGTTGTGGGAACAGTGTCAACTTTTGCCTCGAATCAAATTGAGTGGGTGGAAGAGCGGCGGCGGCTTCTACCCCGACGCGTGTGGGTCACAAATGGTTAAAATAAATGAAGAGCCAGCCGGCACTGATTGCAGTCCCCCGCGGGGTGCTTTTTGCCCTTTTCTCTCTCCTTCCCGACTGCAGCTGCTGCCTCTCGAAATTCCATATATTAAAAGGTGGGATCAGCCGCACACTGACGCATTACGGCCTCGCTGTTTGTGCGGTGATAAATAGTGCTGGCGGCTCCGAAAAACGGGCATTTACCCAGAATTCAAAACCAGTCGAGGTAAATTGCCGCGATCGCGTTGTTGGCAGTGCGGAGCTCTCAGTCCGCACAGCGGCATTAGGGGCTGAAACGACGAAAGTTAGGGCTAATGGGGATATCCGAAGCCGGCGAAGAGTTGGCCGTCGGAGAAGGATTACGGCTCTTCTTCGGTAACCTCCGCCGAGAGATTGAGATTAATGCGTTCTCGATCCTTTCTCACCATTGCCCGCAACTTCGTCGGCGTGAGTGGCTTGCACGGACAAACGAGGCGACACAAGTGGATCACTCGCGCGTTCCATAACTTCGGCAAGCCCGCCATTTGGGGACAGTGTCACGCGAAAGGGAAATAAAGTGCGGGGAGGGAGGGAGGGAGAGGGGGGACGGGAAGGCAGTGTCCTTTCTAGTTTTGCACGTGCCAGCTGGTGATCTTGTCATAACGCGGGGTGGGGTTGCGGGGTGGAAGGAGAGATTTGGACGGTGTTTACGCCGGACTTTCGCTTAACAGCGTTGACCGCACGCGATGATGAGTCGATTGGAGCGGACATTAATGTGTGGCGCCTTAACCAGTGCCGAAATGAGCTGTTTCTTAGCTGCAGCACGTTCCGTAAGATAGCGTCGAAGCCGCGTCTTGATACTCTGTTACTTAGGGGGAGCTTTCGGAGCGCGCGTTCTTTTCTAAAACAAATAACCGCCTCCATCTCGCACGGCTGCCGACTAACCGCCGAAATAGAGCGGCAGTTAATTACGACTTGTCCACGCCATTTCAAGAGTGAGCCCCCTCGAGTTTTAGGCCCCCCTCTTAAGAGCAAAAAGTTTACCTCGTAACCGGGGATTTTGCGGTTGCGTAATTCCATCGTCTTAAGCGGAAATCCCCGACAAATGCGCTGAACGTACACTGCCTGGCAAAAGAATTTGTCTCAATAATGCACGCCCGAATTTAAAAACTGCAGCTGCTCGTAATTGCTTCGCAAGGTGTCCAATAGCGGTTATCTGGCGTTCACCCCAATAACGAAATTAGGCGGAGCAGAAATTGACTTACCGGCGACGCACCGTCTCCATTTGTGCGTATATCAGAAATGTTAACCCCTCGTGGAAGGGCAGAACGCTAGAAATGAAACTCGCTAAAATGTGAATTATTCAATCATCTAATCTCAATCCGAAACCTGCCACTGTTATTCTCAACAGTAAATCTAAATGTAACGGTTCTCACTGGGTTCTTGCGCGCAACTTCAACCTGCATATTAATCTCAATGCCTTCCTTTCCTTCTACCTCATCTCACTCACTGTTCGCCATTCGAAAATTTAAAACTTTAAGCCACTTGGAGGCGGGTTTATTTCAGGGCATTCAAATGTTCTTTTTCAACTCTGATGCAACTGCCAAATGGAATTTGTGGTACAGTAATTGAACCGAAGAGAGGTCGTCTTTTAGAAGAATTTGCGTTAGCCTCCAATTTGGATGTCCACAATGTTTCCGACAAACCTCACATTTTCTGAAACTACGTGCTCGATCTAAGATTGATAATACGATTTATTCTTCTGGACCAAATAACAAAATCAGAGATCAGAATGTTGTTCCTGATTATACTAATAGTGATCACCGCGCAATAATCGAGGTGGTATTCTCTTCCTACTCGACAATCCTACTCGACCTCGAGATTTAAGATTCCCTCTTAAGAAAATCTTAAACGGAAAAATTTAGGGAATCTCCACATACTGTATTTGGATTTTCTTTTTGCTTCTGCTTCTGATTTAAATAATTTTATGAGCAGAACTGAATTTTCAGAGCATTGAACTCTGCTAGAAGGAAAATCACACCGACATCTGTTGTTTCCTGGTGGTGTGCTGACCTTTCTAATTTACGGCATCCAGTCAATATTGGCAGAAGAAATTTCCAACGGCGTAGACCGCGGTCTGAAGCTGAGGTCCCAGCGTTTAAAAACACTTAGAGAGCAAGCAAATCTTGTCCCACAAATAGGTAACTCAGAACCTTCGGGACTGGTGTCTAAGATCTGTAGAAATAAACTTCTGATATATACAACGCTGTTAATATTATCAATCAAGAAACGACTGAGTGGAATTCCTCTGCTTCTTCCATAATTCGACCTTGGACACTCCTCATTTGGACTGTGAACACCAAGCTGATATCTAATTCAACCTTGCTCCGCAGAATCTAAACTCTACTTTTCAAGAACTGCCAACAACCATCTCAAAACTAAATCCTAAAACATTTTCTGTGCTCGATCTTATTTAAAACGTTTCACTAATTAAATTTCACGAATTATTTCGTCAAATACTGTTTAATATGTTTAATAATATATCCCAGATAAAATTTTTCCAGAATTCTGGAAAACAGCAAATACAAATACAGTTGAAAATCCTCCATAAATCTGAAAAACCACGGTCCGATCCTAGAATTTTCCTACCGAGTTCGGTTCTGACAAATTTAGGCAAACTTTTCGAAAGGTTTCTTGTTCCCCAAATACTGGATACATTTCAAAACAAGGTTTAAATTTCACGAATCATTTCGGATTCAAGAAGGTTCTTCCTCGGAGGATGCTATAACAACACTCGTAAATCCCTGTCAGTCTTCTTCGGCGGCCTATGAGTTTGAAATTTTCATTGACTTTGAGGCGGTTTTGACTCCCTTTGGTGTGAAAGCGTCCTGAGGTCTTGTTAGCACGCAACTCTACAAAGTGTTAAGAATCTTCTTCCAAAATTATAGACCATCATCAATCCTATACTCAGTCCATTTCCAATATCTGCAGTTGTGTACGCCCATCCAAGAGAACGCCTCTTCAGACGAGAACACCTCAACCGCCATATCGTTCCCTTTCAGTGTTGCGGGGTGATACCGAGTGCGAACCTCTCGCCAGATTAGCTGACGTCCAGAATCGCTGCTGAGACTGAATCTACTCTCATCAGTTAAAGAGTACCTTAAGTAAAGATTTTGTGGTTGTAACCTTTAGAAATAGTGTTGGTCCTTAAGTTTTGCACGCCAGGCCGCCGTAGCCTAGTGGTCAGGCGCTTGGGTGCATAAGTACACGTGACTTGAGTGACCGGGGTTCAAGCCCGTGACTGCTGAATACGGTGCTGTTTCTTGTATTCTATGTATCAGTAAACTCCTCTGACCGTTTGGTCGTCCCTGAGAATAAACAGAACATTTATTATTTATTATACTGTATTATCTTGAGTCTCGCACAAATTTTGTTTGCTGGACGAAAAACCCGAGTTTCCAGGAGAAAAGCCATGCTGCCCGCGCCGAGACCGACTAACTCACCCACGTTGTGAAAAAGACCAATAAAAATTCCTGCCGTCATCGACGGGATTTGAACTCATGTCTTTTCCATCCAGTGTGGGGAGGACGGTGATCTTACGAACTGTGCTACCACAAGAACCTTTGGTACCATCCTGATTTGTCAGGGTAAGTTCCAGAACTTCAATTTGGCCTATGAAAAAACTTTGCTCTTGCTGCAATAACAAGAGTAAATAAAACGAAAAATAAAAGGGAGAAAATAATAAAAAATATTAGCCCGCCCTTCTTAGTGTTCCGCTCATCGCGTCGGTAACTGAACCAGTTGAATTTTGAATTTCTTCAAACTGTCAGCCTCAACTACCTGCAGAGGCAACTTTTCCAGCAATCAACAACTTTCTGGCTTAACGAAAACGCCCTGTAATCTGATTTAAATCTCAAGCCATGTAGTTTATGATCCCTAGTTCTGGAATTCTTTAGAACAATGAGAATTCCACCTTCATTCATTTTACCAATCCCTCTCATAGCTTTATAAACCTCAATCAGGCCACCTCTGAGGTGCCTGGTTGCCAAACTCTGTAGCTAACATTATCGGATTCTTTCCTCATACGGTCGTCCTTCTGCCGATTTCACCATTCCAGTTGCTCGTCTTTGGACCCTTTCAAGAAACTCAATGTTTTTTCAGATAAGGTCTCCATACTTGAGCACAGTATTCCAAATGTGGCCTTACACGTGCCTTATACATTGGGACTATGACCTCCATATCTGTACAGGATATTGTTCAATGGGATACAATGGACTTTCCTGGGCGCCTTTTTACATTACTCGGAGAGGGGCTTGTCCGACCGTATTGTAACTCCGGAATCTTTTTCTTCCTCCACGGTTTTTAAATGATACTCACCAACCGAATAAGCTGTCTTTGGGATTCTGTTTCAGTTTGTTGCAGCAAAGGTTTTTTCCGCCATTGTCACTCAGCTGAATCCACTATGAAAAAGAAAAGACGACAATTATTTAAAATACAGTATTTGCAAAATATAATCATTTACAATGTTTTTCAAAATTTGTGGTTCTGCAATGATTTCATGTTTCACAAATTTTCTTTAATAAAGATTTCATTGAGTTTCTGTCAGTTCATATAAATTCATTAAAATATATTAATATTATTATGAATTAATATATTCATAACGGTCTCCGTAGCCGAGTGGTCAGGAGCGGGAGTGGAGTAGCACACGCTCTTTGGGTAGACCGGGATTCAAGCCCCAGACTGCTAAACACGCTAGATCTGATAACCCGCACTGGACCAGCGTGGCAGATTATGGTCCTTCTCCCTCAGCATGAATTGTTGAGGAGGCTTCCATCCTATAGTGGGTTGATAATGGCTGCAGTTTACCTTTTTTTTTTTTTTTTTTATTTTTATACCACATTGAAATTACTAGGTGGTTGATGACTCGCATCAACCACCTAGCATTCTTACTGTTGTGGGTATTATTGCATCAATCGCTTTGCTTATTGGAAACACCCCTTTCCCTCCATCTCTTCCATCGTGCAGTACGATTGATATCTTTTGAGGTTATGATGGACATCATGGCAAGGTCCAATCTTCCCTCCATTTCAAGGGTACAGTTTTGAAATGGTGTTCTCAGGCCGGCCGCTAGTTAGTACACCAGACCGAACCTATTGGTAACATCTGTGATATTACTATTAGAGATGTTACCAATCATCTTTCCAGGAGAAAAGCTACGCTGCTGCGCTGAGACCGACTAACTCACCCACGTTGTTAAAAAGACCAATAAAAATTTACTTTTGGATCAGCTATTATACAATAGCCGATCCAAAGCTTCTAGGAGGCTTTTGGATCAGATAGTGTATAATCTCGCTGCCTCTATTGTGCGAGATAGTGAATGGAGGACGTTTGAATAGTGTGTAAGGGAGAGAATTGTCCGGACCACTTTATATCAAGGAACTGGGAAATTCTTGCTGTGAGTGTACGCCATATCCAAGAATTTCATTGCTTCATATAGCATGTCCTCCCCACCTTTTCTTGCTACTGAAAACACCATGAATTGCCAAACTAACAGAACAAACTTTTCTGCAAAAAGATCTCAACATCATCCATTTCACAAATATACGTGGTCTCAGTTTTACAATGACGTCCATTTCCACTTGCAGTCTTTGAAACCTCACGTATTTTTTCTGACAGAATCTCAGTTAGCGGTTGATTGAACCGCTGCTCATCTCAATTGTTCCGAATTATTCCTGTATGATTCCTTTCGTTTCAAACTTGTGCATATATCTGTTCTGATATTCCTTATCAGAAACTTGGTAATTTGGAATCTCTTCTTTTCGATCTTCTCTGGCTTAAAATCTCTCTACCCCATTGTGTCAAATTCATCTGTTGTCTCTACCGTTCTCCCAACTCCACTAATCACTTGGATCTTTGACTTCCTCTGTTTGCAACTTGACTTTCTCCAGTCCAACTTTCCTAACAGTGAGGTAATTTTGATTGGTGATTTTAATGTTCACAACTCCACCTGGCTTCCGTTTTCTAGTCACACTGACCCAGCTGGTCGAGATGCTGAGGCTTTTGCAATTACTAATGAACTTGCACAGATTCTTCATTTAGTATTAGTATTAGTAACGGCCGTATGGTGCAAGAAAGCCTATGGCTTATGCTGCACCAGCCAAAAAAAAAAAAAAAAAAAAAAATCCGAACAAAACAATGATAAAAACAAAAATTAAATAAATAATAATAATTAATAAATAAATAAAAATAATAAAATGAAATTAAAAATTAAATAAAAAGGAAATTAATCCTATCATCCTATGCGCTTCCCTTACCCGAAAGTGCTATCCAGATGACCTTTGAATTTCCCCAAACTGTCGGCCTCTACCACCCATGAAGGCAACTTATTCCAGTAATTTATAACTCGCTGGCTAAAATAAAACTTCATGCAGTCCAATCTAAACATTTCCTCCCGTAACTTGAATTTATGTCCCCTAGTTCCAGCATCATTTAAAATTTCGTCCTCATTCATTTTACTGATGCCTCTCAGAGCCTTAAACACCTCAATCAAATCTCCTCTAAGGTGTCTAGTTTCCAAACTCTGCAACCCACATATTCGAAGTCTTTCTTCATACGGACGCCCTTTTGCCGATCTCACCAGGCGAGTTACCCTTCTTTGCACCCTTTCAAGAAGCTCGATGTCTTTCTTTAGGTGCGGTCTCCATACTTGAACACAGTATTCCAAGTGTGGTCTAACATAGGCCTTATATAATGGGATTATCACGTCCTTATCTCTACTTGCAAAAGTTCGATAGATCATCGATAGGACACCATGGGCCTTCCTTGCAACCTGTTTACAATGCTCAGAGAATTTCATGTCTGACCGTATCGTAACACCCAAGTCCCTTTCCTCCAGTACTGGGTTTAGTTGAACTCCACCAAGTGAATAAGTTATTTTGGGATTACTGTTTCCCAGGTGTAATACCTTACACTTTGTTGGATTAAAGCACAGCTGCCATTTTTCTGACCATTCTTGAAGTCTATCTAGGTCTCTCTGAAGAAGCTCAGCTTGACAGTGATCATTAACTACTCTACCAATTTTAACATCATCTGCAAATTTAGACATCACGCCCTCTATCCCTTCATCAATGTCGTTTATGAAAATTAAAAACAACCTACATTTACCTACAAGAATACCGGAAAATCCTAATCATACAGCCAATACGCTTGATCTTTTTCTCACAAACAACCCTTCTAAGTACACGGTCGAAGTGAGAGGTCCATTAGGCACTTCAGATCACAACTTGGTGATTGTCTCTTCTCCAATGGAGCCTTTATCTCATGGCTATTCCCAACCTCGTATTGTTTGGCATTACAAGAATGCAAAATGGGAGGACCTGCGAGACTTCTTTTCTTCTTTTCCTTGGTCGGATTACTGTTTCAAAACTTCTGATGCCAACGTTTGCTGAGATCGTGCCAGTGAAATTATTGTTGTAGGAACACGGGTCCCTCAACGAAAAGTTACATCTGCTGGGTTTGCTATGAACAGATCGCTGTTTCTGCGGCAGGTCAGAGAATTGGAAACATCTTCTTTTCGAATGCAGGTTGTACGACGAATTAAGCACCCTGCTGCAGGCTGTGTAGCAGGTATCTCGGAACATCAACCAGAGTCTCTACTCCAAACACCTGACAATCTAAAGGCATTCCAATCCCCAATTTTTTGAGCGTAGGAAGCAGAGCTACATATTTGTTACTGCACCTAACAACACTTCTTCAGTGACTTAAGGGTTCGCATGCCACGACTTTCTTTCTTCTTCTCCTGTTTTTTCCCATGTAGTCTCGCACAGCGATTTGTTCTCGAATTCCTTGCATCTGGAGCGGTTTTGCGAGGAGGGATAATCGCTTCAGCAAATTGCATTTCGTGCAATCTGTTTCACAGCCCTCCAGTTTGTATTTAGGATTGTCCCGAAGGTGGTCAGTTCCCCCAAATGAAAGATCCAAGAAGAGCTTACAGTGGAGGAGGAATCTGCCCATGGAAGCGGACGGACTCAATTCCGAGCTTTGATTTCGACCGTGAACCAACCGAAGCACTGAGGCCTAAAAGTAATCGTCCAGGAGTGCTCCGAGGAATGACCCCGCTATCTGTTCTGTTCGAGGCAGCGGAGAAAGGGGGAATCGTCAGGAAGTGGAGGGATGGATGAAGCTGCGGCCGGTTGAAGAAAATGAATCCGGTTATGCGAAATAATTAAGTCGCCAGTTCGATGTGTGCGTGGCATTCGCATCGAGGGTTTTATGGCGCCGGCCCCCTCCAGTTCGTCATCGCTCCACCTGAACAGTCGCGTGCACGTCCAGAATGACGTGATTAATTTTACGACCATCTCTCACGCGGCTTATTGTTGGTGTCGCGTTTACGATCTCATTTACAAGTCCCGGCGTTAATTTAACGGCCTGTTTTCAACGTCGCTTCGTATTCGTCGAGTGACCCGTCGACCTTTCCCCTCTTCTCACGAGCCACGCAAAAATTCAACGAGCCATTTCGAACGGCCCATTAAATAAGGGAACAAACAAAGAGCGACCCCCGCGCGAAGTAAGGTAACTCCCACGGACATCCAGCATCTTCCGAAGGCGCACTGTCGCCTAGAGCGCGCGCATCGAGAAAACACTATTCATAGCGCCGCCATAAATTAAAGGCGCGGCGGTCGTTGTTAGGGGGGGTGCGTGCGGATATCTGTTAACTACCGCGCGCTTTACACGCCCTTGCGGTTTTATTATTAACTTCTCGCGCGCGAGCCCGCCCGGCAAACCGAAAATTCTGGACGGAGACCCGCGAAAGGCTGGCCGCCACCCCGTAACTTTTCGTGCCATTTACCTCGTTCTGGCGCGTTTATCGCTGATTTATTTGGTGCAAGGCGGCTCTATCTGCTGCCCGTCATGCCCGGCCCATTTCACAACCAACGGCCCTTTCCGATGCCGGGCGGAGGTTAATCGGAACTACTTCGCAGACCGCCGGTGTTAGTAAAATGCCGCCATGATTTAGTGCGTCCCCATCCGAAAGCGTCTCCCTGTGACTCAAACAGGCAACCTCCTTCAAAGGAGATCGGGAGGGGGAGGGAACTGTAGACCTCAACCCGAATTCGATTCTGGTGCTGCTGCTGCGGTTTCACTTGGTCTGCACTGGAATTGTCAGTATAGAGCCAGCTAGAGCGGATCCACAGGTACTCTTCGGATTAACGAGGACTGTTAAATGTGCAATTGCACAATCCTCATGGAAATAGTTAACAGGAGATCCGACCCAGGACTTATTCTGCTTAAGAGACGAAAGAACGCTGTGCAAATCCTCCATCATAAGTGATTGGTAGAATTGGGGTTCATTTCACAGAGTAACATTTGGAAGAATCTTTTGATTGAGTTATCTTCTGGGAACAGCCTGTCCAAGGTCTTCATCAACTTTTCCTCTGAATCCCGAGTTCGTGGCTCCACCACGAGGTACTTTCCACGTAATTTGTTTTCCTCACGAGCTCGTTCACTGCTGTGCGCGTGATGGTTTGAATCCGCGTCGCCAGGTGGTTCTGATCCAGGTGGCGTAGGAAGTAGTGTGATCCGAATGAAGGTCAGAGACGAAAGACAGTTCAACGTTTCGCCATAAAATATTCTTGAACAACGAGTAGCTGAATAACCCACTTGGGGGAGATCTCGTGGAGCAAATATCGAAAGAGATGGCTGGATGGTCCAATATGTAGAAACGTGCAAAACAAACTCTGGGGGCGATCTAAATGAATTACTTCCCCAAATTACAACAGGTGTATTTGAGATAAATGAAGTCGAATTGTTAAACACCATCCCCAGTTAGAAAAAAGGACCTTGCTCGAGGTCCTCGCAGTATTCCTGCTATACAAATTTTGGAGAAAATGTGGAACAACATTGGCAAAGCCATTTCCACATTTAATAAAATTATGTTTTCAGAATGAAATCTGTCACTCTGTTCAATTAAAAGGTGTCTCTCCTATCTACAAAAAAAGGGGACTCATCTTCACCTAACAACTACAGGCCACTTTGTCAATTGAACACACTTTGAAAGATATCAGAAGCCATTGTAATGAAGCAGCAACTTCAATGTATGAAAATGTCGGATTACGGATTTATTGAGGGACGATCCAACATTATTTTTGTCAAAATTTGCTTCGTATCTTCCTGGTTCGAGATTCACTTCTATCCCTCCAAAAGGAAATGAAAATTTCTTTAAAGGTGTCAGCGATTTCTGAACTTCTCATATTAGGTAGAAGAGAAATATTTCTAAAATTACCTCTCGGGAAGGAAGGAACTTCAACCCTTCATTCACATAAAACGAAGCCTTGAATACATTCTCGTTCCTCGCCTTCCACCCCCAATCCATCCTCTCCCACTCCTTTGAGCCGATAAACGATCGAAAATATATTTTTCTTTCTTTGCTCCACAAATAGAATGACGCGTGTAATAAATCGATAATTTTTATTTTATTTCAAACTTTTCTCGGTCGCTTTCATCCGCATTTTCTACACAGACTAACTTTTGGGGAACAGATGGTCCTTCCGACTCTCTCAGGATGGTCTTCCGACTCACAGGATGGTCCTTGCCATCCTGTTGCAGCAGTTGTCAAGCGCAGATAGAGATCTGCGCTTGACAACTGCTGCAACAGGATGGCAAGATTAATCAACGAGGCCAATTTGGGAATATAAATAAATAAATAAATCTTTATTGTGAAGTAGAATTACAGCACAATATCCCATCACGGCGACGAGCGCCAGGGGTTCACATATAGATAACATAAGTACAAATTCAAATGGCTACAAAATATTATTATTATTATTATTATTATTATCTGTTTATTTCTCTTTCGAGACACCCATAGACAGCACGTGGCTAGAGGGTGTGGTTACATTATAGTATTTACAAGCATGTTTACATGAACTTATTTACAAAATTTGGATATGCAAAAGCACAGAATAAGTGGTTAATGAATTAATTGTTAAGTTGATTTAATTAATTGCAAATGGTTGTTAAATGCTAAATATTATTATATAAATTATTAAATTAGTCTTATTATATTTATACTTGCCGATACACATTACCAAAGATTTCTGTCCTATACATTTTGTCTGTACAGAGTTTCTCTGCATTTATATTTAAATTATTAAAATAATTCACAGTATTTGCTGGGAAGGAAGAATCTCCCCAGAGAGTCCAATTGAGTCAGTTGGCACTTGAGACTTGGTTCTTCTCTGTTTATTCTCGGTCATATCATCCGAGGGCGAGTGATCACGTTTCCCACTTTCGGCGCATTTGTTCTCTCTCTCCGTTAGTAGCTTTGCCAGAGTTAAGATGTTTCTGGTTGTGATGATATACTTCCAGGGTGTGATGTCCAGATTGGCAGACAAGACCGCTCTTGAGATGGTAAACGGTTTCCCGGCGATCTTGTTTAGCCATCTCAGGAGCCAGTATTCTACTCCTAAGAAGGCCTTGAAAATACAGGGAACACATACAAAAGGCTACAAAATACAGATTACAAATGCAAAAAGAAATACAAATACATCATAAAAACAAGGAGCTGAACACAAATAAAGAAACACAAATACAACTTGGCAGTGATTCAGGTTTCAAGAGCTTTGATAAAGTTGTGTCTGTCCTTCATTTTACTTATTATGGTGTCGATGTCGGCGTCCACACGGTTGAGGGCAGCGAGCATCTGCTTGGGCAGAAATCTTTCGGTGAGTACAAGCCTGTTGTGGTGAGCCACAAGTGCTGGTACCGACTTTAGGCTTGGCTGTGGAATCCTCCAAGAGCAAGCATTCCAAATATTTGGAGATGATATTTGGCCCGAGATGAGTTTGGCTGTGAAGACCAGCCTCTTTTCAACGATCAGGAACTTCAACCTCGGGATGTCGAGTGCTTGTGCCATCATGGTAGTTGTGGTAGCGGGAGGTAGCCGAAGCTTGTTATTGGCCCATTTCAGTAGCCAGTACTCAGCGGTGTACACCCGCTTGAGGTTTGTAGGTGCAGCAGAGGCCCATATTTCTGCACCATAGAGAATGGCAGGGTAGACGGTGGAGGTGATGAACCTTTTAACAGTGGCAGGATGTCGGACGTGTGGCAGCTGCTGCTTTGAGACGAGAAAATCTGGTACTGAGTTTGTCGATCTGGTTGACAAAGGACATCTTTTGGTCGAACAGAACGCCAAGGTCTGTGTGCGAGGGTACGTTTGGTATTCGTACCCCTGCGAGTGAAACGTTGAGTACTGTCTGCATGGATTTAAGGGAGAATATAACCTGAGCAGACTTCAGAGGGTTAATTTTTAGATTGAAGTTTGCCAGGTACAATTCTAGATCCTTAAGTTGGGAATTGATCCTGTTGCTGAGTTGGGCGGGGTTGTCGCCAGGGTTAATTGGAGTCAGCAGTTTGAAGTCATCGGCATAGCATAGGAGACCATTCGTTGAGGCAATAATGGGCACGATGATGGCTGTGAACAGGACACCAGACAGGACACCCCCCTGCGGTACTCCAGCAGTAATGTAGCAGGATAGGGTATGTTGCTGCCGATGGAGAAAAAGTATTCTGTGACTGAGAAGTGATTCCAAAAAGCACAGCATATCACCTCGAATGTGAAAATTCTCCTTAAGTAGGAGGAGCAAGGCCGGAATCGACACGGCATCAAAGGCTGCGCTTATGTCGAGGTATGTGGTTGCTAGCTCAGCTCTTTGTTCGAATGCTGAGAGAATACGTTCTGTGGTGGCTGCCAAGTTAGTGATTGATGATTTTCCTGTGATGGCATAGTGGATTTCAGGTGGTTTCGTCTGGAGGATTTGTTGAGTGATTGTGGGTAGCAAAGCCTTTTCAAGAGTTTTTAACAGACAAGAGGCAACTGATATGGGTGTGAACTGGCTGACGTTTGTGACAAATTGGTTTTTAGGGATGGGATACACTCTGTACTTATTCCATTGGGGTGGGAAATAATGCTCAGCGAGGCATCTGTTATAGATCGAGAGAAGAGGGTCTATGATGAATGTGCTCAAGCATTTGACCATAAATTGCGGAATTCCATCCTCCCCAACAGTGGCTGTTGTGGGAAGGGAATTGATGGCACGTATGAGCTCCTGTTCCGTGATCTGGATGGTCCCTAGGACATCTGAAGAGTTTTCATAGTCAGGCTGGACAACTGTAGATGGGACTGTTGTTGTATTTGAAAATCTGGCGATGTATTTGAGCCATTCTTGAGGATCAAGCATGTGATTGAATCCACCATGTGGAGCAGCATAGAATGGCTTTCCTTTCTTCAGAGTGCGGTTAAGGTTCACTTGGATTGCGTCAGCTTTCTTTCGATTAAAGTGGGCCCTGGCACGGGAAAAGGCGATTCTGTCTTTACTGTCATTCGTATGCTTCCATTTCTTATGTAGGACTTGTTTCATTTTGAAGCTGTTGTTAAGATCAGCAGTCCACCACGATCTGGAACGGGGAGTTACTGTTACTCGTTTGGTGGCAGCATAGTCGGTGACGGATTTAATCCATTCAGACAGGAGTGTCACTGCAAGGCTGAGGTCGCAGTCAATGAGGACATCCCAAGGAATGCAAGATGCTGCTTCTACACAGAGTTGAGGATTAAGGTATTTAGGTGCTGAAACGTATTTGACTATTTTGTTGTCAGGGATGTTGAAGTTTGGCACCTGCAATGACCATGTCAAAACTATGGGCTGGTGATCAGACAGGAAGAATGCGATGGGATCATCCTCAGCTGTGCATGGTGTTGAAGCAAAAGCGAGATCCAGTAGGTTCAATCCCCTGGTGGGTTTCTCATTGACCCGTATCATGTTGATGGATGTGGACGCTTCAAGAAGGAAATCTCCAAATACATCCGAGCTTTGAAATTTGTTTTATTTTTGAAATGTCTCTTCTGTGTGGGACCCTCCTTTTCTCTTTTCATTTAGCATTCATCAACCTTTATTTTTGTCTCTTGCAATCGGAATTATCAGCTTCTGCATTCAACTCTCACGCACGCACCATCCAGTTTCAAGTTGGAAACGAGCTGCGGATTTCCCGAAGGATGTTGTCTTCACTCGGGCGGGAATGCTGTTCAAGAGGGATGTTTGCTGGGACCATCCCCTAACATTTTACCCCACTGAACTCATCGATAGCAGCGTGGACAGTTAAACCCATCGCGACGAAAACAGGCTGCCAGAGACGCCCCCCCTTCACGGGGACAGTGTCTGAGCCTCGAATTCATTAATAACGACGATCTTAAAAGTGGAATTGTAGGTTGCGGGGCCTCTAGAAGACACCCTTCCCCTCGTTTCAACTTAGCGTCCACCCGCAGAGGGAGTTCGCCTTTCCAATCGCGAGGTTTCTTCCCCCCACCAAAGTTGTTGCGAGCACGCGCTCAAACTTTATTAAAGTTCGCCCTTTTTGGCGTTTCATTGCCGTTAAAGATGGGCGCGAGGATGCGGATGACGTCTGCTCGCTGATAAATACATTTGGAGGCGTCCCGAGTGTTTTGGCCGCGTGCCATCTGACACCACCGCCGGACTTTTTATCCAAATGGGGCACTTCCGTCGGCACATATACAAATAACCTTATCCATCAGTCCCCCCCCCCGCCCACAAAGCGCCAGGAGAAAGTGGTTCTTCGGGCGGGTTTTTATTCGAGCGTCTGCAGACTGGCTTTTAAGGCCGCGTCGTCCTGCAGACGCGCTCGCGACAATTTTTTCGCTATACAGAATTTCCCCTTCGACACACACAAATGAGAGACGCGCACTTTGACTGAGATGTTGTCGGTTTGCTCGAGCGACAACCGAGACTCGCACTTGTCGTAGGTGTCGGCGATGTGAAAGTTCTTCGGAGTCACCCCCGGTGCACGAAAGCGCAGCGGCGGATTGACAACGCTTCGGCTCACTTTTCTTTACAATTCGTTGCAATTTCTGCACTCGACTGTGCTGCCATCTCGCGCGGGTCATCGTTGCTACGATGTGCGTTTTCTGCTGTTGTGCCAATCCGAGACCCGAACTGCTGTCGAACTCGGAATATTGTCATGGCGCGGTTGGGCAAATGGGACAGAGGTACTCGAAGAGGTTTCGCTCGAAATTATATGTTTCAATTTCCAACTACATTTTGATGTAGGAGAGGAGGGCGTGTAGTACATTTATGGATGGTGATTGAAAAATCGAGTACAAAACGAGGGGGGACTGTGGAGACCAAAGACATAAGGTACGAATGATTCCAAAGACTGCTGCTACCTACTTTGCTTGATGTAGGAAAGACCCAAGTTGGGGGATACACTAGAGTTAGCTGAAAGAACGCAACCCAATATATATACGAGGTGTGGCAACAAAGTTCCCGGACTGGTGCAATGAAAACAACAGAAAGTGAAGGAGCACAAAAAATGGTTTATTATTTTTATTCAAAATCTGACTGAATGCCCTCAATACACCGCCGTTAAAGTTTCTGAAAGGAATCAGGAAGCCGTCCAAAAAGATCACATTCGGTTTGGCGTTTTTGTTTTTCGCCTCAATATCCTGAAATCTCCTTTCTTTGAGGGCAGTTTTCATCTTGGAAAAGAGGAAAAAGTCTGTCGGCCCCAAACACATTCAAGAAATTAATAATCAAACCTCCAATCAAATTCAACAATTAATAGATTATTTACAGCCAGTTGGACTGGATTCCAACTAAACAATGCGAAGTCAGCCCACATGACAACTACGAAGAGGAAGTTAAGGAATGATATCCGAGTTATAGTTAATGGCGAGACACTTCCAAAAGTTTCATCGCATACTGACCTTGGGCTAACGTGGGATGAAGTTTGAAATTTCAAAGATCACTTCCTCAAGACAAAGAAGAAGATCTATGCTGCATTCTGGGCTATCCTCCAGGAACTCGTAGGCTGCCACAACATCAATGTGATTTGTCAATGTATTGTTACGATGGAATACTGGATTCTGTGGTGGTTGAACGTTCTAGGTAGGAACCCGTTCACCATCTCCAAATCTGTTCTTCTAGTCAATGTAGGCATGACCCCCTGGAAGCTCACTGTTCTTAAAAAAAAAATCTGTCCACATTCTCTAAGCTGCTAACCCGTCAGATTGATGGCCATCGATAGAGGATATTATCTCACTTCAATAGAAACTACCAGAGCGGGCAATGTCCACTTAGGATCCACTTTCTTACTTAGGAAGCTCACTATCCTGGACTCCCGAAAAGGAATGTTCCCGTGTAACATGATTCAACACCTTTTCGAAGATCGAAATAAGTTTGGAGAAAACAGAAGCCAAATTATGGATGAAATCTGGGCCAAATCAGCAGAATTACTGTAAAATGTGAGCTTTATTTATGTGAGAAGTGGAAATAATTTGATGCAAAAATATATTGAAAAAGCAAAGCAAATTGTAATGAGAGAAGAAATGATATGAACTGTGTTCACAACAAGTGCAGAATGAGCAGAGCATTGTCACGCAATAAGACCAGGTGCCTTTCTCTGGAAATTGCGACCTCTCCAGAGAAATTCCCTTCAGTAGTCATTGAATTATCTGTACGTAGACGCACCACTGACTCTCTCTCTCTCTCTCTCTCTCTCTCTCTCTCTCTCTCTCCCCTTCTAGCACAAATTCCTGTGAATTACACCTTGTCGAAAAACCTGCATCGTCTTCATCCTGGACTTGAGTAAAGAAAACTTTCTCTTTGGGCCTTTCCCAATGACTTATTCATATCCAAGTAGGTGAAATTCATTGAGGTCAAAGCCTACAGAAGACGCGTCATCAGGGAGCAGCTCTCGTCCTCAGCCGAGTGACTATCATTGTTTCTCCTTGATCGATTTGTTGCCATTGTGAGAAAAAATATATATTTCACGTGTTTACGTCTTGTTTTTTTTTGCTGTTTCAGTTCGTTTCTCTGTTCAATCCCTACATTGCTGCTGTTACAGGCATTGCATCGGGCATCCTTGCAAAATTTACTTAATTTCGCTGATTGCAATAAAGATATTATTTATTTATTTATGCTAAAAAAAAGTGATCAGTGTGAGGTCAAACTACGAACCCTTAGACAAATTTTCAAACTTTTGCAACTGTTTAATAATATTGATCGGTGTCGTTCAACCAGGCAGAGAAAAAACAAATTAGTTTCATCAAATTACGGGTTCAATGATCCTCGGTGTTCTTAATTGTCCTTCCCATCTTGGAGTCCGCTGTCCCAATTGGGGACCTTCACTGTACCACTTGGATGCAGAAAATCGAACGAATCGTTGCGAATGAAACGCATCCACTATCTTCCAGTTACTCGTCCACTTATTGCGAATGAAATTCATCCACATCTCTACTTCAAGCTGAAGAGTTTGGAAGCACGGCGAACTGTCTTGGACTTTAAGCTCGTGGATTGAATTGTCTTCAATATTAATTTTCACGCACCAGCTGTGAGAAAGGACATCAAGATTTCCAAGAACTGTGTCTCTCTCTTTAAAAGAACGATGGAACTTATAAATGAGCGTGACTTGGATCTTTTTCTGAGCTTCCCACGGCTGTTTGGAACCGATGGTTCTCTCGTTGATGGCTTGTCCACACGCGATGATTCTTGCGATTTTTTCCGTGGGGTGGGATTAAAGGAAATCGATGACATTTTCTATTCTTTTCTTGGACTGAACATTTCCCCGTTAAACTGACCCACCATCGTGCTGTTTTGTGTCCTGCCCTGCGGTACACTTGAAATGGACCCTTGCCTGTCTCGCGCATATTTCATTGAATAATAATAATAAAAAAAAAATGTACGCAAAAATTCCACGTTTAAAATGGAATGTTACAGGGAAGCATTTGTTTATTCGCACAATCCCCCCCCCCTACCCCAGGGCAGTGAGACCCAAGTAGGGAAGCGTAGAAACAGTTCAAAGTGAACCTAAAACGCAATTAGTGCAGATGTGTTGGGGTGGCTCAGGAAGACCACAGTTTGATCGTACATTTGCGAGCGGGATCCGCTTGTGAACTGCGACGATTGCCTCCTCAGTGCAGCGCCCCCTCGCGGAATAGTTTTACGTTTGGATTATGCCGTGTAGGGGAACAGAGAGAGAGAAAGAGAGAGACTTCTCGAGAGTCATTTTATTGCAGATAGATTTCTGTTTGTGCGATTGAATGGGGCGCATTTGCGCGTGCGGATGCGAGCCCCACCCCTTTCCCTCCCCATTTGGCGAGCCAAGGGGAGACGGGGTTGCCGAAGAATGCGGAAACGAGAGCATTCTTATTCATGTTTACCGGATATTTGGCGGAAGGGTGAAAATAAGTACTCTCGGGCGATGACGTCATCCGAACGATCGTCGGGACGGGCCCCGTTCAGCTGAAAATAATGTCCCCCCGTGGGTTTTCAAGTCGCGACGACAGTGAATCAACCATTTTGACATCTGAGCGGGTCAAAGCGATTGAAATTCAACGACGCTCTTTCCAACTCGCCGTCCCCCTTCTTGGCTCCCCCCCCCTTCGAATAGGTGACACGTGCACACGCGCCAAGAATTGCGATTGCAGTTTGCAGGAGGCCGCTTGATTCACTTCATTGTTTCTGACGCGGCGCGAGCCATCATCATCATCCCCGACACGTCAATAGCATCTTACCATCTGCGACAGGTTGAATTCTAATGAGGTTCTTGTCCTCCCCCCGCGCGCTCCCATCCCGCGTGCGTGTATCGCGGCCCAACAGCTTTTTAATGGGCTTTGCGGGGCTGCCGATCAGAACCGGGCCCGGCGTCCCTAACAACATTTTAAATACCGGCGAGCTCGGCGAGGCCTAATTTGAAAGGGAAGTTACCTCCCGCCACTTGTGCACACTATCGTCCTATCATTTGCCCGCATTTCTTTCCCACCTCCGCAATCTCCGCACCGGGCCGCCAAATGTCTAATACTAATCAACACGCTTTAGGGCCCGCTCTTCGCTCGCGGTTTCGCGCACAAGTTGCAGAAGTGGCGGCTTTCTGCGGAGAAAAAGAGCGTCGATTAAAATAGGCAAAAATAGCGGGAGATTCCGTTGCTAAGCGACAAAAAATCACCGCCCCGAGGATTGTTCGTTTTTTTTTTAGTCGGGTGAACGGGCGAAGTGGCGCTCCACCCCCACTTTAAACTAAATCACAATTAAACCCCGACTTCCATCGCCATAAATTCCTTCTGCCGCGGAATTAATAGCAAACGCAAACCACCCTTTTTTTGTCGGTGGTGTTTATCCCCCCTCCTTCCCCACTATTGGTCCTTCTTTGCCCCAGAAACTTTTCGGAATATTTGCATCATTAAAGATAACCCCGAACAGTATTTTTTTCTATTGGAATCCGACAATATTTAATAAGAGGAGACATTGCGAATGAGTTGCGGTCGATTATCCGAATTGTTTATTTAGTAGTGGGATGACTCCTGGTACCCGCACTAACATTTACCCTGATCCAAAACCCTCTCCACTTACAAAAACAAAAGAAAAAAAATTAAAAAGAAATGGCAAAAAAAGTCATTCCCAATCTTTTGCGTTGTCCCTCCCAAAAAAGTGGCTGTCCGAAGACCACGAAGTTTCAACTCAGCAAAGAGACGTTTCCAGACATTGGACATATTTGGATGTACGCGAGATGCCGAGAACTATGACCAAATCAAGTCCCCGAAAGAGAGAGAGAGAGAGAGAGAGAGAAAGAGAGAGAGAGAGAGAGAGAGAGAACAACGCACCAAATCAGACCACTTCGCCATCTGCTGAGTGTAAACGTAAAATGAAATGTGCAGAGATCACCCCGGATCAAAATAAATGGACAACAACTTCCTCTGGTTACTCAAATCGGGAGTTTCTGTTGATCATCGGCGTAGCTTCTTCTCCCCACATCTTTCGACTAAAATTTTTTTCTGGACTTTTCAGTCCGTAGACCGCAGTGGGCCCTTCTCCCTGTTTTTCCTTCTCCCCGTTTACCTCCCTGTGCTATTGGGGCTTGGTTCCATAGGGTTGGAAATGTTAAATTTCGGTGAGAAGTTAAAGAGAAAGTTGTGTATACAAAGAACTGTGCCTGTCGCGCGGTTTCGACAGTAGCTGTTCAAGTTGTTGGAGCTCTACCTCAGGATCTCTGCCTTACATGTCGGGAATTTTCTTGTAGAATAGAAAAACTAGTTAAGAAAAGGAGAAATCACCTTTGTGGCGTCTTGTAGAACGCCTCAGCGCTGATATTCTCCATTGATGCATTAACTATGCAAATAAGTTGCATCAATTCCTAACACACGCTTCTTGATTAGACCGGGGTTCGAGCCCATCACCATGAAATACGGAGGATGCGGAAAGGTCAGGGAATGACCACCGCATATCTCGGAGCAATATGGCCTTAGTTGCTAATGCTCCTAAAAACCAAACTAAGAAACTAATCCCTAACACTCTTTTAGTCAGAATCAACGATCGAGTGCAACCCGGAAGCCCACGAACCCCAAGCGCGCCCCCAAAATACATTAAATCACCAACCCTAATCTTTGAGTGAGGGAAGACAAGTCCGTACTTTAAAAACAAATTCAATCCTTTGAAAGCAATTTACGTGACGAATTCAATCTTTTAACACTTTAAAACAAATATTAAAACATTAAGAATCCCCCGAGACATTAAGAAACTAAAAGAATTTTGTTGAAGAACAGCAGGTGTGGAAAAGTTGGTGGGTTAAAGACCAGGAGAGAACTAATTTGGAGACTTGGGAAATACGACATTCACATCACGTATAAATTTCTTGGTGATTCGACCCTTGTTCGTAGCAGTCCATCTGTCCTACCAGGCCTGAAGTAGAAGAGTGACAAAGAAGAATGGTGCTCTAGATGATTGCCAGTTTCCGTTGGTTGTTGTAGAGAATTGCCCTGCAAAACCCCATCCCCAGATCTTATGAAGGGAAGGAAGATGGACTTATACAGAAGATTAAGGGTGCGTTGGTTCAGTCCCCAATCATCCTTACGGTTAAGTACTATTCCCAGTATTTTTAACGAGGAAACTGGCGTGATGGTTTAGCCTTGTATTTTGGTGGTGCCGGAGAGTCTGGTAGGGAGTAGTGATCGACTCAGGAGAATGGACTGTGTCTTCCGGGGAGAAACTGTTATCTTTTGTAGGGCTGTCGATTTGAAGTGTTTTGTTTCCTCTGGTGTCCAGAGAAGCTCTGCTAGTAGCCTCAATGGTGCTGGTGACATCAACATGTAGACATGTAGACATGTATAGTATCTTATGTAGGACGGCACCTGCACGAAAGTTCAACTCCGTCTTTGTACACTGTGATGGTTACAGAAAGCACTGTAACAGGCCAGAAATGTGTGTAACGTTATGTTCGTGCAGTGTGTGTGTTGTTGTGTTGTTTAGTTGTTTCTGGCCGTTTTGTCACCAGGCAGGCGATCACCTGGAAAGCCTGCCCAGTGTCCGTCGACACCACGGGGAGGTAGGCCACAACTGCGCAGAAACCATGGCCAACCTCAGCAGTCACGTACTGAATGTCCAAAGAGGGTTTGGAGCCATCCAAAGAGGGTTTGGGGACATCAACAGCAAAGGCTTGTATAGAAGTGGAGGGGTGGATGAAGCTGCGGCCGGTTCAAGAAAATGGATCTGATTATGCGAAATAATTAAGTCGCCAATTCGATGTGTGCGTGGCATTCGCATCGAAGGTTTTATTATTATTATTATTAAACTGATGATGATGATAATAATAATAATGATAATAATGATAATTACTTGACCCAGGTCCAGTCCAGTCCAAGGGGTTCATCCAGGACAATGTTCCACAGAAAAGAACCAAGACCGAACTCTGGCATCGGTCACTAAGAAATCCCTTGATAATTGATAATTTATTCATCCCTATTTTGTGTTACAATTGTTGGGAGATAACAGCAAGAAGGGAGGGAGGAAGAACACATAAGCCAGAGGCTTTTTAGAGGGTGTTCCCTTTGAAAAAGATAACAATAAAAACAGATACATCATGAATCGGACATGTTTCTACATTCCATTACAGAGACTTCGGAAACCAACCACACATGTCGCGTGGTTAACAACAGTACTTATAATTACATTGCGAGTACTTTTACAATAACAAGTATGAAAGAAATTATGATGAAATAATTGGTTACAAGCTTTTTGACAGCTGTTCCTTCAACTCGTTTACATAATTTCCAAACTGGTATGCATTGTGGAAAGTTCAGGAGTTGAGTGGAAGGTGATTTAGATCAGACATCCCTGGTGATGTGTTCAGTTAGGAGCTTCTTGAACCTGTTTAGTGAAATGCAATTTTTGATATATTCAGGAAGATTATTCCAGGTTTTTGCGCCTCTGTGTTTTATATTTCTCTGACCTATGGCTTTTCTAAAAAGCGGAAACTTCAGGTTCGCTTCATTTCTTAAATTATTCCTTCACCAACTGATACAAAAAGCTGAGGCGGACACACACACATGTCTTCTTCTATTGTTATAAAAAAAGGATCTGAAGAGAGGAGGAAAGTTTGGTGTGTTCAAAGCATTGTAGACAAAGACCGCCTCAGCTTTTTGTATCAGTTGGTAGGTAGATGACTTAAGAGTCTGAGTCTCGCTTCCTTATATCTCGAAGTCACCGATGCATTCCAGGGAAGGCCCAAAATTGAAGGAACACATCGATTGACAATTGAATTGATTCTCGCAAGGTTATATTGACTGGTCGTACCCCATGAGATGATTCCATATGTGAAGTGAGGCTGTATTAAGGAAAGGAATATTAGTCTGAGAAGTAGTAGTAGTAGTGGTATGTGATGCAAGAAAGCAAGTGTATGAGCTTATGCAGCATCAGCCAAAAAAAAAAAAAATTACAAAACAATCCCCTCTAAATGCCTATCCAGTTCCAACTTAATTTTATTCAACCTATCAACTTCCACAACGAGAGATGGAAATTTGTTCCAGCAATTAACCACCCGCTGGCGAAAGGCAAATTTCCACACATCTATTCTACATCTGTCTTTTCTTAATTTGAATTTATGCCCCCTTAGGTTCGTAATCTGAACAAGTAGAAGGATCCCATCAGAATTCAGCGTGCTCAACCCATTCAAGGCCTTATACACCTCAATCAGATCATCGCGCAGGTGCCTAGTCTCCAGCCACTGCAATTTGCAGAACTTAAGCCTCTCTTGGTAAGAGGATCCCTTCATTCCCCTCACCAATCTTGTTGCCCTTCTCTGTACATGCTCAAGCAAATCTACATCCTTCCTAAAATGAGGCCTCCAGACCTGTACGCAGTACTCAAGGCGTGGCCTGACCATTGCCTTATACAGAGGGACAATCACCTCCTTCTCCCTGCTAGAAAAATTCCTATATATCATTGACAAAACCCCATTATCTGCCTTGACAGCCTGTCTGCATTGCTCAGAAAACTTCATATCTGACTGCACAATTACTCCCAGGTCTTTTTCATTTTCTACCACCTTCAGTGTAGTACCACACAGTTGGTACGTTTCTCTGGGGTTACTTCTACCCATATGCAGTACTTTGCAATTGTCAAGGTTAAACTTCAGTTGCCACTTCTTAGCCCATCTGCCCAAATTATCTAGATCCTGTTCAGTAGCATACTGTCGTTAACAACCCTGACAACTTTGTATCATCTGCAAACTTGGACATTAAGCCTGATATGCCTTCATCAATATCATTGATAAATATACAAAACAATAGTGGACCCAACACCGACCCCTGTGGGACTGCACTAATGTTATTAGAAGAGCAGCACCCATTGATTACCAATTGAGTACGAATTGATTACTAATTGAGCACCCATTCAGTACGAAGAGCAGCACCCATTGATTACCTCCCTCTGTCTTCTCCCACTCAACCATCCTTTTATCCATTGTAGCAACTTACCCTCAATACCATTCTGGTCCAATTTGTACAATAGTCTTCCATGCGCAACAGTGTCAAAAGCTTTCCTGAAATCCAAATATATGATATCAAAATTGTTTTTTGCATCCAGTTCCTTTGTAACCACATCATAATATCCTATCAAATTTGTCAGACAAGACTTTCCCTTAACAGATCTATGCTGTGTGTGAATTATTGGTGCAGTCCTGTCTAGATGATCCTGCAATGCATCTTTAACCAGTGACTCCATTATTTTACCCGGAACAGAAGTTAAACTAACTGGTCTGTAATTACTCGTGTCACCCTTCGATCCCCCCTTTGTGAATTGGGGATACATTTGCACATCTCCTTCCCTTCTGCACATTTGCACAAGGGAAGGAGGTACCCAGGCAGAGGCTCGGGCGAGTATTCCTGCTAGTGACGAAGTCTTCTTTCGTAAGGTGATCATTTGTTTATCCCAATTCAGCTTATGATGTTGCATTATTCCTAGAAACTTGGTATCATTCGCCCTTTCCAGTTGTTTTCCTTTGTTTCGAAATCAATATTCAATAGTTTATTTTTCGTCCTAAACACCATATATTTGGATTTTTCTGGGTTTAGTATCAGCTGATTCTTTTGAAGCCAACTATGCATTTCAGAGAGCAGGGCAGAGATCGTGCATTGAAGCTGGTTAGGGTCTTTATCAGTGATTAGAATGGAAATGTCATCGGCATACGCTACTAGGTGGGAAGATGGAAGATGAGAGAGAAATTCATTAATGTAAAGAACAAATAGGATCGGTCCGAGAAGTGAGTCTTGAGAGGTACTCCCCTGGAGAAATAGGAAATGTCTGAAAAAGACTGGTTTGTTTTAACGACAAATGGCCTATCCGTAAGGTAGTCTTCAAGGAGAAGGTTAATTTTTCCTCTCAAGGTAAGATTGTTGAGCTTGTTGAGTAGGATTTTATGTTTTATGCATTCAAAAGCTTTTGCATTTGTCTTAGAAACATGGTCTAGAAACAGTGCTATTGCATAGTGACCCCTTTCAAGACAGTCCGTGATCCTTTTGCAGTACATCCGGTGGGTGGGTCTCGTTGTTGACTGGACGAGTATCTACTGGACTTGGCCCATAATGGGATGGAGTAAACTGAAAATCGACGGAGGGGGATCCGCCTAGGGGGGGGGGGTCTTTCTCTGCAAAAGAACGTATTTCTTCTGTAAGCCGAATTCTGAATTTACTCGCGAGATATCTTCGACTGTTTTATTTTCAGTTCTGGAATAATTCGGGGGCTCCGCATAACAGGAAGCGATCTAATCTAGACTAGATGCAATGAAGAGTTCTTGTAGATGGCACGGAGTGTCTAATTGAGAGTAACTGGGCGCCATCTGTTGGATTTTTTGCAGCGTCACTAAGTCAGTGCAGTTCGCGTTAATTATTTTGAAAACGGGTATTTCGTACTCACGCGAGTTTGAACCACAGTCTGAGCGCATGTGCATCTGCACCCTTTCGCCCGACCAATCGATCAGTTGCAATCCCGAATTAACGCTTCTAATCCAGCTAGGGTCCATCACCAATTTAGGGGCCCATCTGCAAACCCACATTTGTCTGCAACAGACTTCCTCCGGGTCAACCTCTGTTCGCCCCCGAGTTTGCGTCTCCGTTACGTTATAGCGTGTCGAAGGGTAGGGGGGGGGTCAGGCAGAGGAACAGGTGACACGCGAAATGGAATCGAAGACGTGGAACGGTAGTACAGCACGAGGAATGCTTATTTGTGCGCGGATTACAAGAGGCGAGTTCGTCTTCTGCGCGACCCACAAAAGACGAAGCTGCGGAAACAGTGACGGCCTTTTAAAATAATAAAAGTGAACCCTCCTTCGCCGCTGCCAGCTTAGTGCCGTGTTAACACCCCCCTTTCCGCAACCCCACCGAAAGAAAGGCCGCATTGAGCGCATCGCGAGTGTGTCTTTGAAAAAGAAGAAAAGATAAAACAAACACGCCCGGAAAAAAAGCTTTTCTCTTCTGTCTCTCTCTCGAAATGCATCGGGGATGGAAAGAAAGAAAGAAAGATTATTTAAGTGTAAGCCGTTGCCGAACTTTTCAAAGCACGCCCCGCTTCTTCCTCTTTGTCCGAGTGCCGTCCGCAGCGCGAGGAGGGACCGCAGCCTCCTCACGCGCTGTTTTAATGCGACATTCACGCGCAACCCTCGCCGGCCCCGCTCGTCGTTTGTTTTTCGTCGATGCAAATCGCGGCTCGTAATCAGATTAGCGCGCGAGGTGCGGCCCAACCTTTTAGGGGAATTAAAGTCCCCCCGCCGTAAATGACTGCGCCAGGATACGGCGGTGGGTGCACTTTCCACCGCACATGTCAGCGCGGCACTCCGCGGGCTGACAGCGCACCCCCAACTGCAGCCACCGAAAAGCGCCAGATTAACCAGCTCGCGCGCTAAAAGGTTTGCATTCCAGAAATAAATGCGCGACGCGTCTCTTCAAAAACCTGTCGTTGACACCCGGGGGAGGGGGCAGTCCCCCTCCTTTGCCCAGCCGGCCACCGTCGCACTGCGTCAGTATCTTCTGGGGGGGGGGGTCGGTTTAAAAAAAATGAGATAAAGGGGAGCGAACATCTGTTTTCCGAGGGGAGGGCTGACAACACCTATCGCATCTTCGTGGACTGACACCGACTTAAAAACTGTCCATTCCCACTGGAAAGCGATATCCCCCACTCGTATTAAACACTTCAGTCGTCTCCGGGGTTCCTCATTTTCTCGTGACCCCCAACGTCACTCCCGATTAAACAAACTTAATTTCGCATTTTTGTTTTTTACAGATGCAGACGCCCACTCCTCATTCCTCAATTATTTGTTTTCGTCGCCTCTGCAGGGACTGCGGCCCTCGCGATGGTAATTTTGCAATGACCCCCCCCCCTGAGTTGCTATTGAACCTCAAGAGATCTTTCTTTTTCGCCGCTAATTTTGGATTTTTTACAGAAGCTGAAGGAAGAAGGGGATGCGAAACCTTTAACACACTTTCAACCCCCTCCTTACCCCGACGTACGTTGCGCGTGTGTTGTGTTAGGGTGGGGTACGGAGGGGGTTAAAAGAGTGTTAAAGGTTTCGCATCGCTTGGAAATTTTCCCTTATTGCGTTCATGGCTGATTCGGGGGCGTTAAATGGCGCTGATTTGTAAGAAATCCCACCCCGAACATGTTTGATGTCGCCTTCGTCGGTAATGTCATTCCTCTCCAGCCGGAGTGATCCCCCCCTCGTCCCCCGCGCTTTAGCAGTCCTTAAGCGAGCCAACAAGTGATCCCTTACAACTTCGACAGCGTCTCTCTTTAGTCGCAACTGTCGCGGGGCCCCCTGATGGCCTGTTTTTCTGAGCTCCGCTGATCTCGCGGATGTCCTCGGCATCTTAAGCACGTCTTCCCCATCCCGCCTCTCCGCTGCTCCCAGTCGTGTCGCGAGGAGCGTGTACTTTATTCCGACATCCTGTCACACCATTGCGTCCGACAGAAGACTTAGCTCCCAGCAGTCACCCGTCACCGGCGTCTTTTGGCCGCGAGATAATGGGCGCCATTTTCCGCGTCTGCTGAGCGTCCTTCTGCAGACGCTGTGAAGTGGAAATGCGAAGACGCGAGCGGAATTTTTGTTTCGAGGCGTTAAGAGGAAATGTATGGAAATCTGAGTGCGGGGGAGTGGGGGGGGACAGCGTTTTTGGTGGGCGGATCGTTGTGTTGCGAAATCCAGCAAACCTTCTCCGCTGTCAACCCTTTTTTTATTTAAAGTGCGTAGGATTTCGGTGGGATGATGCGGCGGTCTAATGAAGCGCAGACGACAAGAAGATCTTCCCCCCCCCACTCAGCGCCTCTCGCATTTCCCGATTCGGGTCTCCCGAACCTCGCGCACAGAAGGACTCCATACAGAATAACCGTACATTGGTACGACGCCAGGGCCCAATGCATCGGGCCCTCGCATTCTTAGCCTCGCGATTCAAAGGTTAAAATCCGTCGTCTGCAGTTCGTGCGTTTGAAGCGCAAACTTTCAGAAATCATTTGACCCCCGAAAGGAAAATTTGTTTCGGGTGTTTGCAGGGTCCGAGATCTGAAGAATGAGAACTTCATCGAATCCTCATCATACGCTTGCTACATACTGTCAGCGGGAAAGTGCGCGTCTTGAGGTGATCGCCGAACTCCGGCACACAATTGCAGACGACGAATGAGATTTGCGGGGCATTTTCTCTTCCGGTGCGAAGGGGGTTGAAAGGCGGTGCTGAACTCCTGTTTCCCAGAATTCGGATTGTTAAAGGTTGCTGTCGGCCGTGTTCATTCATCGTCCCTTGTTGCGTCGAAGTGGGCCCATTTCTGTCGGTCAGTTGTCGGCGACGACACCTGGTGGTGAAATGTAACAAATTCTGCGATTATTTTCCTTTTTAAATATTTTCCATTTGCCTTCTGTTGAAAATTCCCCATTTCAACGATTGGAACACTGGTGGCGCCATCTATCGCGGATTTCTGGAAGTCTCAGCGACGCAGTCCCAAGTTTTTTAACCCCGGGGAAGATCACAAACAGAGTTATCGTCGACCTTTAATTTTAAGCTTTTCGTCGCATTCACCAACCCCCCCCCCCCCCCCTGACGAATGGTTGTTTGTTCGTTTTATTATATTTTGGTGCACGAGAAGCGTCACGTTGAGGGACATTTTAAGAAAAACGTCCCCCAATTCATTAAATTTAAGTTGAATCTTGCAAACCTTCGTTTTCGTTAATGCCTTCACATAGTGGCGCCATCTTGCGGCTCCATGATTAAATATTTGAGGTTACCAAAAGTCAAAGTGATTGAAGAAACGATTTTTACAGCGTATCAACCAAAAAAATAAAAGCAGAAGAAGATATTCCCACCCCAACAAGGTAATCAGCGAATTCTGCTTTAAACTTAATACGACTGGCTCTGCCTCCACCACACTGGAAGTCAACTGATTGCACTGTTGACAACCCATAGCTGAAATGACATCCAATCTTCTGTGAGATTTTACATTTGTAGCCTCCTTTTGTTCTACCAGCAGGTCTTCCTCATTAATTTTATTCAATCCCTTCAGTGCATTATACACCTCAGTTACGTTTCCCCTTGGAAATCTGGTTGCCAAACTTGATCATCATGCGTGACCATACTGGTAAATTACTAAGATGTAGTAATCAATAACTCCTTGACGAACCCATGCTGGTATGTATTCCATTATTCTTGCCCAGATGGTTTTGAATCGCATTCTTAACCATAGATGCAAAATCTTCCATATCATAGAAGTCAAATTCATCTGCCTGTAGTTACCCAACTGCCTTTATAATCGCCTTTGTGAATTGGGGTGCGTCTCCGATACAAGAGGATCATAACGAAGTCAAAAGACGGTCCCTTGACAACCCCAAGGGTTTTGACACAGCCATCATAAGCAGACTCCCATAAATCCCTTGGAGTTTCTGGTCCATGTAATCTGTTTGGGAAGGTTTTTCTTATAGTCTTCACAATGATTGAACTATCACTTCCCTTTGTCGAAAATCATTTCACAGCACTCACTGAACATACGCATTACCTCAATGTGATTCAGGTAGATTCTTATCATCTTCCGCCACTTTTTGATCAGAAGTATCATTCCCCCCACTCCCCTGTCCCTCTCATGAATGAAGAGTTTACCGAAATGAAACTCTTCATGACGAGTCTGAGTGGCATCACGTCTTAGGGAGCCCAAATACACTCACTGGAAAAGACAAAAAAAACCAAAAAAAACCAGAAACCTTTTTCAGTTGAAGTCAACAGATAATTAATGCGCACATATATATCACGCAACCATCCTTCCTCAAATTGAATTTATGTACCCTATCATGCGCATCGTTTGAGCAAGAGGACGAATTCCATTAACATTGAACTCGCTCAATCTATTGAAAGCCTCAAATGGAAAACACCTGTGATCTTTCCGGTTTTCAGAAAGGTATTATTATTATTATTATTATCTGTTTATTTCCATAAGGATTATTATAATTGGAGCACGTTTAGCAAGAGCTTCAACTGAGAAGACAAACGAAATCAGAAGTGTCTCAAAAGCAACCATCTCAAAAGTATACGATGAGTGCAAGACGAAAGAAGAATTCAGCTCTAAAAGGAATAAATGCGGCAGAAAGTCGGAGACGCAAGGATTTAAACCAAAGTGTGCAGCAAATCAGTTAAAAATTCAATTTTGGCAAAGAAAACTTCCATCCGAACCATGCAGCGGGATCAGAAGAACCTAGAGTTTGGTGGTCTTGTGTGTCTACAAGAAAGCCTCTTCTGTCTTTAAAATTTCGAACGATTCCACTGGAGTAGCGCTGCCAACACCAAGACCGGACTGTGGAGTAGCGAAGAAAGATCGCCGGGTCTGACGAGTCTCGATTTCTTCGTATTTGCACCACTGGTTGGGAGAAGGTGTGGAGGGGAACTCATGAAGCCAAGAATCCAGACCTTTTTTGTTATGAAAATAAATAAATAAATAAGATCTTTATTGTACAGTACATCGGTACACGCAGGTACCACGACCATACAATACCCTTCACGGCACCATGCCAGGGGTTAACAAACGGCAGAGATAACCTCGCCGGAATTATAAAGATTAATTTTTAAAAAATTAATTAAAATTAAAAAATTAAAATATTAATTAAAATTAAAAGATTAATTAATAAAAAAAAAAAAAAAGTACTCATAGCAGATAACATTGACTTGAAAGGAAAACTAATACAAAAATAACAAGTTGTGATAACAAAAGATTTTCCTCGAGTCCAGTTTTCTGAGAGTCTCTTGCCCCGCCAAACCGATCTGAGATCAGTTGGTAGTTGTGGAGACCACGTGCAGATCTAGGATGATCCGTCTATACTTTTTATCATCTATGATTTTAAATAAGTCAGCATCCAAGGATTGAACCAGGTGGAGCTTCTGATAAGGGAGGAACCGATCTTTCAAATGTAGTCTCGAAGGAAGAGCAAAAACCCCAAACACGAAAGGTATGAAAACCTATAGTACCGCGCATGGGTTGAGAGAGGGGGGGCGGATGCCGGAAACCTTTCTCTGGAGGCTAAGCATGGGTTTCACAACTTCAAGCCTCCAATAAACAAAAGTGGTGGTATTGCAGCGGTTGATGAAAGTCATCTACCACGTCTGTTCAAGGTGGTAGATGACTCGAGCTGCTCCTGCTACTCAAGCGGCTGTGGGTGGTATCGTGTACGTACTGTTGGTACAGACCGGGCTCGCTTATACCGACAGAAGGTCGTGTTACCTCTAATGGATATCTTTTTGTCTTATCGGACCAACTTAACCCCAAAATGCTTCATTTTTATTCGGATTGCGATGGATTCTTTTAAGACGACGACGAAGCTGTCCACTGTACAAAAATTGTGAGCAATATTCTCAAGATTTCCAACATTCACCCTGGCCACCTAATCCACCAGATCTAAATCCCGTCGAGAAGGTGTTGGACACGTTGGAAAGGGCACTTCGGCTTCGTAGTTCCCCGTTGACTGCAGTGCGGCAGTTGTCAAGGATCCTGATGGAGCAACGGCCAAGTGTGGACCTGAAAAGTCGTTTGATCCATGCCACGACATGTACAGGTTGTATTTCGAGCAGAAGATAACCCTACTATATTTTGAATAAACGTTCCAATTTTTTCTTTTTTTTTTGTTCAGCGAGTGCGCACCGTAAATTTGATCAAAATCTGGAATCCATTTCATTTCATTTTTGGACTTTTCAGGATTGAGAATGAGCGGATTTTTATGAAGCCAAATTTGCATTGGAGGGAAGAAGGCAGAGATTTTGAGTTGGAGATGGTCAGGGGATCTTTATTTGTGAGAACAATGGAAGTGTCATCAACAAAAGCAACTAGGTGGGTAGATGGAAGAAGACTGAAAAATTGGTTGATGGAAAGAGCGAATAGGAGGGGTCCAAGAAGTGAGCTTTGAGTCTTCCTACAACATGGCTTTCACGCGACATTTATTAATTATTTCTGTCCATCCTAGATGGCGCCACCGCTTGACCTTTATTTCGATTGTATTTGGCCGTCCGCATTTACCTCCCGCAGATTCCTTCGTAATTAAAAGCGGTCGCATCTCACGCCCACCCTTCTGATTAATGATTTCTTTTTCTGACCAGTTTGTTTTTAATGGTCTTCGGATTATTGAAAAATGACTACCACTCTTGCAGTGGTACACTCCAGAAGAGGTACTGGAATCTTTATAATTTCTTGTTTAGACAGAAGATGGCACCACTTTCCACGTATCTAGACATTCAAAAGGTACGACCAAAAAATCGATGTTCGCGCACGTTTCATTGCTGCTGTGACGAATGAGCCGCAGATGGCTGTCGTGTCCATCTTCAGCGATTGTTAGCATCGATGGGATCGCACCAGGAATGTTCAGTGGACCTGTCTTCCGTTTAAAGTAAAATCTTGAATGAAATAAAAAAAAAATTTTAAGCGAGGGCTGTTCTGGTCTTTAAGAAACGGAACAAGGGACTGAGTCCAACAATTCCAGGTTCTGCTTAAATTCGAATGCGTTGGGGAATTTTTATTCGTGTAATTACAACGAACATCTGTAAAGATGGGCCAATAAGTCAGAATGGAAATCGCCCTGCTGTCAGACGTTATGGAAGAGTTAAATGGTAGAAATGCCACTGGGAAGCATTGAAGACTCTGAACTCCCACCAACCATCTTACCACACTGTTAAAAGAGGCGTTGTTCAACGATAGTGGATGGCACGATTGCTAGTTTAGTTATTCGAATAGTACTTATGAATTTTGACCGAAACGTTTGGAGTGAATTGACCCCCACCATGTCGAAATTGCGTTGATAAAATAGCTTGAGAGAGAGAGAGAGAGAGGGTGGTTCCTTTGAAATTCTGACTCACGATAGAATGAGATTTTCCTGCCAACGATGGGTACTTTAGCTACTCTCAATACAATTGCAAAGAATAGATTCCTCCTGTGGTTTTAACAAAGTTTAATCCGCGTGTTTCTTGAACAGACCTCGACAGACAGTGGACAGTAAAACTTCGAGGATGGGGAGCATCTGAAACGTTCCTTTGTGACACTTTGCTCCATCGCAAACGCAGATCTTTCTGACATCGGCTGCGTGGTTGAAGTTTACCAAATGATTACGACTTCAAGTTTGGAATGATCTCTCTCTCTCTCTCTCTCTCTCTCTCTCTCTCTCTCTCTCTCTCTCTCTGTTTCTCTCTCTGTCTCTTTCTCTCCTTGTCTGGGGTTTTGTAAAAGATGTCAGAAGGAGTGCGTAAGTCGCTGATGAAACATCTTCGTGTCAGAAGTCGCTTTAATCCAAACTCCTTTCATCAGAGAAACGACGAACGCGCGTAGATTTTAATTTGACACGTGACACTAATGGCTGCTCTTCGAAGCTACTCGGACTCGTGCGTCAACGGCAGTCGCTCTTTCTGCACGTGTATGTTCCGTATTAATCAGCCTCGGCTATTAATAGCCTTTCTTAATATAATTGGGACGAGGGGGGAGCGTGCGACTGGGCCTTCTCACACAGCGACGCACTTGCTGGGGTTCGAAACGATGCCGTTGGGGGTTAGCTCGAAAATTACCTTTTCATAAACGCGGTACCTCGGCTGGTTTGCGCAGTTGTGCGCGTGGAAGTGTAGACGGTAACGAGCGGTGCACCGACTTTGTCCTTTGGGGGGGTGAAATCGATACGATGGCGTGATGGCCGTTACGTGCGGCTGTGGAGCTCTACACGACAACGGTCAATTTATTCCGCGGTATCAACTTCTGCTGGACAGCGAAATAACAAACGGGTTCGCTTTTTGTCGATGCTCGGTTGTAAACACTGGCTCGGCACGTTTCTGCGTCGTAGGCAGAAAAAAACAGAGTGAGAATTTCGCCAGATGAACTTCGATGGAAACCCCCCCGCTTCCCTGTAAAGGGAGTTCCTCGGAAGGCGGCAGTTTCTGATGGACTTCGTTTGTTGTACGTTGTAAAAGGGGCGTAAAAAGGGATCAAAAACAAATGAAAGAAATTATGGCATTGAAGGGTTAGACGAATAGGAAAGTGCAGCCACTGAAAAGTAAAGGCGCAGCGAGAAATGTTACTGAAAAGTGACACTTTGTATTGGGAAAGGAGCATTTTTCGCATTTGCAAAAGAAATTTTTTCCTGCAGGTATTGGTGTGTGGATTGAATTCATTTTGAGATTTGAAGATGGACTTAAAAAGAGCGGATGTTGGGCCTAAAGCGGGCACGCCTGGCCTTGTCTAGGCGAAGAATAAAATAAGAAAATAAATAAATGAAGTATAATAAAAGGCCATTTTCAAAAATAGCCCCAGAGGCAGAGGTTCTGTCTAGTTCCACGCTGTTCATGGATTCGTGCTGTTTTCGCCATATTGCGGTCCTCTCATCAGCGTGAAACGGCAAAACGTGGGATTCATCAGACGATCCTTTAGTTTTGCCGTTCCTGATCACTATAATCATAGGAAGGAATTCAGTAAGAATTCCTTCCTTCCTACGGTTACACAGGGTTTCACTCAGAGGAGTGGAACTTGGTTTTCGTATTTGGTGTGTTGAGGGTCTAGCGGCTCCTGGAATATCTCCCACCTCCGCGGTGTTCTCTGTATCGAGTGACAGTACCCTGTCAAGCCAGAGATTTAAAGTGTGTGGATCGTGTATAGTGTGGTCTGTTATGCCCATTGTTCATCTGGCTTATTGGCCATCGGACCCCTGATGGGACCCGACGGGCCCATGCCGCGCCAAGAGGAGGCTAGCCGGGTGTTACCAGTAAGAAATCAGTACTTAGGCCGCTGTAGCCTAGTGGTCAGGCGCGTGGGTGCATAAGTACACGTGCCTTGAGTGACCGGGGTTCAAGCCCGTGACTGCTGAATACGGTGCTGTTTCTTGTATTCTGTCTATCTCGCGAACTCCTCTGATCATTTGGTCGTCCCGGAGTATAAACAGAAAATTTATTTATTTATTTTACTCTGAATCCTGCCACCTACTTTCCTCACATTTCAGTAGCTATAACCTAAAAAAAAAAAAAAAAACATCGCTTTAATCGCTGTTGATGCTTTTGTTTGTTCATAGAGATTTGCTTTAAGAGCAAGAAGGAATTGTACGCTGATTGAGTTTTATTTTTGGTCGAAAAGGGTCGGGCAAGCAATTTTGGTGTAGTTACAATTTTGGCATGTGGGGCTGTGCCCTGTGAAAGTAGACAGATTTGAATGGGAGGTAGAAGAAGAAAGGGACCGATAGAGAAGGCGGCCCCTAAATGTTCGGTAGGCATGCCCATGCCACACGAGAGGGGAAAGTGAGTTTGGCAGGGAGAGGAGGGGACAAGGGTGTCGCCCTCCCTCCCTGACGGGAAAAGGAGGTAAAGCAGGCCCAACAAAGTGTCGGACCTGGGTCGCCATTTGGCTAGTGGAACCCGGTTCTGGGTACGGCTGCGATACTCCTTCTGTGAAAAGATACTATGAGTTATGCCTTATGAAACGTCACTTTGGGTGCCATATTATACGGCCCTCTTACTCCAATACCAGTGCTGTTAACCTCCGTTGGCCTCTCGCATCAAAAAGCCGTTTCCAGCCGAAGGATCCACATTCGCTGGATGTTACTGATTCAATCTCGATACACTTTGCACATGAAATCCCGAAACTCGTGTCGACGTATCTGGCGCTAACTGCCGTGCCACGTTCAACGCATTTGTCTCATGATTCTCAAAATTCCAACTGTTGTAGCAGGCGATTTTAACTTGCCACTGCCCAGGCATGGGAATGCACTTGAGGGCCTTGAGGTCACTCTTCGTGCCTTTAACCTTACACGGTTAGTGACGCAACCAACTAGAGCGTGTCAAGCGCTGGACCTAATCTTCCACAACTTGCAAGATATCAAACTCCTACCTAGCAACTTTCGATTCCAATCTGATCACTCGCCAATTGCATGTAAACTATCCTTACCGAGCAACTCCCTTGGGTTACCTGACGAGTACTCTGCTGATTTGCCTAGGATAGCCTTCTCTACCAAATATCTGAAGCCAGAGATCATTCTCCAACGCTTGATTGGGTTTGACTGGGAGCGTCTCTATTCTGAGCCGTTGGAGGATGCCGTTATGCTCTTGTCGGAACAACTGAAGTTAATTGCACTACATGGTGCAGCCAGAATCACCAGGATTGTTAACAGGTCGAATCGGGGTTTCAATAAGGAAACTAAGATGGCTTTCATCAAGAAGCAGAAGGCCTACCGGAAATGGCAGAAAACTCAACTTCCCTCAGACCGTTCCATCTTTAAGAAAGAACGAGCTTGCTTCTTGAAAAAGAAAAGGCAGGTCCTTAACGAAGCGGTTCTCAATAGGTTGAAGAGTGGTAGAAGGATCCTTTCACATCATCATCATCTAGCCATTGACAAAAAGCTTGTCCAGGAATGGGCACAGTTCAACATACTGCAGGCAGATTTTCCTGACTCTGATTCCTCTCTCTCTCAGGAGGACTGGTTACCTAGGGCACACCTGTCTGAAATAGAAATAACTAGAGAGACCCTAATCGATGTCATCAATAAGCTACCCAACAAAGCCACTGTAGGTCCAGACGGTTTCCCACTCTTTATTATCAAAATTTGCAGCCCATATATAATCGACCTTCTCCTTCACCTTTTCCGACAAATTCTGCAATCTGGAATAGTTCCTTCAATTTGGAAAACCTACCATGTTAAGCCCATTCCAAAGATCAAGAAACCCAAATCTCCTAAAGATCTGCGACCAATATCCATCAGTTGTTCTTTACTCAAAATTTTTGGAAAAGTAATTCAGCCAACAATTGCCCAGCATTGCTTTGCACACAGGCCCGAGTACCTGCATACCGTTCTACAAAGGAGATCGACAACTACCAATCTTCTTGATACCCTCTTCAGAATTCAGCGCACCCTCAACAACAAATCACAGATTGATATCATATTCCTCGACATAAAATCGGCTTATGACAGAATACACCTCCCAACTCTTTTTACCATTCTGAAACACTACTTCGGCCTGGCAGATACTTTACTTCAAATTTTGAAGTCTATTTTACTTCCTAGACATCTGTCTGTGACCCACAATGACTTTCAAGTAACTATTGACGTCTCAAGAGGCATTCCACAAGGAAGTGTACTGTCAGCTATCCTGTTTGCAGCAGTTTTGGAACCTTTCCTTGCTCAGAATCCGAACTTTGTCTCTTATGCCGACGATCTAAAGTTCTACGTGAGCTCAGATCATAGTCATCAGATTCAACATATCAACGAACAAGCTTCTAGGCAGATATTAAGCTTGGAAAGTTATCTTGCCACAATTGGGCTGCATCTGAGCCCTTCCAAATCAGCGCAACTGACGATAACCAAGAAGAAAGTCAAAAATGATATCCAAATCTTTGTTAGTGGGGAACCGGTGCAAAAGGTGACCTCTCATACTGATCTTGGCCTCACCTGGGATGTTGGACTCACTTTTCAGCCTCACTTTGCCAGAATGAGGCAGAAGACGTACGCTGCTCTTTGGGCAGTGCGTCAAGAACTCGTTGGTGTGCATCAGCCAGCGCTGCTTGTTCGGCACATCCTGAGGTGTATTTCGCCGATTCCTCTCTATGCTTCAGAAATTTGGTCATCTGCCCCTGCCTCATACCTTCAGAAGTATCTCAGTTTAGAGTACTGGTTGCTTAGATGGATGAACAGGGTGGTAGGCCACCCCCTAACTATCTCCAGATCTATCCTACAAGCAAATCTAGGCACCACTCCCTGGAGACATATCATCATGACAAAAAATGTCTTCACGCTCGCACGGCTTCTAACGAGGCGAATTGATGCTCCATCGGTATCCACATTAATCTCTGGCCCGAGGAGGGCAAGGGGGGAGCACCCCGACTCTTGTGTCCCTCTACGTCTTATGCTGTCAAACATTGATTCCCTGAGGAACATGTTTCCAGCGAATTGTCTTCGGATCTTCAATAAATTTAGGATCCACCCTGATAGGTTCTGTGAAGACAAGCCCTACAGGAAGGAAATCCTCAAGAACTGCTACCAGATTATGAAATTATAATAATCACCTGCTCCTGGATATGACAGACTGTTTTTTTTTTTTTTTTTTTTATTACTGTATATCTTGTATATTATTGTATATTTAATCCTGTAAATATCTCGGGTCGAGCACGCATGTACTCTTGTTTATTGTACATTGTGTTCCTCGCACCTTAGTGTGTAAATATTCACACCCTTCTGGCACAGAGCCGTCCCACGGTGACCCAAGGTTTCTTGGAAAATAAACTGATTTAATAAATAAATAAATAAATAAATAAATTCTCCCGCTAATTGTCCCAACCACGCATCCATTCAAACATCCAAAAAAGCAAGGAGGACTTTCGGCCCAACTCTGTGAGCTGCAATTTATTAAAATTGTTCGAGAAGACTCTGCTGCCAATTCTTGTCACGCGTTGTTTCCGGAAAAGACCTCTTTATTTACTCACTGTGATTCCAAAGAAATCGACAGTTACAAATTTAATGGTCACCCGGATTCGTATCCAAATGACTCTTAACGCCAAAGAACAGATTGATGCAATCTTTTTAGACATTAAAGCTCCCTTCGACAATGTCTCGATGACAATTCTCGAAAAGCATTTCAGAATTCAGGGAGGCTTATAAAAGTCTTCGTCCCCATTCTCAAACGGAGGCATTTGAGGATTGAACACAGGACCTTCCATGAGAATCACATCATCTACAGAGGAGTACCCTAAGGTGGCGCCCTTTCTGCCCTATTTTTTGCTTCCACTCTGGACCCCTTTCTTTCTATGCATCCTGATTGCAAAAGTCTTCAACGCAGATGATGTAAAACTCTTCATCTCGTCCAAACACGGGGACAAATCTGACGCTATCAATGCCCATGCCACCGCCCTAATGGAAGAACTTGACCTGTATCTTCAGAATATTGGCCTATCCATAAATCCGACCAAGTCAACACAAATATCTTTCGCCAACTAGAAGAAGAAGATGAACATAGACGTATACATCAACGGTATTAGGGCCCCGAAGGTCTCCCAACACACCGATCTAAAGTTTACGTTAGATGAAGGCCTGACCTTCCAACAGCACTTCGCCAACACTAAGGCAAAAACTCAGTGAGCAATGTGGGCGATAAGACAGGAAATTACTAGAGTAAACAACCACAAACTTGCTGCTTACTACATACAAAAATCGATTTGTTTCGATTCCCATGTATGCCTCAACGATCTGATCCTCTGGTTCCCTCACTAACATCAAAATATTCATGGGTTTCGGGTACTGGATTTTAAGGTGATTGAACCACCTTAATGGCCACTCTTTCACCATCTTGCGATCTATGATGTATGCAAACTTTGGTTGCACCCCTCGGAATCAGTTACTTATGGCAGGAAAGCTATGCAACCTCTGTTAGCTCCTCATCGATCACCTTGACGCCCCAAAGGTCCACAATCTTGTTGGGGGCCGAAGACTGTCCCGCATTCTTTGTAATGACGGTTGATTCCCCTAAGAAGCTCACTACAGAATTTAACCATGCTTCGAAGATTTTTTCGGCTAACATCCTCCAAACGTACAACACCCTGAAGATTGACCCCCACAAGTTCTGTGATGGTAAAGCATAAAGGTCTCAGAAGATACAGGACATATACCGCCACATACAGCTGTAGCAGTTTCCTGATTATTCCCTGCAGAAATGGAATCTCTGTTTAATTAACCCTACTTTGCTGAGGAGAATTAATTTGTTTACAAATCTTCTCCATGAAGAACACCATGGAAATTTTACTCTTTCCGATCGAGCTCAGTCTTTGACACAGATCTTGAAACGGCTCTCAGTAACGGTCAAGAATTAGCTGTTCTCTAATTGCACCATTCTATTCTAAAAATCACGCTCTTATTGGATTCGATGGCTTGCAACGCTGGTCAAAAAGTTATTTTTGAAATCTTATTGATATAAAACTCAACAATGAGTTTTCCACGCACACAAAATATGAAAGAGGTGTACCACAAGAATCTGCTTTGGGCTCTCTGCCATTTACAATTTATTTAATTGATATAGTCAATTGAAATAAAAACAGATGATCTGTAAATCAACCTGTTCTACTAAACATCGTCTGTTACTTAAATAGTTGCAGTTACTGGAGGAGAAGTGTTGCAGACCCGTTTTCAATGAATCAGTGCTTAATCCGTTCTTAGGTGTTTATCGTACTAAATTCAGGTGTGTTCTCTACAAGCAGCTGCCATAATAATCTTTAACAAGGAGCTGGAAGTCACTGTTATCACAAGTCTCTGTACCCAATTTGCGACTTGTATTGTCCTTTCAGGAACCAGTCAGTTGTGCTTTGAGCTTGGGAACAAAAAGAAGCCTCGTGGAGCTAAGTTTGGTGAATACGGTGGGTGCTACAGTACGCAGACTTTTTTTTTGCTGGCCAAAAACTCCGGAACAATGAGAGTCTTGTGGCTTGGAGTGCTGCTGTTCAAGAGGAACCAAGTGCCATCTTCTCCATACTGAGGCCACACGCTTCAAAAAACTTCAAACATTCAGACAGTAGGTAGCAGTAACACTTTAGCCATTGGGCACGAACTCTTTGTGCACAGTTATCGTGCTGTCGATTTTTGATCTTTCTTGATGAACATTTTTGGATTTGGGACAGTTCGTCGACTTCCATTCCACACTTTCTGAATGACTTCCATTCCACAATTTCGCTTCCTGAATTCCATCGTCAACCCATGACAATCGAATTTAGGAAGTTGGGTTGCTTTCAGCGGACTCATTGAGTTCTCTGCGGTATTTAATTCGCGCCTTCGTTGCCCGTCTGTTAACGAATGTGGAACAATCCACACACAGACCTTCGTTTTCTTCCAATCGTGGGTTATTATTTCTCAAATGGTTTCCTCATTAACGCGCAGAACTTCCAAAATCATTTGGAGGTTGCACTTCGGTCATTGGAAATGATTTCATGCACCTTTTCAATCAATTCTGGTGTTCGAATCATATTTGATAGGCCCGGACGTTCGTCGTCTTCCACTGATTCTCTTCCATGGGCGTAACGTTTGCCACTCGAACACACATGCACGAGACAGAAAATTCCCCTCAGAAAACTACACATCTGATTGAACAATTACCTCAAGATCCTTTTTGTTCTCCACTACTCTGGTAGTACCACACAGTTAGTACGTTTCTCTTGGGTTACTGCTACCCATATGGAGTATGGGTTGCAGTAACCCTTTGCATTTGTCAGTTAAACTTTAGTTGCCACGTCTCAGTCCATGTGCAAAACTTTTTGACCTCGTTTCCATTCATGCGTATTGATACGTGTTTTTTAATTCTCTTCGGTGAGAAAACCAGTTGTGCCATCTTGTGCCCATTTAACCGGAGCCAAATGCAATCGACATATCCGCCTTTCCTGATACGGTCTTCCTTCTGCTAATTTCCCCATTCGAATTGCTCGTGTTTGATCCCTTTCAAGAAGCTCAATGTCTTTTTTCAGATGAGGTCTCCACATTCGAACACAGTATTCAAAATTTGGTCTTAAAATTCCCTTATAAAATGGGACTATGACCTTCCTTTCTCTACAGGATAATGTTCGATTAATCATTGATAGAACATCATGGGCTTTCCTTGATTCCTGTTTATACTGCTCAAAAACTTCGTGTCGTCACTCCCAGATTTCTGTCTTCAGCTACTGATTTCAATTCAACCCCACCAAGCATATAAGTTATTTTGGGGTTGCTGTTCCCCTTGAATTTTGCTGATAGTTGCCACTGTATTGCCAAAAGTGGGTACAAAGGCTAGCAAGATAACTTGTAATTAAGGACGTGTTCAATTCGAAGAAGAGTTTCCATGAGGTTTGTGGTGGTTGGTTCTTCAGGTAATCAGTGAGTGCAGGTGCTCGGGCATATGCCGAAATAGTAATGATTGATGGTATTTAAGATTGATTTCTCAGATAATTTTTTGAAATGAGCATCCAATAGCCGTAAGCGTGCAGCAGTCTTTGGTGGATTTTGGACTGCTGCTTTTGGGTTTGATGTAGGACGTTTTCCATATCTTCAGAAAGTGCGTTTCTTTTAAGATGTGAAAAATGTGAAGGAGGAGGTCTGTGATGTCTACTTTGCTGACCTTAATCATGAAGCGTGGGTATTTATCAGGCCAATTGTGGCTTAATTATGGAGGTTATTAATTGCAACTTTAACGTCATTTCAGGTGATGTTACTTTCAGACAGTTCCGCATGGACCTTTGTTTTCAGGTTACCATCCAGGCTCTTTTTTAATTTGATAATCGCTTCTCGAATTTTGTTTGTGTTGGCTTCGTTATCGATTTGATTTTCGGTCAGAGGAGTGCAGAGGTGGCTTGGATTCATTCTCACAAGATGTGCTTGGGCATTGTTCCTCATGATGTGTTTGATGCTCCATCAAAAGCAATATAGAGCAGAGCGTACGTCAGTGCGTCTAAGGGATCATCTACAGAAACCAAATGGAGATTTCGTCAGTTGAAGTCTGCGAGGAGTTTTAAAATTACATCTGTTTTTATATGGAATGGAATAACGAGGGTGGCTGATCCACTGGAATTGGAATTTTTCTTAAATAAGCACACTTTCAGAAAGATTTAAAAGTAAAGCGTAAATATCAATCCAGTTGCAATTCCTTTTGGCCTCCATGAGAATGTAGCGGTTTCACAACTTGTCCACTCGTTTGAACAGCCGTGAGTTCGAATCCCATCGATGACTGGAGTTTCCAAGAATCTCTTCGATGCGGCTGTAGTTGGCCAATCACAGACGTAGGGAGAAGGAACCGCAACGAGTTATTTCAGTTTTTTTCAGTCCGAAAAGAAAGGAAACACAACTGTCAACAAGCGCCAGCTGGCCAAAGTGTTATTGATTTTTAAGGGCAGCACCACTTACAAGTTGCTCTGCTGTGTCTCTACAAATGGGCGTTGAGGGCTCCATTTTTTTTCCATTTATTAATACACACAGTTTACATACATTCATATACACTGTGCTGCCACTTTATTAGGTACACCTATCTAGTAGCGTCTTAAGTTTCCTTCAACCTTCAAAACTGCCTGAATTCATCTAAGCATGGATTGAAGAAGATGCTGAAAACGTTGTGCAGGAATGAAGTACCATGCAGACATAAGTGTGTCACGCAGTTCGTTGAGATTCGACGGAGATGTAGTCCTACAACGAACAGTCCTTTCTAGCTGATTCCAAACATGTTCAATAGGATTGAGATCCATGTACTGAGCTGGCCACTGCAGCAAAGAAAAGTCATTGTCATGGTCCTGGAACCATTCCATAGTGTTTCAGGCTTTGTGCACCGGCGCATTATCCTGCTGGAAATAACCATCTGACTGAGGATAGTCAACATGAACGGATGCACTTGGTCAGCAACGATGTTTAGGTACAATGTGGCATTCAGACGTGAATCTATGGGTATCAATGTACCCAACGTGTGCCAAGAAAACATTCCCCACACGATAACACTGCCCCCACCACCTTGTACAGTAGTCGTCAGACATGACGGGTCCATGGACTCATGTTGTTTTCGCCAAATTCTGAGCCTTCCATCAAAATAATGCACAAGGAACTTCGACTCGTCAGACCAAGCAACTGTTTTCCAATCCTCGATAATCCAGTGCTGGTGTTGTTGTGCCCACAGGAGGCGTGCTCTCTTGTTCTTCATTGATAACAAAGGTACGCGATATGACCGTCGGCTGTTGTAGCCCATTCGCGACAAAGTGCGACCAGTGGTCCGTTGCGATATTTTGTTCTGCGCACAAAGGTTGTATTCTGACGTGATGTGCAACATTGTGGCCCGTCTGTTTGCTTGCACAATTCTAGCCATCCTCCTCTGACCTCTCTCTCTCATCAACAAGCGATTTTCTTCCACAGGAGTGCCTTTGAGAGGATGCTTTCTGTTCGTTGCACCATTCTCGATACACCCTTGAAACTGTGGTGCGTAAAAAGTCAGGAGAACTGCAGTTTCAGAGATGCTTTGTCGAGCACGTCTTGCACCTACTACCACGCCACGTTCGAAGTCCGTGAAATCACTCCTTTTCCCAATTCTTGCTACGGTTTGTATGTTGATACTAGAACGGTTGTTCCGCTGTATTTCAATCCACAACTGTGGTCATGTGACTTGCAACGTTGTGGGACAAACCATTTGTGTGCAGAGCAGGGTGTACCTAATAAAGTGGCAGCACAGTGTATATACAAAACTTACATAGAAGATTTATATACCATTAAATATGCATTTCCTTTCACATCATCTAGGGCATGTGTTCGTGTGTACGTATATAAGGTGTCCATCTGCACCTTTGTTCTCTGTGATGATGCTGAAACTCTAAGCCACTTCGCCTAGAGTTCCAGCGCCATTACAGAGAACAAAGGGTGCAGCCAACACCTGGGCAGTTGCCGCCTGGTGCCCGTCCCGACGCACGATGAAACCGGCCTGGCTCTACTCTCCTACGTGTGTACAAAATTCCGCAACCACCGGAGGTAGTGCAATGCCGGTGGATGCCAGCGGCATAGTTACCCATATTAGCAGCACCACTACCTATTTTTAGGTAAACATGGCACTCATTGCTTAAATTATAGCAATTTAACATTAATCACTACTTAATTAAGTGTAGTCATAATAGGGACAAGTTCAAAGGCCTGGAGTAACATCAAAACGAGTACACACAACGGCAACCAACACAGCATCTTACGTTTTAAGTCTTCTCACAAACTGAAGGATTCTTTACAAGTGGTCCCCTCAGAGCCATGTACTTACACAAAATCATAGCTGTAGTTTGATTGCAATTAGGACACGCTCGCTTCAGTCTTCAAAGCGTATCAGATGTGTCCAATAGATAAGATCCAACACAGAAAAAGCAGAAAGTTCTTTTGTCTGCAGTTTTTTTTTTCCAAAACAACAATGATGATAGTATACAGAGCTGTCTAACGCGTTTCGCCTGAAGTCCACATCCAAGAAGTCACTGAGAATAGAGTCCAAGTCACACCAGATCTAGAAATTGCACCCGTTGTTTTATACTGTGGTTCTAGGTTAGGTGACTTGTCACAATATGGCAATTATGCCCCAAAGCCGATTTCCATCTATTACTTTAGATTTTCAAGATCTACTAAGTGAATTGCCTGGCAGTTTGAGCTCTCAGCTCAATTCTCTTCTTGAAAGCCAAGGAGGAGAAAATCTGTAATGCCTCGAAATTAGTTTTATTTTCCACAAGTATGTTTACATTAGCCTCCGTGAGATCTGGAACTACGGTTTGTAGGTCCAATCTGACCTGTGAGTATAATAGGCAATGGAAAAATACATGATCCCACTCCTCCAAGCCTCCGCAGGTGCAATAAGGATCAGGTTCCAGTCCTCTATCGAAGAGCTTAGAACGGAGGGAACCATGACCTGTAAGTAAATAAGATGTGGTCACAGAGCGTCACCACGGGAAAACTTGAATCTTTGATACAAAATGAACTTTATTAACCGATTTCCTAGTAATAAATCAGTGCTCACTTTCATCCCAACGGAATTTGCTACACCTTTACAAGTTCCTCCCAAATTCTGGTCTTTTATATCTTTAAGTTGTTTGCTGGATCCGAGGAAATCCCCAATATTTCCGTAGATAAACAGGTCAAGGGGCATCATCCACCTAACACCTGTAAAGCATTCTTAGATACTGTTCTAGGAGCACAATTGATAGCCAAAAGAACAGAGCGTTGTAAGATTATCATTTTGGTACGTATTTTCACTTTGATAAATTTCTGAACCATACACTGGGGGCATAAGACACTATCGGTAAGAATATTATCTTATAATATAATGAAAGGCAGGCACAATATGGCCTTAGCAGCCCTTGCGCTATTAAACAACAAACCAACAACAACATGAATTCGGAAAATCATAAAATTTTTCTTGCTGGTTGAGATCTTTAGTTTATTCACTTGTGCCCAAGCCAATAGATCGTCCAGTATGGGTTGTATTCGCTCTTCAAATATCCTCTTTGACCGTCCTTCCACTCCAATAACCAGCTCGTCGGCATAAGCTATTTTGAGAGTGTCCTCGTGATCTTTGATCAACCACTGGTCCAGCACTGTGTTCCATAGAAGAGGTCCCAAGACCGACCCCTGGGGGCATCCTCTGGAAACAAGTTTTAAATAGTTTAAGTGCCCTGCACAGACCTTAATTAATTTATCACTGAAGTAAGATCTGATCACTCGATCAATGTAGTTATCACAGTTGGTTTCACGCAGCGTCCTGAGGATGCTTTCCCACCATAGTGAGTCGAAAGTGCCCTTGAAGTCAATGAACACAGCTATTACATATTTTGAAGTAGAATTTTGAATGTAATCTCTTAGGGAGTTGATGGCATCTTCTGCTGAACATCCTTTTTGGAAGGCAAATTGATAATTAAATGTGGTGCGAGAAGCCTCTCCAACAATTTACCCATATTTGCTAATAAAGATATTGGCCGGTATGCTCGTGGATCAGATTTAGATGTCCCTGCTTTATGAAGAATTTTTAATAAAGCTATCTTCCATTGTCTGGAGAAAACCCCTTCTAGTAAACACTAGTTCATAAGATTCAATAAAATTTGAGGAAAAAAGTTCGAAGAACTTGACCAAAGCTATATTTTCCAACAAGTCCAAGCCGGGGCATTTTTTAGCGTTTAATTTTGCAATAGCCAATCCTAGATGAACAAGTGTGAAAGACACTATATCCGACTGCCCAACGTATAAGGAATTATCATGGTAGATTTGTTCTTGCTCAAAGGAGTCACTTTCAAAAGAATCCCTTGGGAAAAGTTTAGAAACAATATTATTATTATCATCAGTTTACCGTCGACGTCCGACCCTGTGTTCCTTGTTCACCAACCATCAGGGTGTTGTGTATATCTCCGCATAACATTTTATTTCCAGATAGCCTGTGAACGAGACCCTTGTTTACAGGATTGTTCACTTTTAGATCTAATTCCAAAAATGGCTCTATAATCGCTGTTTACAAGGTTAGGAGCCACATCCCAATCAGAGACAGAAATATTCATCCATTTTGCTTGTTGTTACCGTTACATCTACATTTGATTCACCATTCATGGTGGAGAAAGTGAATGGATTATTAGGTAGATTCTGCACATACGAAAGGACTGAATCTTCAAGTGGAGAACCTTTGGAATCCGTATATCCACAGTGCCATAAAAGTGAATTTGGATTAAAATCTGCCAGATAATTAAATTTCTGTTTCCAAATTTTGGACAAATCCTGTCTCAATAGTGTAAAGCTTGTTGAATATCTACAAGGGGGATAGATGGAAACCAAGTAGAAGGTAATGGGGGAAAAAAAGGTGGAGCCCTCAACGCACATTTCTAGAGACACAACAGAGCAACTTGTAAGTTGCTGTTGCCCCTAAAAATCAATAACACTTTGGCCAACTGGCGTTTTAAATGCCTTCTTTTCTTTGCACTTCTTCGCTGAATTGCAACTCCCATCTGGGAGCTCGAAGTTTAAATAAATTAACAACGAGGGACAACTACGACTCGGTGGGACTACTGCTTGTGTGTGTTGGGGGGAGGAGGGGCCTGTACTTCGTGATGCGAAGCAATTATTAGTGAGGAAAGGAAGTTTCTTTTTTAATCCGTGACTTTTTCTCCGTGGCCTGGTGTTCCGTGCTCGTTTCAGTTGCCGTCCCCATCCCACTCTGTTCCTTCCCCCCTTCCGAACTTCTCTTTTCTGACGTCATCGGCCGCTTCCAATTAAGCGCGAGGCTAAAATCGCGCTAATCTCGTACGACGCTCGCCACGCATGACAATCGGTGCGTGCACGCGGTTGCCATGGTGAACGCGGTGCCGTGTTTGTTGTAGTGTGGACCGAGCTCGCGAGGCGTCAAACAATTTCTCGGCGTCTGCGGTGTCCGAGTGAAACGGCGTCTTAAAGCCAGCCTTTGTCTTTTGGCTTCCGAGGTAAGTTTCCGTTTCCAGACCGCGCGTGCGTCAAAATCGCGCCGAAAGATGCTTCGCGAACGTTCTAAGGGGCGAGAGGGGAGGCGTAATTTCGGTCGAAGTGTTCTCTGGGGCGTAGTTTCTGTCGAAGTATTCGCAACATGCTCGAACATTTCTTGTATCCCGATACCAGCACTCTTCTCCCTCCCCCAACAGTCAGTGAGGTTTCGAATCTGCTGTTTCGTTGAGCACCTCCATGATTTTCGCTCGCGAGTAGAACGCGGCTCCAGTAGTGCCGCATTTACGAATTGTGATAGACTAGAAATACGCCTCCCCCCAACAGCGATGGTCCCTCGGGTCGATCATCACTGTTGGTGGGAGGATCGCGGACGAGCATTAATTCGGGCTAATTCCTCCATCGTTCCTCAAATCTTTCGCCGGCCCTTCCTTTGATGGTTGAAAACATCGAAATCTCGATTTGCTTCGCAGCTACGAGTGCGTGCGGCACACCAGCGCCCTCTACAGAGTTAGAACTGTCCTAGTGGTAGCTGTAGATTATCGAGTCACGTCCGAGTGGACGCTGTAGGCGGCGAAGGGGCTTTTTGTTCCCGGAATAGCCGCTGTTTGTCATCACTCGCCGCTGGTATTCGTACGGTATCCTGGTAACACCGCCGTTGCGTGTTTTTGGCTTCGCCGTCCCTCACCAAACGAAGAAAATTCAATTAATTGATCACGGACGGTAGACGTTTGCTGGTGGGAGGGGGAGGGGGTCGCCACGTGCCATCGCATTACCGAAGGTCTAATTTCCCACGGGGACGCATTCTTCGGGCTACTGGCGGCCCAGTGCTTTGTGGAAGGGAGATCAGCAGCGTGGCCCGTCGATGCACCTGAGCACACTATTCGACATTCAGGCGCTAACCCCCACCTGGGGCTCGCTGCTCCTGTTCGGATTTCGTTTTTCTGCACTCGTAGAATTCATTTGAAAAAGAGAGGCACGCTGCAACGCTTTCCATTACAAATAAAAACAAGCAGAAAGAATTATTATCAAATCCGTTTGCTATTATCTCGAGTGACCCCTTTTACGCATCCGACCGGCTAGAGGGATGTACAAAAATGCAGGAATGGCAATTTTTACAATATTTACAAAATTGCAATTATTTTACATTTAAAGAATGTAATTATCGACAAAATTAAAAGAGGAAATTATTGACAGCTTCATTTAAAAATAGATGTCCAACTCTTATTTTATATGTTGGTCATTCCATCCTATTTATAAAGTTCAAGTTCCTAGTTTCTTCTTTCTAGTTCAAGCTTCTTCTTCATACTTCCATAGTTCAGAGAGGGTCTTCACTCTGTACTGCTTGCCTTCACAATATTTCACAGGGTGGTTGGTCTATTGCCAATGAATTGAAAAGGGGGACTGCGTTGTTCGGAAAGAAGTTCTTCAGACAGCAGGTTGGGCAGTGTAAGTAGGGATTGTCATTACTGCATCCAGCACGTGGAGTAGCGATAACTCCGTAAAGACTGGAGGCGTCAATCACACCAGTAAGCATCTGAGACAGAAGAAGAATATTCCTGAATGCAATGTGAACTCTCCAGGGAGTGATATTTACGTTGTTTGGTATATAAAACAGCCCTGGGGTCAGATGGCGAATGCGTTGCCCGTGACCCTGTTCATCCATCGCATTACCCACTACTCGACTGCCAGGAATCTGTTTAAGTACGACATCGGGGCACAAGACCAGATTGGTGATGCATACACGTGATCACAATGAGTTGTAGGCATCGCTGGAAGTAACCGACTACATCAACGTGGAGTAACCCCGTCAGCTCGCCCACATCGACGAGAAAGTCTTCGATTTCATGGTAATGGGGCTGAAAAGTGAGGCCCTCGAGGTAATCAAGCCGAGATCAGTGTGACACTTCACTTTCCTTATCTGCATTCCGTTGTGATTTTTGATTCTCTTTTTTGTAAATGTGATTTGGGCTGATGTAGATATGTTTAACTCCAGACCTGTCTGCAGTAGATAGGTTACAAGGCTGTTCATCAGGACGGCAGATCGCTGATTTATCACATGAGTTTGTTCAGGGTCTTTTGATTTTATATATAATTTGAGGTAGTAGTAGCAGTGGCATGTGATGCAAGAAAGCAAGTGTATGAGCTTATGCAGCATCAGCCAAAAAAAAAAAAAAAAAAAAAAAAATCACACCATTCCCTCCAAATGCCTGTCCAGTTCCTCCTTAAATTTATTCAACCTATCAACTTCCACAACGACAGATGGAAGTTTGTTCCAGCAATTAACCACCCGCTGGCTAAAGGCAAATTTCAGCAGATCTGTCCTTTTTTAATTTGAATTTATGCCCCCTTAGGTTCGTAATCTGAACAAGTGGAAGGATCCCATCAGAATTCAGCGTGCTCAACCCATTCAAGGCCTTATACACCTCAATCAGATCACCGCGCAGGTGCCTAGTCTCCAGCCACTGCAATTTGCAGAACTTAAGCCTCTCTTGGTAAGAGGATCCCTTCATTCCCCTCACCAATTTTGTTGTCTGCATCTGATGAAAAATCAGCCTACCTTGCGAGGAAAGGTTCCAGGGCCGTGGCGAACAACAAACCGAACAGGACACCTCCCTGCGGTACTCCTCTCGTTATAATGCACTCCTGTTGGAAGGATTTATAGCTGCTGATGAGTTGTCTTGGTGTAAGGATGGCTTTTAACAGGCTTCCTGTAATACCGAAGTAATTTTCTAGAATGTAGATGGGAACGGGAATTGAGAGCTTATCATAAGCAGATGAAATATCAAGGAAGATGACGTCCAGCTGACACTTACTGTTGAGAGCAGTTAGAATTTTAAATAGGGTGTCCAGTAGGTTTGTATATGTAGATCTTTTGGGGATCACGGTATGAAGATGTTTGGGTCTATGAGAGACGTGTTGATAATATAGTTTTCTTAAACATTTTTAATAGAGAGCAGTCCACTGAGATCGGTCTGAAGTTCTTAGGTTCCTTAGGGTTTCTTCTTTTGGGTATGGGTTGTACCTGTAATGATTACACATTGTAGGGATTCTTCCGAAATTTAATATCTGATTAAAGATTGATAGAAGGATCTCCACAATGAAGGCACTACACACTTTAACCATGAATAGAGGGAAGCCATCAGGACCAGTTGTACATTTATTGGTAACTCTATTGATGGTATTTATAATGTGCTGTTTTGTTACAGTTATAGTTGAAAGGGAGTGTATGAAGAAATCGCTCAGGTTTAGGGTGTGCTTGGGTCTGATGGCACCTCGTCGAAAGTCAAAGATACTCATTCCTAAAATACCTACTCTTCGTATGGAAATCCTTGTTGCATTTGGATGTAATACGTTTGTAGTGAATTATTCTGTTGAGTACCAGCTGCCGGATTCCTTTTCGTTTACATTTAAGGAAGGTTGCCCGCTGTTTCTTGTACATCTGGTAGTCAGCTGAGTATTGAAACTTTTTCCATTTTCTGAAAGTATTTTGTTTCCTCTTGAATGCTTCTCTGACTTCAGCATTGAACCATGCATTGGATCTGTCAGATAATTTTATTTGCTTGGATGCTCCATGGGAGGCAATTTCAACTAGCTGGTTAGCAAGGCTAGATATTGCGAAGTCCATTGGTTCTTGCTGTAGATCCTTCCAGTTTATTTCTGTGAGACGTGCCAAGATGATCTCTGGGTTTAAGTACTTGATGGAGTATACTGTTTTGGTCAGCACTTCATTCCCGAATGCTTCGCCAGCGTTTGAGTCGTTAGTAACGTTGAACTCAAACGTGATGGGAGAGTGATCAGAAGGGAAGCTGTAATGTTCAGTGGTCACATTAAAGTGTGGGAGATTGTGGAATAATTGAACCAGTGTGTGGTTTTTCCCTGGTAGGAGGTGTGGTTTGATGAACTAAGCCAAATGTGCTAATGACTGATATGAGATCTTCAGTGACTTCATCTTGTCTAGTTTAACGAAGGTCAGGGTATTGGGGGCTAGGTTGGCTGCTATCCATGTTCGTAGTTCACTGCGGGAATCTTCTGTATGGTCGAACAACAGACAAATTTGTAGTAGTATAGCAGCCTTTCTAAATGTGGCACACAGGGCTTCGAAGTAATCTGATTTTGTCATCGAAATCTGGATTGCTTAAAACTGGATGAATATAGCAACGCAACACTTCCACCATGTCTGCTATCCTTGGAGTTATGGAGGCTGAGATAATCGAGAGGTTGACCTATTACATCTAATTGCCTTCCCTGAGATAACCAGGTTTCGGTCAAGCAGATGAAGTGCTTGACCGAAACCTCAAAGAACTAAGATATATTGGCACCGGTTGTTAAAGGCTGAAGTCTCGATATGAAGATTTTCGATTTGGTTTGAATGGATGTTATATCGTATATTTTCTCCATTTTGTTGGATTGGTCGACTGGTTTGGCTTTGTTGGGCCATGCTTGGGTTGTACCTTGAGTGGGACTAGCCCTCAGGGCGACCATTCTATTTACAGAGCTATCTTGGTGAGAAGGTGGATCATTAACCATTAATGTCACTTCCAGAGGGGATTTAGGTCGCCATTGTTGTAAGGGTGACTGCTGGGAGGCAATATTTGCATAAGTGGGTTTTTCATTGGTGTCACAACTTATGCTTGAGTGTAGGTACGAGGTATTTTGAGCCTCATTGTGAGAAATAGTTGCATTTGATGTATAATCGATATCACACCTAGGTTCACAAGGGTGCTCTGATACAAGTAATTGACTTATATCTGGAAGGGGGGGAGGATGGGCAGGTCGTTCATTAGTTGAAGACTTTCGCTTTAGTATGGCTGGGTTGAGATTTAGTGGGTTTCTTCATACTTTGTTGGCTCTTAGTATTAGTATTAGTATTAGTAACGGCCGTATGGTGCAAGAAAGCCTATGGCTTATGCTGCACCAGCCAAAAAAAAAAAAAAAAAATCCGAACAAAACAATGATAAAAACAAAAATTAAATAAATAAATAAATAATAATAATTAATAAATAAATAAAAATAATAAAATGAAATTAAAAATTAAATAAAAAGGAAATTAATCCTATCATCCTATGCGCTTCCCTTACCCGAAAGTACTATCCAGATGACCTTTGAATTTCCCCAAACTGTCGGCCTCTACCACCCATGAAGGCAACTTATTCCAGTAATTTATAACTCGCTGGCTAAAATAAAACTTCCTGCAGTCCAATCTAAACATTTCCCCGCGTAACTTGAATTTATGTCCCCTAGTTCTAGCATCATTTATAATCTTGAAAATTTTGTCCTCATTCATTTTACTGATGCCTCTCAGAGCCTTAAACACCTCAATCAAATCTCCTCTAAGGTGTCTAGTTTCCAAACTCTGCAACCCACATATTCGAAGTCTTTCTTCATACGGACGCCCTTTTGCCGATCTCACCAGGCGAGTTACCCTTCTTTGCACCCTTTCAAGGAGCTCGATGTCTTTCTTTAGATGCGGTCTCCATACTTGAACACAGTATTCCAAGTGTGGTCTAACATAGGCCTTATATAATGGGATTATCACGTCCTTATCTCTACTTGCAAAAGTTCGATAGATCATCGATAGGACACCATGGGCCTTCCTTGCAACCTGTTTACAATGCTCAGAGAATTTCATGTCTGACCGTATCGTAACACCCAAGTCCCTTTCCTCCAGTACTGGGTTTAGTTGAACTCCACCAAGTGAATAAGTTATTTTGGGATTACTGTTTCCCAGGTGTAATACCTTACACTTTGTTGGATTAAAGCACAGCTGCCATTTTTCTGACCATTCTTGAAGTCTATCTAGGTCTCTCTGAAGAAGCTCAGCTTGACAGTGATCATTAACTACTCTCCCAATTTTAACATCATCTGCAAATTTAGACATCACGCCCTCTATCCCTTCATCAATGTCGTTTATGAAAATTAAAAACAACAGTGGTCCTAATACTGATCCTTGGGGAACCCCACTTCTTACATCAACCCAATCTGAGGAATAGCCATTTATCACAACCCTCTGCCTCCTGCCCTGAAGCCATCCTTCTATCCATCTAAGGATTTTTCCAGTGATTCCAACCTGTTCCAGCTTATAAAGCAACCGCTCATGTGGGACTGAGTCAAAAGCTTTGCTGAAATCTAAATAAACAATGTCGAAATTATTCCCTAAATCCAGCTCGTGAGTGACCCTTTCGAAATAGTGAACCAGATTTGTTAAACATGATTTTCCCTTTACAAAACCATGCTGAGTATCCTTGAGAATTTCAATTCGATCCAAATGATCCTGAATTCCACCCTTGATCAATGCCTCCATGATTTTCCCTACTACTGAAGTCAGACTGACAGGTCGATAATTTCCCACTTCACTTTTAGAGCCACCCTTATGTACGGGAGATACATTTGCACTTTTCCAATCCAAGGGAATCTCCCCAGAGTCTAGTGATGCTCGCATAACCAGCCTCAGTGGTTCAATGCACTCGCGTGCCGCCTCTCTCAAGATTATAGGGTATATTCCATCAACTCCAGGACCCTTACTGGTGTGTAGGGTCGAACGTTTTTTCATTAAATAATCTTGCGAAATTTCAATATCATTAATTACATATTTTTTAACTTCGCTCCCACAATTTCCCTTTGCCACAAAAGGCTTTTCATTTGTAAATATCGATGCAAAATAACTGTTGAGTTCATCTGCAACGGCAGCTGGTGTATTTATTACGATGTGTTGGTGTTATGTATTCTTTTATTGTAGCTCCTTTGCCATTTTTGAAGTTGGGTTGTATGGTAGAAGGCTGGTTCACTACGGTGAACTTACTTGTAACTACTTGTGCCTTGAGTAGTTGTATTTCTTCAAGTAGGCTTGAACAATTGCTTTAATTTGCTTAATCTCATTAATAAGAACATTCAGCCGACTGTTTTTGAGCATCACATAATCATCACTTATCTGTGGGCAGTTTTCTCCGTGCATCAAAGTTGTTAGTTTGTGGCCGAGATAGCTACGTCATCCATGATGCTTCCAAGGTGGCGTGAAGCTGTCGTGTTTTGCAACTGAGAAGTGGAGGTAGCCCCGTCATCTGTGGAGGAATGATTGTCACCATCGGCAATTTGTACCTGCTCATCGGTAATTTCCGATGTGGTGGGGTAGCTGGGGTGTGGTAGGGTAGCTTTTTTCCCTACCTGTGCAGATGTTCAGTTGTTGTGCAGGGTATCTCATTACTTTGGAAAGGTGCCCTTGATTCACTGTTGAAGGGCTTACTGTCCGGTGTTTCATTGTAGGAAAAACACAAAACATTTCGTCTCCGTTGCTTATTCGTCTTTTTTTTTGGGTGAATTTTGAGGCATGACCCACCAAAGGTAGAGCAGCACGTAACGCAGATAATGCAAAGTACACTGTTTAATTTACATAATTTACATTCAGCTGTGGTAAAGACTTCATTTAACTCGGTCATGTTTGGATGTCTGATGTCACAACGTACCAAAGAATTGTGAGTAAAAGTGAAACTTTCTGCTTTAAGAACAATAATAATTTGGTAAGCTGTTTTGACTGGAAAAATATACCTTCTCTAACAGTTGTGCGAATATGTAAGTTGTATATGGAATTACTCATTTGTAAGTATATGATTTGTATAATGTATGTACACAATCATTAATGTGTAAATATTAAATATAAAATGTGTACAAAATGTATTTCGGGACGAGACTACGTGTTCAGCCCATATAACCCATAGCTAATTACAAAGCCAGTAGTACTGTGCTTTGTAATTAGCACCATCAGGGCACTTAGCCGACCCTGTGTGGTTCCTTTTGTGGAATGAACAGATAATAATAATAATAATAATAATAATAATAATAATAATAATAATAAAGGCCCTAGCAGCAATAGGTCTTCCAGTGAACACCTACAAGGAACTTCAGAAAGTCGCAATCCTGAACACCTGTAGGATAATCAGAGATTTCCTTGACCAACAGTAACACAAGACATTACAACAACCACCCTGCGTACTTGGCATCAATACCCGTCACGAGGGAGAAATAATGTAAGAGCAAGAACAATAATAATAATATTTATTAGAGTTAGTTTGGAGAGAGAGAGAGAGAGAGAGAGAGAGAACATGCAGCAGAAACAGAACGTCTCTGACGCACAGTGAAGCACCTTTGTGAGGTTCAAATTGAGGTAGTGGATTTGTTGAGATGCGCTTACGAGGTCTGAGGTTGCGTCTGGAAGTTTTGCGAAGTTTGGCTCGACGAAAGCATAAAAAGGCGCGTTTTGCTGCCAGTTGGTTCTTAAGGAGAACCAAATCTTTGACGATCACCAGGGTATTAGAAAAGAACAGCTTGCATACACTCGATGCAAAATAATTTGGGATTCTCTCTGTAATCGCTCGCGAAAGCACCGAAGCCGCAAATGCCGTTAGAGACAAATTCATTCTTGCTTTCACGATGGATCCCAGGAGTGTCCCCAACTGCAGTTATGTGCAGTGAATTCAAGGGAAAATCTGTACAGAGGTGTAGCTTCGTTACCGCTTCCTCACTTGGTCCTCTTCGCTTCAGTCACCCGACGACTCGACGCTAAAACTTCAACATGAAAATAACGCTAACTAAGCGTTTTCTTCATCAGGTGTGTGCTGAATTACAGGTCCTCAAAACCGCCAATGATGGGCATTAAAACATTCTTTCCCTCGACTGGCTCCTTCCAGTAACATCAGTGGTCAATGCATTCCGTTTCTTTCAACTGCCAAGTACGCAGCACTAAAATTGGACAATGTTCTCACCTTTCTAGATGATGTTAGTCATCTTTCGGATAAAATTTAAAAGTTCTCTTCAGTGTTGATACGTTTCTCCATCCAAGAATGGGGACTTCAAAGGCCAGTGAAAACCTGTTGTCCTAGCATCGCTACGTGTGGTGCTGGAGCTTCATTTCTGGCACAATATACTGTAATAAAGTATATTGTGCCAGATACTCACATACTGAACTTTGCTCCATTCAGTGGTCTTTTCTACTTGGATTAGCTCATGTGTGTTACATAGTCCGGCATTGCAAATCGTAGCTGGCTGCCCTGCCCCTCGAATCTTCTTAAAGTACGGATTCGTTTCTTTTTAAATCAGCAAAATTCGAACGGTGGATTTCGATGTTATTTCCGCAAATCTTCGCCCAACCTCGAGAAGTCCCGTTGTTTGCTGATCTTGATTTCAAGGTTGTCGAATCTCTGGACCACTCGCCCTTCTAAACAAAGAACCGTTTCAGTTCGCCCCCACCGTGCATCTCTTTTCTTTAGTTGCCTCCGTGTTCACCACACGGATCTGTTAATCCAGAGTGACCCGCTTGTGACCTTCGTTTGTGTGGTGCCACGGAAGACTTCCCGCATTCGTTTTCGACGTGACGCCTCGTCTGTAATAAAAATTGTTTTTCACAATTACCAGAATGATTGTCAATCTCTTGAGGATCATTCCAGTAAATAAGACCAACTTCTGGCAACATCAAGGGTTATGTGGTGTTGCTGAACGTGGCTTGTTCCAGTTGTGCCAGTTTTGCTGCGAAATACCATCGTCGCATTCGAGCTTGACCTGCATTTTAGAACCTTCTGTGATGTCAGCGCCTAATGTTTCTCGAAGGGCTTTAAGTTTGTCGAAGGTTTCTCAGGCATCCTCCCCGCATGACCTCCCCTCCCCTTCTCGTCCATCGAATCGCGTTGCTTCCTGTTAAGTGTAACCTGTTGCGTTTGCAGCAATCCTTCCTCCTCTCCCCACTTCAGGGACTAAAATACCTCCCCTAACGGTCGCAGATGCGAATCGCCGGTAAATTATGGGCTTCGGACGTACTGATCGATTGCACGAGCGACGCTTGCAGCTGGACTGCGTAACGCTCAATTAGGGTGGGGATGCGTCGGTCCCTCTTTGTGCAAAATGGCCACCCATCCACCGTCCCTCCCCCATTCTTCTTCGAAATGGTTGCCTAGGACGGCGAGAGAAGTGCAAACAGCACGTGCTGTCGTCATGAGTGACAACGGTCTCTTTCGAGGTGTTCGGTGGAGGGGATACGGGGGAGATCCAGCTCCTCGAAACCACAGCGTTCATCGAACACGCATTGTAGTCGATGCGGCAGTTCGACGAAGTCGCCCATTGCGGAGGGGAGGGGAGGCACGAAGAAATCTTTTGTATCTCTGCTTCGTCGAGTCCCTCCCCTCACTCCTTGTCCCTAGCGCCCCCCCCGCGCCTCATTACTTGCAATAGTAAGGCAAATCACGCGATGATTATGGCGGTACCGAGAAAACTACGAACGTCTCTAGTTTTGTATCGTTGAAAAGGAACTGCTCGTGCAGGCGACAGGAGAACTATCAGCAAAATATCGGACATTTATTCTTGAGAATCAAGCTCGTGATTTCTCGTGTTTAAGACAGAACATTCTCTCGTAATTTAAAAGTTTTTGCTGAAATCGATGTCAGTTTTGAATCATAAATAAAGATTCGAGTATCAAAGCTGTCCGTTCATATCAAATTTCATTCTGCGTTGCTTAATTCGAAGTTTTAAGCGGAAATATGGTGACAGTGAAACTTTATGTCAGTGACTTCTTTAATTGGCCCCGCGTGCTCCCAAGCGATCTCTCTACTGCGATTTTCTGTTTTTTTTTTGTTTTTTTTTCCTAGCTTGGGTTTTTTCCCCTCTAGTAACTGCTGTGATCGATTGGTCACTGATTGGCCCCGCTCCTGCCTCCGCGTGGCGGGATAGAAAACCTGGGTGGAAAGCGCAGTTCCCTGAGGGCTAAAAGAGGCAAATCACGGATTTCTACAATCACCTTCCATTTGAGCCTCGTCATACTCTGAACCCGGTTTGAATTCTCGTTATAAAACTGATTCTCACTGCCTGTCCGTCCCTCGTACTCAACACTTATTTGGAAGTCTTCTGTTTCGTTTCCTTCAGGTATTGAATAATTACAACATTAATTTACATTTCGTCCATCTATCTATAAGAATTTGTTCCTAACTCTGTTTTCTTAATCTAAATTTTGTATTTTAATTCTAGTTTTCTATTGATTCTGTAACTCCGTGTTTTCACCATTATTTAGGGATTGTGTGCCCTGTGGGTGAGAAGTATGTATATAAATAAATAAATAATCCATGCGGTTCTCTTTTTATATCTCACAGTCTGATTCCCAATATAATTCGTTCCATTCTTCGCTGTGTAGTTCTTAGCTTCTCTTCCATTCTTTTGGTGAGTGCCCAAGTTTCACTTCCATAAGTCATGGTGGGGAGTATACATTGGTTCATTATTTTACGTTTCAGACAAACTGGGATATTGCTCTTCAGTATGTGACTATATTTCCTGAATGCTATCCATCCAAAATTTATTCTTCTCTTGACTTCCAGCCATTTATCATTATTACAGCTAATAACTTGTCCCAGATAAGTATATGACTCCACCTTTTCAATTACTGCTCCTTCAATCATTATATCCCTTCCTATGACATACTAGTTCATCATTACTTTTGTTTTATCCATATTCATCTTTAGTCCAAAATCCTTACTAACTCTGCATAAATGATTAAAATTTTCCTGTAATTCTTTGGGATCGTGGCTTATGACCACAATGTCATCTGCAAATCGTAAATGGTTTAGGTACTCTCCGTTCACATTGACTCCTTTCTGCGACCAGTCTAATCTTCTGAAAGCTTCCTCAAGGGCAGCAGTAAACAGCTTCGGAGATATTGTGTCTCCTTGTCGAACTCCTTTCTCAATTTAAATTTCCTACTGTCTTTGTCTAGTCTAATAAAGGAGGTAGCACTCTCATATATTTTCTTCAAAATCATAATATATGGGGTATCAATGCCTTGTCTTTCCAGTGCCCGAAACATTGCCTTATGCTGTATGGAGTCAAATGCCTTTTCATAATCCACAAATGCCAGGCATAATGGTGTTTTATATTCATTTGCTTTCTCCATTAGTTGAGAATCGTGTCCTAAAGCCAGCTTGCTCTTTCGGTTGATTCTCATCAAGTATTCTTTCTAATCTGTTAATAATGACCATTGTGAACAACTTGTAGATGTGGGATAACAAGCTAATTGGTCTATAATTTCCAATTTCTGATTTATCTCCTTTCTTATGCAGCAAAACTATGATTGCATTATTCCACTGCTTAGGCATCACACCTTTTCTAATGCACTTTGTGAAGAGCCTTGCAGTTTTTGTGTTATGCCTCTTCCTCCCAATTTTAACAACTCTACAGTAACTTCATCTTCCCCCGGGGCTTTCTGATTCTTCATTTTCTTCAACGCATGTTCTACCTCATCAGGAAGAATATCGGGTATGTCGTATGTGTTGCTACTTTGCAATCCAGCTTCCCCACTTCTGGTATCATTCCCTCACTCCTTGTATAATTCTCTATAGTAGTCTTCTGCTATTTGAATTATGCCTTCTCTGCTATTTCTTTTATTATTATTGTTGCTCTTAAATTATTTCTCCCTGTGTGGGGGGTTCCACCTCGTGATGGGTATTGCTACCAAGTACACAGGGTGGTTGTTGTAATGTCTAGTGTTACTGTTGGTTGAGGAACTCTCTGACTATCCTACAGGTGTTCAGGATTGCGACTTTCTGGAGTTCCTTTTAGGTGTTCGCTGGGAGACCTATTGCTGCTAGGCTCTTTGGCACCATACCTGTTGTTGACACTATAATCGTTACTTGTTGCATATGCCACATCTCCTTGACCTCATGTCTTAGGTTCGTGTACTTCCTGATTTTTTCCTCATGGGTTTTCTGGAGGTTGCCAGTGTTGGGTACCGCTGTGTCAATCAGATAGGATTATTATTATTATGATTATTATTCACTGACAGTGGGCTAGGAGGGCGTACAGATATTTTGAAATATACAGCGTACAAATTAAGATATTAACAATAATTATTAAATAGATAATCACATTTAATTAATTGCAGTACAATTCACCTTAAAATAAAATTGATCTCAATAATTAGAGAGATAAATATACAGGTTGACTTGTATATCTTTTCTTTAGCAACTGACACTACAAATTTACATTTTTTTTCATTCTATTATTGCATTTAATTATTTTCATCATATAAATTTCTGATAAAAAAATTCAGCTCAATTTTCACGGTAGTTCTGGTGATTTAGTCCAGATTTGGTCCATAATTTGGCTTCTGTATGTTTTATTGACTTCGAACTTTACTGGATCAATGGAGGTGTTGAAGAGTTCAATGGTGTTACGTGGGAATATTCCTTTTTATTAATCCAGGTTAGATAGCTTCATCCTAAGTGGGGGAATGCTGCCTCTGGTGGTTTCTATTTCTTGATCTTGTGAGTGCGTTAATATCTATCGATGGGCCATCAATCTGGTGAGTTAACAGCTTGACGAGTGTTGACAGATTCTTTTTGAGGATAGCGAGCTTCCAGAAGGTCATGCCTAGATTGACTAGGAGAACGAATTTCGAGATGGTGAACGGGTTCCCTCCCAAACGGTTGATCCACCGCACAATTCAATATTCCATTGTCAGAAATGCGTTACACTGAGAGATAGATGCAGAGGACCAGATTTCGGAGGCATATAGTGGTATAGGTGTGGGTCATCCATTGATGTATTGTCCGTTCAGTTTGATGTTCTCTCACCCTGTGAGCTCTTGGCTGTCCGACAGCCCAGAAAGCAGCACAGGTCTTCTTCTTTACCTTTAAGAAGTGTTCTTTGAAATTTAAGTCTTCATCCCACGCTAGCCGAAGATCAGTATGAGAGGAAACTTTGGGGGTTGTCGCACCATTAACTATAACTCGGATGTCACGTGAGCTGACTTGGCATTGTTTAGTTCAGTCCAGCAGGTTGTAGCAAGTCAATTAATTTGAATTTGCTTGGAGGTTTCATTATTAATTTCCTTTGGGTTCTTTCGAAATGAAAGATAATTTTAGATCATCAGCGAAGGATCTAAAATTTGGATTTTTTTTTTTTTTTTTTTTTTTTTTGCGAGAAATGGTTCAAGTAGGATTGCAAAGAAAGTTGTCGACATCACCAGGGGTGTACTTCAAGATGGTACACCACGAGTGGTGTAACATCTTGAGGTACACCCCTCGTTGCACAGGTTGTTTTCTGGTGAGTTCCATTTGCTATAATTAACTGTCTCCGCTGCAGTAAGGACTTCAGAATCCTGACAATTTGGTCAGATACTTTGAAATATTCTGTTAAGATGCCTATAAGAGTAGGAATGGAGACAATATCAAAAGCAGAGTTGATATCGAAAAAGATTATATCCAGTTGAGCTCTTTCATTCAGGAGAGTATCGAGGAGATTAGTGGTCATGGACCTGTGGTGTTGGACTGTGTGGAGGAAGGGTGGTCGGTGAGCAAAACAGTGTTGAATAATCAGTGGGCGTATAAGTTTTTCAAATATCTTTAATAATGTGCATCCTATGGAGATTAGACGGAAGTCCTTAAGAGTCTTGGGGTTTCCAATTTTACACCATTGCTATTTTTCAGTTTCAGTATCATGTTATCCTACAGTTTCACTATCAGTTATCTCACACGCAACATTAAATTCCTCCAAAGGGCTAATTGTAGAATGGGACTTCAATGTCATAGAAGATGAACTGGTCCATGAGTTAAAAGATCAAAGAGTTCAAAGAGTTAGGCAAGCTAAGTGAATTACGATCAACAAAAGTAGTAAGCTCCTGTCACATGGAACATTATTCTTACGTTTGGTGCGCCAAATTTATCTCTCACGGTTAAAACTGGCTATATATATATTTTTTTTTCTCTAAATTTCCATTCTCATGGCCATGGTAGACAACGCAGTAGAGGAATCACTCAGGCAACGTAGGTCATATTTTGGTGCATTTGCCAACACATATGCCTTTCCTGAAGGGCGCGGACTGACAAAATTTTGAACTTGGAGGACGTGAGTTCAAGCGAACGAAAAAGGGAAGCTGCAGCAGGATTCCAATCAAGCGGAATCGAATTGCGATGGTAGAACCGATGGGAAAAGTACCCATTTCCTGCTGGACTCAGGCTTCACTTGGAATTTGATTCGTAGTAACGGAGCTTCAATTTATGGACGAAATCCAAATCACTTCCATTGCACAACAGATCACGACGCCGGCTCTGACTGCTGTAACCAATGCCATTCTAAAAATTCGTCCAGGTCCTTTTAAACATGTTAATCAGGGGAGGAATGATGCGTGCCAGCTTGTCAAAAAATAGAAAAACCGGGCATGGGATCTGCTCGTACGCATCCAACAACTGAGAACCTTATAAATTTCAAGAAAACAGTGTGCCCAGGATTGCCCTTTGGACGTCCAGGACATCGCTACTCCAAATCCAATGAACCTTCACTTCACCTTAAGAGAAAGATGATGTCCATTAATTATGCGGTTAAAATACATCGCCTTCCTTCCTTCTTATCCTATCTGGTCATACCTCTATGATCTTCAATTGGGTAAACCTCTTTTGAAATGGACCTCATGAAAACAAACCTAGAGGAGCTCGCCTACAAGAACTAATTCAACAGTGGAATATACATCTGACCAATGTTCATCAAGATATAGAAAGTGTACAACCTCCATGGGAATTATGCGTATCCTCATGCGATAACTACTTCCATCGTCGGGGGCAACAGTCTCTGGAAAATCAAACCTTTCAGAAACTACACGCAGCCCACTCCTTGGCAAATGCAGAAACTAAAAATTTATAATGAAGGCGCCAAAAGTGACACAGTTGTGGGAGCTGCTGTGGTCCTACCAACATTAACAGTCTCTGTCTTATTACCACAGGAATGCAGTGTGCTCACCTGTAGAACTCTGGGCCATTAATGATGGCTTTGACCTTTCTTACTAATGATTTCAGTCGGAAGATTAAAAACTATACAGACTCTTTGAGTGTAGTAAGGTCCTTCAAGACAATTTTCACTCTTCGCGTCAATTTTAAATCAAATAAGACCTCGAATATCGAAACTCGATAACAATAAACAGACTGCCATATTCTGTCGGATCCGGAAATGAGAATGCAGATAAAGCAGCAAGAAACCCCCTCTGACAACCACCGCATCCAGATTCCTTATATAGATTAAACACCAATGGTGTGCCAAGTATGCATTGAAAAATGGACAGGAATTTGACAGTACCAGTTATACAAGAAACACAAAACGGAATCCAGAGGAATGGAAATCCAGCTTCCGATCAAAATACAGGAATTGTGCTGACCAGAACCCTTATTAGTGGCACCACTTTTACACATCTGTTTATCGCAAGGAAATGATCCCTCACTGCGCATGCACTGCAGCTCACCACTAACTGTTCTTACGTTCACTGACATATTCTTATAGAATGCATTCATTAGCAGTCTTCTGGATCCATGCCATTCCGATACCTCTCTTCAGCTTCGTCATGGCATTGGGGACAATTCCAATCTGATTCTGTTTTTCCACTGTCCAAAACTGATTAATTGATATTGCTCTTCTAAACTTATCTTAGCAGAGCCTTCTCTCTCTCTCCGCAGGAAGGCCCCTTTAACCCGTAAAAAAAAAAAAAAAAAAATCCAACAAGAACTTCGTTAATTGAAATGAATTTTTTCCCTTTATAAAAAGTACTTCATTCATTGTGTGATTTAATTTTCTTTAGCAGATCTGGAAAAGAGATTTCGGAAAGAGAATTCTTTATTAATTGAAAATTGCAAATCAAAATCGTATTGGTTTAATGTTCCTGACATCTTGAATTCGTGTATGACGTCATAGAGCGCGCAGGTTTTTCTTGTTGCGCGTCACGCGGGTACCAGAAGCGCTCTTCCGTGACTCCCCCACCTGCTCCGTTGAATCACTTCCTGATGACGAGGAGAAGTTGCTTTCGGGGATTCCCCTTCCTTCCTTCCTTCCCCCACCTTGTTCACCACCACTGCACTGTTCCGTGAGTCTCGTGCTGTTCATCTTCGTGCGTTTCTTCTCCTCTGCCTGTTTCCAAATGGACTCTTTTGTTTAAAAGCACATCTAACGATACACTTTGAAACTTTCTCTCTCTCTCTCTCGTTTTCTCATCTACTTGTTATAGAAGTTGCGAACTGCCACTTTTTAGTTCTGCCAAACGGACAAACCGACCTTAACAACACGCACTTCATAAGCAATGTCATCTTTTGCAGTATACATTCTTTATCTTAAGATTTTTTTATTATTTCTATTTTCTTTCATTTAAGAAAAGAATTTAATATTCAGTTAACAGTAATGTAACAATAAAACAAAATATTTACAGTAATTAGAATAAAGTATATAAGCTATTTACCCTTTATTTACAATGTGTATACGAGGTGTAGCAATAAAGTTCTAGGACTGGTACTAGCGGTCATGTTTGTTGGGTTTGAAAATAAACGAAAGTGGTGCGTTATAATTCAAACTTCTTCCAACAGATGGTGGTACAGAGATTGTCCAGTAGGCTGACAGGTGACAACTGCAACTAACAACCAGTTTCATTAGTAGCGTTGACGTACCTTGTTATGATTTGCAGTGGAGCAAAATTTGCGTTAAACTTGAAAAATCTGCAACAGAATCGTAAGAAATGTTGAAACCTGGTTATGTTGATGGAACATTAAGTGGCACAACTGTGTCTGATTGGTATCGGCGGCTCAATGACGATCCCTGAGGATGTTTGCGATGACCCAAGAATTGGGTGTCCATCATCCTCTACGTCAACGATTAAATTAAGCACGTGGATCCCAGTTCTGTGATCCATCCGAGGGAATTCCTTAAGGTTTGCAAATCATTAATAAGCTCCAGTTCATTAACAAGGATGTTGATCGGAGCAGAAACCTGTTCCCATGAATGTTGAGTTCGGATCTGGGAATGTGAGTTATTGTCTCGTGCCAGCAGAATGTGAAAAGAGAGGGATCTGAAGGAGATCTGGTGCCGTGCGAGGATGTGCCCAATGATTTGTGGAGCAGTTTTAAATCATTCTGATGAAGGGACTTTGAACTTGTTCCAGTTGGTATTTCAGGAAATTATTGTTGGATTCTAGAGTATGAGACAAACTCTCTAAATGAACCGACTCGATTCAGTGATTGTACAATTATCTTGCTGATGTGACGATCAAACTTGCAGGAGCTCGAAAATAAAACCCCTAGATCTCTGACTTCTGGGGCCGTGGCCTCAATTTGAGCCTCAGTCGAATACTGGAAGCCACAGCGATCTTTCTTTTCAGGACCAACGAATGAGAGGATGCAGCATTTGCACTCAACATTCTTTTGCTTGTTGGATCATTGTTGGTACCCCTGTTAGTACCAAAAGGCTATAATAGCCTTGTGGTAACGTCGAACAAAAGTGTTTTCTCTTTTGTAAATTCAAATAAGCAAAAGAATTAAGAGCTTTCTCAAAGCAAATGCCATTCCAAACGTTCTTTGCAGACCCGAAAATTTTGACATCTGCGTGTAACAAGAATTTAACTTCGATGTTGTCCAATGCGTTGCTAAGGTCGCCGATAAAGGCATTCAATAGAACGGGACCGAGGAAAGAACCGCGTGAGGCTCCGCTCTAAAGGAAAAAGGAGTTGAATTTCTTTCACTTGGATGAGAACACAAAGCTGCTGTTCCTGAGATAATTTATTATCCTAGCATGCCGAGGCGTAAGTATTGCGTAAGGCGCAAGTTGGGGGCTTAGAGGGGAACAGGTATCCTGTGTGTTATCAGACACTCAGCCTAAAACACTGATGGATCCAATATCTCTCTATTACAGAAGATTTAGGAGAAGTCCGGTTGGCCTGCCTCCCTAAAATCCACTCATGCACACCTTCTCGATGGTAAGCCCTGTTACGTCACTTAGGTGGCAACGAACGTGTAGAGTGGTTCTCTTCAAGACGCCTGGTCAGCGTGAAGAGGAAAAGACCAAACCCTCCAGCAATGAGAGCACAACAATACAAATGGCCCTCAGTCCCCAGCAGCTTTCACTCTCCCTCTTACGGCAGCGAGAGGATCAGAGTGGAAGCAGAGGGTGCTAAGAATCTCTGGGTACGACCAGGCTGCCATGCACGGAAATTGAACTTGGCCTGTTATAACGTACGATCACTCATCGGTGAAGACAGGATATTAGAGCTGGAAAAGGAATTAGAAAATGTGAATTGGAATATCATCGGTTTGGCTGAAACAAGAAGAAGAAATGAATCACTTATAACTTTATCAAGTGGAAATCTGCTGTACACCAATGGAAACAGTGAAAGGAGTGAAGGTGGAGTTGGGTTTCTGGTCCATAAAGATTTTAAAAACAACATTTTGGAATTCAAAAGTACATCACCAAGGGTGTCAAGACTAATACTCAAGATTTCTAAGAGGTACAAGCTAAAGATTGTAATGATTTATGCACCAACATCGAGCCACGATGATGAAGAGGTTGAAGACATGTACACTGAAATTGAGAGTCTTCTAGATGAGCAGAAAACCCACTACACTATTATTATGGGGGACTTCAATGCTAAGGTTGGAAAAAGGCAAAACAGCGCAGAAAGAGGAACTATAGGAAATTTTGGAATTGGTGAAAGAAATAAAAGAGGTGAAAGACTTGTGGAATTTGCAGAATCTCAAGGACTGTCAGTAATGAACACTTTTTTCAAGAAAAGGGTGAACAGAAAGTGGACATGGAAGAGTCCAAATGGATTAACAACTAATGAAATCGACTTCATCCTCACTAACAGAAGATTGTGAATGATGTTACCATCCTGAATAAGGTAAATGTTGGAAGTCATCACAGAATGGTAAGATGTACACTTGATATAGATGTAGGAAAGGAAAGGAAAAAACTGACTCGAATAAATAATACAAAGGTCTTTGAGATAACAGAAGAGGAGAAAAAGCAGTATGTACTGGAACTTAAGAACAAGTTTGAGCTTCTGCAGACTGCTCAGGACCAAGATATCGACGAGGAATATTACAACTTTCTGAAAGTGATAAAGCCCAAGAAACCTATAGGGAAAAAGAAATCCAAAGAAGAAAAAATTAGTCAAGAAACACTTGTCATGATGAACCGAAGGCGAAAAATGAAGAGCAAGAAAAACACTGACAGGGAGAAAATTGAGTATACTGAGTTATGCAAAGCCATTAGAAAGAGACTCAGAGAGGACATAAGAAGATTTAACACAAGAAAAGTAGAAAAAGCATTAAGGGAAAACAAAGGATTTAAATCAGCAGCCATGAGCAGTAATACAGAAAGACAAATGATACTGAAACTGAAGAATAGCGATGGTGTACTTATAAACAGCAGAGAAGGCATAATTCAAATAGCAGAAGACTACTATAGAGAATTATACAAGGAGCGAGGGAATGATACCAGCAGTGGGGAACATGGATTTCAAAGTAGCAACACATACGACATACCCGATATTCTTCCTGATGAGATAGAACATGCATTGAAGAAAATGAAGAATCGGAAAGCCCCGGGGGAAGATGAAGTTACTGTAGAGTTGTTAAAATTGGGAGGAAGAGACATAACACAAAAACTGGCAAGGCTCTTCACAAAGTGCATTAGAAAAGGTGTGATGCCTAAGCAGTGGAATAATGCAATCATAGTTTTGCTGCATAAGAAAGGAGATAAATCAGAAATTGGAAATTGTAGACCAATTAGCTTGTTATCCCATATCTACAAGTTTTTCACAAGGGTCATTACTAACAGATTAGAAAGAATACTTGATGAGAATCAACCGAAAGAGCAGCTGGCTTTAGGACAGGATTCTCAACTATGGATCACCTTCACGTAATATCACAGCTAATGGAGAAAGCAAATGAATATAAAACACCATTATGCCTGGCATTTGTGGATTATGAAAAGGCATTTGACTCCATACAGCATAAGGCAATGTTTCGGGCACTGGAAAGACAAGGCATAGATACTCCATATATTATGATTTTGAAGAAAATATATGAGAGTGCTACCTCCTTTATTAGACTAGACAAAGACAGTAGGAAATTTAAAATTGAGAAAGGAGTTCGACAAGGAGACACAATATCTCCGAAGCTCTTTACTGCTGCCCTTGAGAAAGCTTTCAGAAGATTAGACTGGTCGCAGAAAGGAGTCAACGGAGAGTACCTAAACCATTTACGATTTGCAGATGACATTGTGGTCATAAGCCACGATCCCAAAGAATTAGAGGAAAATCTTAATCGGTTATGCACAGTTAGTAAGGATTTTGGACGAAAGATGAATATGGCTAAAACAAAAGTAATGATGAACAAGTATGCCACGGAAAGGGAAATAATGATTGAAGGAGCAGTAATTGAAAAGGTGGAGTCATATACTTATCTGGGACAAGTTATTAGCTGTAATAATGATAAATGGCTGGAAGTCAAGAGAAGAATAAATTCTGGATGGATAGCATTCAGGAAATATAGTCACATACTGAAGAGCAATATCCCAGTTTGTCTGAAACGTAAAATAATGAATCAGTGTATACTCCCCACCATGACTTATGGAAGTGAAACTTGGGCACTCACCAAAAGAATGGAAGAGAAGCTAAGAACTACACAGCGAAGAATGGAAAGAATTATATTGGGAATCAGACTGTTAGATAAGAAGAGAAACACATGGATTAGGCAGCAAACTCAAGTAAAGGACATTCTTATCAAAACTAAAGAACTAAAATGGTCTTGGGCAGGACACATAGCTCGAAGACATGATGACAGATGGACTAAGAAAATAACAGAATGGTACCCAAGAGGAGCTAGAAGAAAACCTGGAAGACAAAGGCGGAGATGGATAGATGAAATTCATGGGTTTTTGAGTAGTAAATGGATGGACAGTGCTCAAACAGAAGGAACTGGAAAGTTGCTGGAGAGGCCTTCATCCTGCAGTGGATTGAAAATGGCTGATGATGATGATGATGATGAAGGCGCAAGTTGGCATCAAGCAGGTGATGTGGAAGTGTAGCGAAGGTTGTGGCAAGGTTGAGATGCACATCAACTGGATTACCACTGCCAACCTTATTGATGACAAGGTTCCGGAAGGAGCTGAGGTTGGTGATCGTAATTGTCATTCTAATGTACCAATGAAGAGTGAGCTAAGTTTCCTTTGCTGGTTTTTTAATTCTTTATCTCGCCCTTCTTCTGCGCATGCGTTCCTTCCAAAATGACCGTCGTCTGTGACATTTATTTCGATCTTCAACCAATTTACTACCGCGTAAATTTCTTCTTAAACCCGGCGATAGTGAGCACCCAGCAGATGTTACATACACGACAAGGGGGAGGTGTGTCCCTGCATTGATGTGCGTCAAATGCTGGTGCCAAAAAAAAGTATTTTTAATACCGCAAAGCTTGGGGGGGACTTCTCTAATGAAAGGGGCACGAATGGTAACATTGATAGGAGCGAGTGGAAGAGACAGAGTTCTGTGGAACTGGTTTCGTGCGAGGTGACTTTGGAAACACGTGAATACTTATGCACATATTGTCTCCCAGCAGTCATCCTTCAAACGATTCGGACCTAATTTCCCTTTGGAAGTGACATTAACGGCCAATGATCCAAATTCTCACCAAGATAGTTTTGTAAATTGATTGGTAGCTCAGAGGACTAGTCCCACTCAAGAAACATCACCAACATACCACCAAAGCCAAACCAGTTGGCCAATCCAAAATATACAATATAACATCCATCCAAACAAAATCCAAAATCTTCATAATAGAGATTTGGACCATCCACAGTCGATGCATATAGATCTAATTCTTTGAGAAACAAATAGGAATCAAGGTGGCTGTGAGACCTGTGAACATAAGATGTCCCTCCTATGCCTCATTCACAATTACTTCTGGCAAACAGGATGAACTAAAAGTGCTAGACACCAGCACCTGGTCTCCAGGAACTCTAATAAAAATGTACAAAGAACGGACCTCTTCCATATCCTACCGCATGAGATCAACAATAACACAGGGACAGCACTCAACCTCATCTTCATGCCAACTTGTCCCATTTTCTCCCTTAAATGCTTGTACCAAAATGTATGCTGTATCAGCAACAAACTACACCCTCTACAAACCATCATGTTACTAGCTGCATATCAGTTCATCTGCTTGACCGAAACCTGGTTATCTCACGGAAGGCAACTGGATATCATAAGTCAGCCTCTCGATTACCCCAGCCTCCATAATTCCAAGGACACTAGACGCGATGGAGGTGTTGCGTTACTATACTCATCCAGTTTCAAACAGTTCAGATTTCCTTGAAGCCCTATGTGCCACATTAAGAAAGGATAAATAAATAAATAAATAAATCTTTATTGTGAAGTAGAGTTACAGCACAATATCCCATCACGGCGACGAGCGCCAGCGGTTCACAGGGGATGCAATACAACCCCAAATTTGTCTTGTATATCTACCCCACCCCGACCATACGGAAGATTCACGAAGTCAACTTGACCGAAACCTGATTATCCAGGTTTCGGTCAACTGTTAGCATGGATAGCAGCCAACCTAGCCCCCCAATATCCCTACCTTCATTATAGGCGATTTCAACATAATGCCTAATTATAGACATGATGAGTCCACTGAAGATACTCATATCAGTCATTGGCGCATTTTTCTAAGTTCACCAAACTACACCTCTTACCAGGGAAAACCAGATGCTGAATCTATTATTCCAGAATCTCCCACGCCTTGGTCTGACCACTGAACACCACAGCTTCTTGACTGATCACCCTTCCATCATGTTTCAGTTGAACTTTAATAAAAACTCAAACGCTAGTGAAACTTTCAGGAATGAGGTGATGAGCAAAACAGTATACTCCATCAAATACTTAAGGCCAGAGATCATGCTTGCACGTCCCACAGAAATAAACTGGAAGGATCTACAGCAAGTATCAGTAGGCATTGCTATATCTAACCTGGCTAACCAACTACTTGAAATTGGCTCTCAAGGAGCTTCCAAGCAATTAAAATTTTCTGATAGATCCAATACATCGAATTCAAAGATGAAGTCCGAGAAGCATTCAAGAGGAAACAAAAAAACCTTTGAGAATATGGAAAAAGTACCATAACTCAGCTGACTACCAGATGTACAAGAAAGAGCGGGCAACCTTCCTTAAACATAAACGAAAAGCAATCCGGTAGCTGGTACCGACAGAATCAACCACTCTAAACATATTGCATCGAAATAAATAAGATCTTTATTGTACAGTTCACCGGTACACGCAGGTACCACGACCATACAATACCCTTCACGGCACAATGCCAGAGGTTAATACAACAAGGATTTCCATATCGATGAGAAGGCATTTCAGGAATGGGATTCTTTGACTTTCAACGAGATGCCATCAGACCCAAAACCCCCAAACCTAAGCGATTTCGTCATGCATTCCAGACAGCCCCTTTCAACTATAACTCTAACAAAACAACATCTTGTAAATACCATCAATAGACTTCCTAATAAATGTACAATTGGTCCTGAGGGCTTTCCTCTTTCATGGTAAAAGTGTTCAGTGCCTTCATTGTGGAGCTCCTTCTATCAATCTTTAATTTAAAATATTAAATTCCGGATCCTTTTTCATAACCACAGACGAAGAAGAAATATCGTACAATCTAAGAAATGAAGCCAACCTGAAGATTCCGCTTTTCAGAAAAGCATAAAATAGAGAGGTGCTAAAACGTGGAACAAACTTCCTGCAAAAATCAAAAATGTCACTTCACTAAATGAAATCAAGAAACTACTAATGGAACACATCACCAGGGATGTCTGATTCAAATTACCCTCCACTCAACTCCTGGATTTACAAACACCAACGTGGAAATAATGTACAAATGTTAAAGGAAGCAGTTGGCAAATAGTTTCTGTGCAGACATCTCATCATTTTCCTTTTCTCTTCTCATTTAATTGTAAAAATGTTCACAATGATGTTATAAGTACTGATGCTTTTTGAAGTCTTCTATAAAGAAATGTACAAAAAACTCCAATTTATTTATGTCTTTCCTGTTGAACATTACCTGTACAATTTCAGAGCTGTACATTTTTCAATTGTGTACATTTGTATTTGTATATTCATCATTTTTTAAGGGAACACCCCTAAAGGGAGGCTTATGTGTTCTCCCTCCCTTTTTGCTGTTATCTCCCAAAAATGTGTAACATAAAATAGGGATAAATAAATTATTAACAATCCCTACAATGTGGAATCATTACAGGGTAAAACCCATACCCAAAAGAAGAAACCCAAAGGAACCTAAGGACTTCAGACCGATCTCAGTGGTCTACTCTGTATCAAAAGTGTTTGAGAAAAGTATCTTATCAGTGCTAATCGACCAGTGCTTCTCTGATAGATCGAAACATCTTCATATAGTGATCCCAAAAGATCTACAAACCTACTGGACACCCTATTTAAAACTGAAACTGCTCTCAACAGTAAATCTCAGCTGGACGTCATCTTCCTTGATATTTCATCTGCTGATGACAAGTTCTCAATTCCCGCTCTCATCTACATTCCAGAAAAGTCCCCTTGTATAAGGCAATGGTCAGGCAACCCCTTGAGTACTGTATACAGGTCTGGAGGCCTCATTTCTAGAAGGATGTACAGCTGCTGAAACGAGTACAGAGAAGGGCAACAAGATTAGAGAATGGAACAAAGGGGTGCTCTTACGAAGAAAGGCTTAAGTTTTTAAGTTTTGCAGATTACAGTGTCTGGAGACTAGGCACCGGCGAGGTGATCTCATTGAGGTGTATAAAGCCTTGAATGGTTTGAGCATGCTCAATGCCGATGGGATTCTTCCTCTTGCTCAGAATAATCACCTCAGAGGGCATAAATTCAAATTGAGGAAAGACAGATGTAGGATAGATGTGTGGAAATTTGCCTTTAGCCAGCGGGTGGTTGGTTGCTGGAAAAGACTTCCATCTTTTTTTGTGGAAGTTGATAAGTTAAATGAATTTATGGCTGAGCTGGACAACAGCTATTTGGAACGAATGGAGTAGTGAAATGGGAGCGGTTTTTTTTTTTGGCTGATGCTGCATAAGCTTGCTTTCTTGCATCATATGCCTCTTCTAATGCTAATGTGAAGTATTTTGGAATTACAGGATGCCTTTTAAAAACCATCAACTATCATCCTTAACATCCTTATCATCCAAGACAACTCATAATCAGCCATAAACCTTTCCAACAGGAATGCATTATAACGCGAGGAGTATCTGTTTATTAATGTAACACTTTCTACCTTAGTTAATAATAATAATGTTAACGCTGGGTGAAAAGTCGAAATTTTTTACGAACGATTGAATAAAGAAGGAAAATTCCAGTTGATGGTCATTGCAAACGGATTGCATTTCGCCATGCAGCTGCTTGACACACAGGAGAGTGAAGTAAGAGGTCAACACTTCCCGATGCATGTTTTATTTTTGTCGCGGGGCTTTGTACAACCATCACTTGACTAAAGTAAGCTAAAATGGCTTCTTGAGGTCTCGTCCCGATGAATCTTCTAATCAGATTCAGTTAAAGTAATTTGAAATGAGCTTGAAATGAAATAATTTCCTGCAGATGGAAGAAGGCGCCTTCTGGTAGCTTTAAATGAACTGAAAAGCGCTCTTTTGACTCTTTTTGAGGGTCATGTGTAGCACAACGAGAACAAGCTGTTTGCGCGATTCAGGAAATAAACCGGGAAGAAAACGCGTTCCACCTGTTCTGGCTAAGGTCAGACGGAAACCTCCCATAAATTATGGATACGCGCTTTCGACGCAGCTGCTCGGCCCCTACTCACGAACTGCGTATCAGTCTCTGTTTGTCGACGGACCAAGGTGAAGGCCGCACTAACGGGACTCGTGAATCGACCACGGAAAGTTGAAGAGAAAAGAAAGAAAGAAAACGACTTATAATAATAATTTTCTGTTTATACCCCGGAACGGCCACACAGTCAGAGGACTTAAAGGTGCTTAGGTGGATTCTTTGGGTTCGTGGGGTGGGGGGAGATGAAACGAACGTCGCGGAAGACACAGAGAGAGAAAATGTTTATATTGCAACTGGATGAATACAATGCAAACAGATGCAACTAAAGTTGCAACTGTCCAGTCATGACCAAAGACCGGAGGCTCACATCAGAATTAAATAATTAATTGTGCACACAACGATTAAAAAGTAAAAATTAAGAAAAATGTAGTAGTAGTGGCAAGAAAGCAAGCGTATGAGCTTATGCAACATCAGCCAAAAAAAAAAAAAAAAAATACAAAACAATTTCTTCTAAATATTTATCCAGTTCCTTCTTGAATTTTTTCAACCTATCAACTTCCACAACGGCAGATGGAAGTTTGTTCCAACAATTAAAACCCGCTGGCAAATTTCCGCACATCTAATCTACATCTGTCTTTTCTTAATTTGAATTTATGTCCCCTTAGGTTCATAATCTGAACAAGTGGAAGGATCCCATCAGAATTCAGCGTGCTCAACCCATTCAAGGCCTTATATACCTCAATCAGATCACCGCGCAGGTGCCAAGTCTCCAGCCGCTGCAATTTGCAGAACTTAAGCCTCTCTTGGTAAGAGGATCCCTTCATTCCCCTCACCAATCTTGTTGCCCTTCTCTGTACACGCTCAAGTAAATCTACATCCTTCCTAAAATGAGGCATTCAGACCTGTACACAGTACTCAAGGCGTGACCTGACCATTGCCTTATATAGAGGGACAGTCACCTCCTTCTCCCTGCTAGCAAAATTCCAATATATCATTGACAAAACCCCATGACCAGCCCTGGCAGCCTGTCTGCATTACTCAGAAAACTTAATATCTGACTGCACAATTACTCTCAGGTCTTTTTCATTTTCTACCACCTTAAGTGTAGTACCACACATTTTGTACGTTCCTCTGTGGTTACTTCTACCCATATGCAGTACTTTGCATTTGTCAAGGTTAAACTTCAGTTGCCACTTCTTAGCCCATCTGCCCAAATTATCTAGATCCTGTTGCACTAGCACACTGCCATTACTGTCGTTAACAACCCTGACAACTTTGTATTGTCTGCAAACTTGGACATTAAGCCTGGTATGCCTTCATCAATATCATTTATAAATAAAGAAAACAACAATGGGCCCAGCACCGAACCCTGTGGGACTCCACTAATAACATTAGTCCAAGAAGAGCAATACCCATTGATTACCACCCTCTGTCTTCTCCCACTCAACCATCCTTTTATCCATTGTAGCAACTTACCCTTAATACCATTCTGCTGCAATTTGTACAGCAGCCTTCCATGTGCAACAGTATCAAAAGCTTTCCTGAAATTCAAGTATAGGATATCAAAAGTATTTTTTTGCATCCAGTTCCATTGTGACCACATCATAGTATCGAATCAAATTGTTATTACCATTCCTCACGTAATGAATTATGACTGAAGGTCTGGCTTGGTTATTCTTCAATTAGACGAATCCCAAATGGACGGTGTTCAGAGTTGGTCAGATTTGCAAGAGTAGCTCATGGAGTATTGTCAATGATGTACAGGAATTTTTCCAGCAGGGATAAGGAGGTGATTATTCCATTGTATAAGGCAATGGTCAGGCCACACCTAGAGTACTGTATACAGGTCTGGAGGCCTCATTTCAAGAAGGATGTACAGCTGCTGGAACGAGTACAGAGAAGGGCAACAAGATTAGTGAATGGAACAAAGGGGTGCTCTTACGAAGAAAGGCTTAAGTTTTGCAAATTACAGTGTCTGGAGACTAGGCACCAGCGAGGTGATCTGATAGAGGTGTATAAAGTCTTGAATGGTTTAAGCATGCTCAATGCTGATGGGATTCTTCCTCTAGCTCAGAAAAATCACCTGAGAGGGCATAAATTCAAATTGAGGAAAGACAGATGTAGGATAGACGTGCGGAAATTTGCCTTTAGCCAGCGGGTGGTTGGTTGGTGGAACAGACTTCCATCCCTTGTGGTGGAGGTTGATAGCCTAAATAAGTTTAAGGCTCAGCTGGACAGGTATTTTGAACGAACAGAGGGGTGAAGTGGAAGTGGGTTTTTTTTTTTTTTTTTTTGGCTGATGCTGCATAAGCTTGCTTTCTTGAATCATATGCCTCTACTAATGCTAATAAATAAATAAATAAGTTCTTTATTGTACAGTTCACCGGTACACGCAGGTACCACGACCATACAATACCCTTCACGGCACCATGCCAGGGGTTAACAAACGGCAGAGATAATAAAGGAATTGGAAAGATTAATTATAAGCAAATTATATAATAAAAAAAAAAAAAAAAAGTACTCATAGCAGATAACATTGACTTGAAAGGAAAACTAATACAAAATAACAAAAATAACAAATTGTGATAACAAAAGATATTTTTGTCGAGTCCAGTTTTTTGAGAGTCTCTTGCCCCGCCATAACGATCTGAGATCAGTTGGTAGTTCTGGAAACCCCGTGCAGATCTAGGATGATCCGTCTATACTTTTTATCATCTATGATTTTAAATAAGTCAGCATCCAGGGATTGAACCAGATGATAAGGGAGGAACCGATCTTTCAAATGTAGTCTCGAAGGAAGAGCAAGAAGCTTGGGAGTGGAGCGGAGACCTGGTTGGGGAATCCGCCAGCACACGGTGTCCCAAACGTTGGGTGCTGAGACTCTCCCGGCAATCATTTTTACGGTGAAGATGAGTCTTCTCTCGTGCATTAATGCTGAAAACCTGGTTAAATTCAGCGCGTTGGCCATCGGTGTTGTGCGCTGCTGTGGTGGGAGATGACACTTCCAGGTTGCCCACTTCAGGAGCCAGTATTCAGCGGCTTTTAATGGTTTAATTGTGGTGTCTGCAGCTGAGCCCCACAACTCTACTCCATACAGTACACTTCCAAAAATCATCATCCTGATATACATTTCTATCAGGTTTCTGTTGTGAATGTGTAGCAAGTGCTGCTTGGCAACCCACCGTTTCTTGTTGAATTTAGCACAGAGTTCTTCTATATGGTGATGGAATCGTAATTTTCTGTCGAAGATTACACCCAGATCTCTTTGCTTTTCAACGCAGGGGATCGGGACTCCGTCAATCGCAGGCTGAATTATGGTTGGTATGGGTTTAAGAGAGAATACCATGATGGCAGATTTCTCAGGGTTCACTTGCAGTTCAAAATTCTTGAGGTACTGCTGTACTTCTGATAAGGTCTTGTTGATGGTTACTGTGGCGTTTTTGGCTTCATCAGTCAAATTTATTTTTGTGAAGATCTTTAAATCATCTGCATATGATATCATATCTGTTCTATTGTGTATTAGTGGGTAGATGATAGCAGTGAAAAGAATTCCGGACAGGACTCCTCCTTGTGGAACGCCTGCTTGTATTTGTCTAGTATACCTTTGATTTCCTATGTACATTTGGATGATTCTATTCTGAAGAAGGGATGTCAGAAACTTCAATACTGGGCCTGTGATGTGATAGTAATTTCGAAGGAGTTTGAGCAAGGCTGGGATGTGAACACTATCGAACGCAGTTTGTAAATCAAGATATGTGATTGCCATTTCTTCTTTCTCCTCAAATGATCCAAGGATTGCATTAGTAGTCATAATCAGGTTACTAACTGTTGATCTGTTTTGCAACGAATAATGAATTTGCTGGGGCCTGTGCGGTAGAATGTGCGTGGTAAGTGTTTTCAGTACTGTTTTTTCAAGTAAATTCAATAGACACGAGGAACGAGAGATGGGTCTAAAGTGCTTGGCTTCAGTTGGCTGGGAAACTTTTGGGAGTGGCCTAACAGAATATAAATTCCATATTGGAGGGAAAAATTCTCCTTTTAATATGCTATTGAAAATTATTAGGAGGGGATCACTTAGAAATGGACTCAAACATTTAATGATAAATTGTGGTACTTTGTCGATTCCCGCTGTACCAGTTGCAGGCAACTTATTAATCGCAGATAAAAGGTCTTGTCTTGTTAATTGAATGGTTTCAAGTGCATCTCTGGGCACATCATCATCAGACATGGGAATATCACTGGGCTCATGTTGGTTTTGCTGAACTCGTGCAATAAAGTCCATCCACCTTTCAGGATCAAACTGTGGAGGGAGTTCACAGTATTTCTGTCGGTATGATGGACAGCCCTTATGAAGTGTGGTTTCAATGTGATGTTTTATGGCTTGAGACTTGAGGCGGTTGAAGCTTGCTCGTCCTTTGGAGTACGCAATTCGGTCCGGAGCTAGTCCTGTCATTTTCCATTGTTTGTACAGTTCCTGTTTAAGCTTAAAACTGTTGCTCAGCTCAGGAGTCCACCATCCTCTCGTACGTTCAAAGATCCTTATTTTCTTTGAGGCTGCATAATTAGAAATTGTGATGAGCCAGCGAGTTAAAAGGTCTAAGGCAAGTTGATTATCACATTGCTCAAGTGCATTCCAAGGAATTGCAGTGGCTGCTTCTAGACATTTAGTAATGTTGAGTAATTTTGGGCTCGTTATTATCTTGGTGTGGACCTGAGTCGAGACGTTGTAATTTGGAGTCGGAAAATATAAGTTAATTAAAATTGGCATGTGATCAGATTGAAAAGCTATTTCTGTTGTAGAATCAAGTTCACAATTGCTCGATGATAGCACAAGATCAAGATGGTGATCACCCTGGTCGGGAGATTATTAATCAGTTGGATTCCTAATGGGTGAAGATTATTTAGCAATCTGGACTGAAGATGAACAAGTTGAGGGGAAAAGTTAAAGTCTCCACAGATAACATGCCTTGCTGAGTGATGGAGCCCATGAATGAGCCAATTAGTTATCTCGTCGACGGTTTCAGCATCGGGTCCTGGAGGGGTGTATATAACTGCAAAATCAATGTGAGCAGATTTAAATTCGCATGACACAATTAGCCCTTCGAACTTAGTGGACTGACTTTTATAATTCTTAGTAACAAGTATGTGCGGTGTTTTGTAGAAGAGTCCCACTCCACCTCCCCTTTTGTCTTGTCGGGAGCAGAGAATCACATTATATCCAGCCGACACTGCATATGGAAATGCTCCTCGTTTTGGCCAAGCCAGGTTTCTGTTAAGCAAAGCACATCAAACTTGTGCGAAAGTAGAAGTTCTTCTACAGTTTCAAGCTTGTTACGGATGCTACGGGCATTCTGATAGAATATAGAGATGCTATTATGTCTGGGGATATTCCTTAGTACCCTCTGCGGTCTTTTTCTCTCTTTTTTTAAGGTGTTTCTTTCAGATATCCTAACAGGAATTATTGTGAATTGGCTTCCATTCATGATTTCGGTAGTGAGTCAGCTAGTGGGGTTTACTGGACCCTGAATGTGATCGTGGCTTCATTGGCTGTGCCTCTGAAGTCTGGTGGGGGGGCGAAGATTGAAAGTAGGGCCTGATGAGGAGCCCTTGAGGCCAAGTGGATGGCTGACACAGGATTTTATATTGGGTACTGTTGCAGTCTAATCTGAAAGATGAATAAGAAGGCCATTTTGTGGGTAGTTGGTATACATCAACGGATATATTCAAATTATCACTTATGCCATTTTTAACTTGCTCAGAGGTTGTGTGTGGAGCCTATCGTGAGATGAATAGGCTTTTGCGAGTGGGTTGTTGGTCGATGTGTGCTACGTTGCCACTAGTCTTGAGCCAAGTAGTTGGGGCTGTCCCAGTTATATATGATCTTCTCGATCTCTTGTTTCTTCGTGTCTCAGGTACCATCCTTGCCGTTTGGCGCTTTTCCTTCGTTGTGTTTCCTTTGGATACATGAGGGGACGGCCCGACGACAACCTCACCCCACGAGTGGAGGCCAAGGTGAGTTTCTGTAGGAGTTTCCTGACAGTGTCTACGGATATTTGCCCTCCGCTTGCTTGTGACGATTAAAATGATAGCGGGTGAAGTCAATACGCCAAATTTCTGGCAGATGTGCAATTGGAGGATCCCACCAAAACCCTTAAGAGCCCTCCCCTCTCTGCAGGCTGTGGCGTGGAGGCTCAGAATAGGGGATAGATTCCTGCCCATGGATATGCTCCACAATGTCCAGGAGATGGATGTGGACTACAAAAAGTTCATAGAGGACAAACCGTACAGAAGACGCATCATCAGGGACCAGCTTTCGTCTTCAACCGAGTGACTGTCATCGTCCTTTCATGTGTCTTCATTTCACATGTTAATATTAATTTTATATGTAAAATATGTAATTATACGATTTATGTCCTAATATATGTTTTAAGTAATTTTTCCTGTATAAGTTATTTAATGTTAAACCCCTAGCATTGTCGCTGTTGTGGGTATTATTGCATCAGGCAATCATGTAACCAATCACTGCCTGCAATAAAGATATATATATATATATATTAACAGAATTGGGATGAATGGTATTTGTAATCATGGATCTATCCAAAATTTGATTCGGTGCGTCAAGCTGGTGAGGTGTGCACGTTCGGCCTGCTATAAAGAGAGCTAGGGGATCTACACATGCAGCGTTACTTTCATACGTTGATACCTCATAGGTTTCTTTTTGATTCCGCATTGGGTTCTTTTTCAGTGCGGAAGTCTGATTGTATGCTGTTACATCATTCTCGTTATGTGTCATCCCATTGGTGAGTATAGAAGAGGTGAATGGGAATCCTGCACCTTGGCCAGGCTTCGAAGTGAAACTATTCATAGTCATGCTCTTAAGTTCTTCAAGTTGGCTCTTCAGATGAGATACTTCCTGCAGGATTTCTAAGTTTTGAGCCCGCAGAAACTGGTTTTCAGTGAAGAGATCAGCGACGCATTCAAAAATTCTTTCCATCTTGTCTAACGTAATCCTTGCAATATCTGTTTGTAGGGCTGTGATAGTTCTCGTGTGTTCAGTGATGATTTCTGTAAGGCTTCTACTAATTAAATCGTTGGTGATTACTTGGTCAGTATTGGCCATCGGGCTTTCAGGCATAATAGTTTTTGTGTTGGAACCATTACAAACAACCTCTGTTCCGTTTTCGTTAGTAACAAGACAGTTAGAAGGTTCGGCAGGCGGTAATGATGTCAGTGATGTGGAATTGTCGAGGTCAGTGTGTAGGATGCTGCTGTCTGCTTTCCGTGGGTTTACGGTTTCATTCTCTCTGTTGATTTCGCTCGTTCTGTTACAAATATCACATGTCCACACCTTTCGCCGTTCTTTATTCAGTTTCCATAACACTGTGGGGGTGCACGGCTTACAAAATCCCCTCTTGCACGAAAGACAGCTCAGAAATACAGCTGATTTCAGCACCTTACAGATAGCGCAGTTGAATTGATTATTTGGCATTTTTTCGTTGAGTATTCTCTTTCCACAGCTTTAAGTTCAGTTTGCACAAACTGCGTGATCAAAAATGTTCAACCAAGGGAATGTTCTGTAAAGTTTTCGGCAAGGATTAACTTTACTACCCTTTAGCAGGTTACTCTTGGGAAGCGTGTTAGGCACACCTTTGACCTTGTTTTTCTAGCATTCAGAAACGGGGTTAGATAGGCTTTGAGCAACTTCTATATACAGTACTGTACTAAGCGATAGTTTCAAATGAAATTAATATAGAAGATTACCTGAAAACAATCATATTCAGAAGACGTGACTATGGGATCTGCGACGATGAGACGAACCATCTGATATAAATTGCTTACTTGCGAGAATAAGAAACGCTAATATTGCATGATATAGGGAGAACTTCGTTCAGGGCGACCTTACACTACTCGCACATGCACTCTATATCTTAACTTTAATCGGAGCTCATTCGCAGGCTGCCACACACTATACGCGCACGCACTTCTCCAATTCAAAACTTTATGGACGTATTCCCAGCAATATCCACTAGGCCTAACTGTCCACAATGCGTGTGTGACTACAGCAAAGCGTTAGCAGAATGCTAAGCCTAAAGGGATTAGGTAGATGACGAGAGAGTACAGACAAGATAACCCTCGTAATAACAAAAATTTCTCACCCACGTAATCCTCTTGCGAAGTTCTTTGAGCTGGCACACTTTTCCGGTGGAAAAAAACACTTTAAACACATTAAAATAATGCTAATGCTAATGGTCTGTGACGAAATGAACTGTGCTACCATCGCTGTACTTGAATTATATCAGGCAGTCGTTGCATCCCCAGTGAAGTGGATAAGGTTATAGTTCTTTCGTGCTGTGGGAGGCAAGCTTTCTGGTCAGCCCATTTAAGGGACTAGAATTAGTCAGCGAGGATTGGCTTCTTCGTTGTAGTAGCTGCTGATGCCCAGACTTCAGCGGCATAGAGGAGTAGAGAATAAATTAGTTTTTAAATCCCAAACCACCCTGCAGATGCAATGGTTGCCAACGCATTGAGGCTCGTTGTCACAATTGAAGATACATCAATAACTGCCACTGAGAGCATTAAGCACGTGGTACTTAAACAAATTCGTACAAATGAATTCTGTCATCAGAGGAGCAAAGTAGGGTTGGCCAGAGATTCCATCTGGAGGGGGATGATCGTGAAATGTTGCTGGATAGTCCCTCCACCAGCTATTAGGCCAGCTCCTCAGCTGTGCACCCCTGAAACTCGACCTTCAGACCGTTTTCGGCCAGCTCAGATGCTTCCAGCAGCTGGAAGCTTCTGAGCTGACCGATAATCACGCGTTCCTTTTTTAGAATGGAGTTCTTCTTAGTTGTCTCCATGTGAGCCGTCCATATTTTTCTCGGCTTGCGCGCGTTCATTTGCGCACTTTGGTGAAGATAAACATCGCTGAGTGACCCCGATCGAGGTCACGTAATTGTGATCGCGTGTCACACGAATTGTTAAGCCAGCTCAATTTGCTTTTCGCGTCCACTTCGAAACATTTGCGTTCTTCTTTCATTTCCCTCCACGAGTTACGTCATCCCGCTCGTTCTTGTCAAATAAATAAATGTACAAAAGGATGTATACAATGTACTCTTCACGGCAGGAACACCAGAGGCTTCACATTGGCTGGGGGACAAAGGCGTTGAGGACAGGGCCCACATTAAAGTTCGTGTTCATCCCCCAGGGCCAACAATATGATAAGTTTCAGTTAAATTATTCACAATATATTCATAAAGGTATCATACAGTATTTTTGACATTATATACAATACACAGTATATATATATATATATATAATCTTTATTGTATACAAACATGGTATATACAATAGACCCTTCACAGCAGTAATGCCAGGGGTTTTACATTGGCTGGTGGACAATAATAGCCTTGGGGAGACGGGGCCCACATCGAAGTTCGGGCTCATCCCCCAGAGCCAACAATAAAATAGAATCAGTGTCAGATTGTTTACAGGATATATGCTTTTGACAGTATTTACAATGAAATAATAAAGATATTCGTATTTACATTATGTTATATTAATATTTATATTCATAAAGACATCGTGCTTTGAACATTATGTACAACACATTGGGCATTATTATGCTGCCCTTATTAATGTGCACTTTGCCTGGCCAAGGTCAGGCTCTTAAGGATCTGTCTTCGGTACCTCCGATCCTTCACAAACCTACAGAGGTCGCCGTCAATTGAAACGATTGTGGGAAGCATCTCCTTGGGGAGAAAGCGGTCACTGAGCGATAGTCTGTTATAGTGAGCTGTGAGCATGGGAGCTGACCTCAGTCCGGGTAGAGGGATCCTCCAGCCACACAGTTCCCAGATGCTTGGCTCCGAGACCATTCCGGTTGTCATCTTAACAGTGAAAACGAGGCGTTTTTCTAATACAAGATCTGGAAGTCGGGCAAAGTGAAGTGACGTCGCCATCGCAGTTGTCCTTTGCTGGGGTGGACGACGATGTTTTTGCGTGATCCAACGAAGGAGCCAGTATTCGGCGGAGTACACGCGCTTGATGTTGGTAGGGGCCGCGGACCCCCAAATTTCCGAGGCATACAGTACGACGGAGTATACTGAGGTGTATACGTATCGACGAGTCACATCCAGATCCCTAACGTGGAGCAGTTGTTGTTTTGTGGTCCAGCGCATTTGACAAAATTTTGCTATGAGCTTGTCAATGTGGGGGTTGAAGCTCAGTTTATAGTCGAACACGACGCCCAAGTCTGTATGCATCTTGACCGCTGGGAGGGGAATGCCGTCTAGTGAAGCTTGGATTTCAGTGGGTTGGCGCTTCAGAGAAAAGACCATTTGGGCTGATTTGGCGGGGTTAATGAGGAGGCCAAATTGATGGAGATAGGATCCTAGGTTATGTAACTTTTCACAGATCTTTTTATTGATGTTTGAGAGATGTTCGCCGGGGTTAATCTGAGTATATATTTTAATATCATCGGCATAGCAGAGTATGTCTTCTCTCTGTTGCACAAACGGAATAATAATTGCGGTGAATAATGCTCCGGAGAGAACTCCACCTTGGGGAACTCCCGCAGTGATCTTTCTCCAGATTGTGTGTTGATCCACTTTGAGAAGAATGGTTCTGTCAGAGAGCAGGGCTGTGATAAACCACAACATGTCACCTTTTATGTAGAAGTAGTTTTCTAGGAGGTGAACAAGTGAGGGGATACTGATGGAGTCGAAGGCAGCTTCCAGGTCGATGTAGGTGACAGAAAGCTCTGCTTTCGCTTCTAGTGCACTGAGAATGGTGTTGGTTAACGATGTTAAATTGGTGACTGTGGATCTACCTGGAATTCCATAGTGAATCTGGGGGGGTTTGTGAGGCATGATTTGATTGATGATGGTGGAAAGTAATGTCTTCTCCATGAGCTTCAAGAGGCTGGAAGAATGAGAGATTGGCCTGAACTGTTTAATGAGGGTTGCAGATTGGCATTTAGGGTGTGGCCTCACAGTATATCTGTTCCAGAGAGGGGGAAAGTATTGCTGCGTTAATACACGGTTAAAAATTGATAGTAGAGGACCGATTATAAACGAGCTAAGACATTTAATCATGAATTGTGGCACAAGATCGGGGCCTGCAGTTGCAGTGGGTGGCAATCCATTTATAGCAGTTATAAGCTGCTTCCTGGTGATGCGAACGGTGGCGAGCATATCAGTAGGGACGTCGTTGATGGGTAAGTTGCCTAGGTGCATCGGGGCCACATTGTTTGAGAACCGTGCAATGTGGTCCATCCACAGTTCAAGGTCCAGTGCTTTAGGGATTCCTGTGTGCTGAGAGTCATAAAACGATTTGCCTTTTCGTAGGGTTGAATTTAAATGCTTTTTAATTGCAAATATTTTCTGACGGTTGAAAACTGCCCGGGCTCTGGAGAAGGCAATACGATCTTGTATAGCGCCTGATTCTTTCCATCTCTTATGCAGATTTTGTTTTTGTTGAAAGCTGTTGTTCAGTGCTGGTGTCCACCAAGCTCTCGAACGGGGAGTGATGCAGACAGTCTTTGTAGCACCATAACTTGCAATGGTTCGAATCCATCTGGTCATGAGGTCCACAGCTAGCTCGAGATCACAATTATTGAGAGCCTCCCAAGGTATCGAGGATGCAGCTTCTAGACATCGTGGTGGATCAATGAATTTGGGTGCTGTGATGTCTTTTTTCTTTTTTGGGCCTTGGATATCAAAGTTAGGTGCGGCTAAGTGCAGGAGTATGGCAATGGGTTCGTGATCGGATTGAAATAGGTTTTGAGGACTGTCTTCGAGGTCGCATGGTGCTGAAGAGAACATTAGATCCAAGAGATTAGATCCTCTCGTGGGGTGGCAATTAAGTAGGCCGATACCCAGTGAATCCATTCTTCTAATGAGTTTCCTACTAAGATGTGTGAGAGTAGGTGGAAGATTGAAATCTCCACAAATAATGTGCTTAGCAGAGGCATGGAGGTGATTTACCAGCCAGTGGATCACATCTTCAATGATGTCACTGTTTGGGCCTGGTGGAATGTATACTGTTGCTATGTCTATCAGGTTGGCATTGAGCTTGAGGGATACCATAGCGGCTTCAAATGCAAGGGATTGGGTTACTACAGAATGTGCCAATGAGAAGATAGTGGTATTATAGAATATTGCGACTCCCCCACCTCTACGATCCTCTCTGGAGGAACTGAGCATCTGGTACCCAGCCTGAGGAGCACAGGCAAGGGAGTCCCGCCCGTTCCCAAGCCACGTTTCAGCAATGCAGAGAATATCAAAGGTTTTAGAGAGGAGAAGCTGTTCGACAGTGTCTAGCTTGTTACAAATACTCCTTGCATTTTGATAGACAATTCGAATGGTGGTAGCCATAGTAACTGGAGTTAGTACAGGTGGCTGGTCTCTTTTTAAGGTTCGCACTGGTCTACTGTGCATTGCCATGTGTACAGGGATATTCTTTACAGGTCTGAAGCTCTGGGGATTATCATTATAATCTGCTGAGAGTTGGATTGAATGATATGTGGACAGTTTGTTTCCTATGGTAAGTTTGTTCTCAGTGAAGTTATTTGATTTCTCATGCGTTTTGTTGGCTTGGGAGCTTGGTAGCTTTAATTGCTATTGCGTTTGATGTTGATGGTTTATTGCGGTTCTTGGCTTCTGATCTAGGAAGGGTTTGATGAGGGTTCCAGGGGGCCATAGCCTTGGATCCAGTACGAAGCTCATCTTCTCTGGGTGGCAGGTAAGGATGAAAGAGGCATAAGTTGGATACCTGGTTCTTCTCTGTCTCACATCAATATTCATCCCATGTACTTCTGTAAACATGGCCTTAATGCTGTCTGGTTTAGTAGTCGGTTCCAGTCGAGATATAAAGATTCGACCACGAGTCTGAACTGCTGTGATATTGTACGAATTAGCACGAATACCCTTAGAGGAAAGTTCTGTGGCATCTCTATTGCCGTGTCGTCTTCCATGTTCCATGTTCTGATATGTTGAATATGTCATCCGGGTTTCTTTTGAGTGAACATGTTGGTCGGTGAGAGATGCCAGGGAATAGAGGCTGCCTATGTGGCCTGCTGGTGGGATCTTTTGGTTATTCTCAGCATATTTTTTGCCGGTGACTACTTCTGCAAATGTGGGTCTTGTTGTACCCTTTCCAGTATGGATTGTCTCCTTTAACCTTTTAGATTTAGTAGTATTTTGGGTCGGTATTGTGGAGAGGGCCACCTGAGAGGTCTTTGCGTGGCTTCCCCCAGTGTTGTTAGATGCAGGTTTGGGTGAGTTACTGTCATTCAGCCCTGTGTCTCTGCTATTAAGCTGATTATTATCTCCTTGTGTTATAGCTACCATTGGGCTAAGGGTGACAGGCATATGAGGCATTGCATTATACAAAAATTGGGGAGTATAATTCCTTTTAGCGTTGGAATCATGTATCAATTCTACTTCTTGTGGCTTGTTTTCCGAGGTTCCCAGAGCCACGTTGTTGGATATACTATTTTCATTGGGAAAAAATAAGGTTGTTAGTTCACGCACTTGATTGGTTAGCAGACCTATTTCTTGTTTCATGTCATTGTTCTGTACACGAAGCTGCCGGTTCTCTTCAGATAAATTCTGCAGACTGTCAGAGATTGATGTGAATTTCCACATTATGTTTTCCAGAAATTCTGCAGTTTGCATGTGGAACAATTTCATGTGTTCTGTACAGATGCCATCAATGTATTTCAGGAACCTGTTTTGCTCATCATTAAGGAGGGCACTTTCCCCTTGGCTTTCTTTCCTGCATTCCACAGGATTTTCATGTGTCGCGATGATTGGTTGTTGACTGCAGACCTCTGGGTCCATTTCACACTGCGGGTTAACCGCTACTGAGTCAGTTTGACTTGCAGCGTGAGTCTGACTAAAGCTTGATGTTTGGACGTTTGTTTGGTTATTTTCGACCTCCGTATCATTCTGGATATCCACATATTCCGTTGCATTTGTTATTTGTTCTTTACTTTCTTTGCAGAATGGGCAAATGTACTTTTGACGTCGCTGCTTGTTGAACCGCTTGATATCGCATTTGGTACAGGCCGCGCAGTAAAATTGCCGACATGACGTACATTGGATTACTGCTTCCTGATGATCCACTTTACAACGGAAGCACGTGGGGGGGCTTGTCGAAATTTCTGATTCTGCCATTCTTTGCCTTTAGGTTGAAATTTGTCCGACTAATTACTTTTCTGCGAAGAATTAAAACCGTTTGTATTTTAGGCGTTCTCTTGACGATGGTTTGCCTGTGGGGGTCGGAATAAGGATTAGTATTCTTACAACCACTGTATTTCTGCTGAGAGGGGAGGTTTTAAAGCTGAAAGGATAGGAGAGTTTAACGTACCCTGCGGGTTCAGCAGCGCAGGACTTTGTGACTTCTCAAGGTTGACCACGATGTCGTCATATGCCTTTAGGGCACTATTGTTTGCTGGCTGTATACGGGTTAGAACTAATATAATGGAAGCAATAGCATAAAAAAGTATAAAACATGAAGTACCTGTTTGTTTGATGATGGTGATGATGGCTCATCCGTGTTGGGCGGAAGAAGAGGAATCTATTGGTACTTGAATCATGCTGTACGGTCAAGGATAAGTAACTAAAACTTGTTATCTATGAAGAGCATAACCGAACACGACATACATCAACTCGCGCAAGCGCACGCATACAGACATCCTTTCTAAATTTATTATACTGCCCACTTTACATGGTTGAGTTTAGGTCATCAAGGATCTCTCTCTCTCCGGTATTTTCGATCCTTGACAAATTTGTAGAGGTCGCTAAGGGCTAGTCTGTTATGGTTGGCTATAAGTGTTGGAGCTGACCTCAGCCCGGGTTGAGGGATTCTCCAGCTGCACAGTTCCCACATGTTTGGCTCCGAGATTATTCCACTGGTCATTTTGACAGTTAGGGTGAGGCGTCTTTCCATTATAAGGTTTTGGCAGTCGGGCAAAGTTCAATGCGGTTGCCATCGCAGTTATTCTTTGCTGGGGTTGATGCTGGGACGATGATGTTTATGTGTGATCCAACGAATGAGCCAGTATTCGGAGGAGTACACACGCTTGATATTCGTGGGGCTGCAGATGCTCATATTTCTGAGGCGTATAACACGACGGAGTATACAGAGGTGTATACATACCGCCGAGTCACATTCAGATCCTTAACGTGGAGTAGTTGTTGTTTGGTAGTCAGTGCATTTGGTTGAATTTCGTTATGAACTTGTCAATGTGGGATTGAAGGTCAGTTTGCAATCGAAGACGACTCCCAAATCCGTATTTTCCTTTCCTCTGGAAGGAGAATGCCATCTAGAGAAGCTTGGACTTCAGTGAGTTGGTGCTTTAAAGAAAATACAATTTGAGCTGATTTTGCAGGATTAATAAGTAGTCCAAATTGATGGAGATAGGATTCTAAGTCGTGTAGCTTTCGATTGATCATTTTATTAATTTTTGAGATATGTTCCGCCGGGTTAATCTGGGTGTATAACTTAATATCGTCAGCATAGCAGATTATGTCTTCTCTCTCTCTCTTGCACATAAGGAATAATGAATGACTGCAGTAATCCTCAGGTGGATAAATATAGTCATGTTGTACATATTTCGAGATCTCGCTGAAGTCCAACTAGCAGGATGTCAAAGATTTCGAGGACCTCTTTGGTCCGGGAGCAAAAATAAGGATATCGCATCCGGGCCGCCATTTGTACTCCCACTTTCAGCAAACAGAGAGAGAGCTGCCGTCGTCTGTCCGCATTTACATCGTTCGTGTTGCCCCAAGCCTCGCTCAGAGCGACCTCTTCCCCACGTGCTGGCTCTGACGGGGAGGCCGCGGTGTCATCATTTCGTCATCGAAGCGTTGAGTGCGGAGAGGAAAGTGCACTCTGGCATCAGCGGGGTGGGGAGGAAGGGGGATGGAAATCGATCTCATCCTCCCGACAGGTGGGTGCGCCTTTCATGCGCGCATTAAGAGGACGCTTAAGAGGACGCTTTGTACGAGGAATTGATTCCGGATGTCGTTTGGCAATTTGTTACAATTTGCCGGTAATAACCCCGCGGCGAAGAAGGGGAGTGAGTGTCGCTACTGCTCCGTTGCCGGAGACAAACTTCGAGAAGGAAAGGGCACTGCTGAGAGAAAACGGCGGCGGATCTCGAGAAACGAAACCAAGTTGCGGGGAATCACTTTCTTTTATTTTCTTTTCAGCTGCACGCGCTTCGCTACAGCGATGAAAATCGTTCCTTCGCGCGACCAGCGGTGCACGTTGACTAGGGTTAGCCGGACATCCTACGGAGCGTGACGTCACGCTTCATCGGGAACCCCCTGAGATTTCCGGACGCAGCCATGCGTTTCTCCAAACAGATATTCCGAACACGGTTCATCTCGCCGTCGCCGACTCGGGTGTCAATCGATAAACGTCTTTTCTATTTTCTTTCGAGGACCTTCCCCCCCCCCACTATCCGTACAAACGCCAAAAACGCCTTTTAACGCCATTCGCCGCCCGCGAAGTTTGCGACGTTACCCTGGAGACGACACACATTCACGCGGCGTGTCGGTAATGCCGTTATCAACGGACCTAGCGAGTGTGCACGTGACCCGAGTGGAACCCATCGCGCACTTTGCATTTGGAGGCCGTGGTGTCGCGGATCACACGCTGCAAACGCCAGCAGGGTGGCTGAAACACCGAGCCGGATTGAAAGGAGTGACCCACGAAGGAGCGAAATATGATTTCAAATTTCACCAGCCCAAATGGGTTACGTGAATGCTCTGTCCGGCCCCGTAAATGGTTCCCAATGTACGTTGTAAGCGGCGTGTTTGTTTCGTGCAGTGTCCACCGGACGTCGTTTCCAGTGGAACCACTTCAACAAACCTCCCCCAACTGGCGCAACACGGATTTCCCGGCGTTGTTTTTTCCCAAAAGTAAAATTTCCCAGCTTCACCCCGATGAAGCTGGGGTCTGTTGTCCGCACGGGATAACTCTGGTACGAAACGGCTTTCTTTTCGAGGCCGAAACTTCACCGAAAACCCGAATCGATGGGTGCTCGGTGTTTAAATCGATCATCCGTATTGGCTGTGAAGCGCGCACGAAAGAGTTCTTTTAAGATTAAAGAAAATAAATTTTATTTATAGAAATTATATGAATATCGATTTATTTTTTAATACCATCATTGGGTGGACAGAAGTCCGCTAATAATAATAATGATAATAATAATAACCCACCATGGATCACACGGATCACTTCGAGCTGTACTCGGCAACCGAGAAGCACCTCCAGCAACTACTCCGGATCACCGAAGGATTCAGCGAGGACATCAGGATGGAATTTGGTGCAGACAAATGCAAGATGGCCCACACTGCACCAGCAAAAATTAGTCAACCGGAAACTACAGCTGCTGACTGGAAGAGAGATCGAAGCCATGGCAGAGGGAGAGGGAGAGGCCTACAAATATTAATATTATTAAATCCGTTTATTAACGTTGCGAGTGTTTACTTTCACCCCTTGTACACAGCCGACCCGGATAGAAGGGTGTACAAAATGCAAGAATTGCAATTATTTGCAATATTTACAACATTTTACACAAAATTCAATTATTGACAAGATTAAAGTTGAAGTATTCAGAGAGGAGGCTCTTCACTCTCTGCTGCTTCCCTTCAGAGTATTTCACAGGGTGGTCACAGACCAATGAATTGAAAAGGTTGTTTGGGAGGAAATTCTTCAGAGAGCACAGGTTGGAAAGTATAGTATGCAACTGTAAGTAGGGGTTGTCATTACTGCGTCCAGCACGTGGAGTGGAGATAAAAGAAATCCTCGAAGACTGGGGGGGGGGGGGGAAATCACACCAGTTAGCATCTGAGACAGAGGAAGAATATTCCTGGATGCAATGCAAACTCTCCACGGAGTGATATTTTTTATTATAATTATCTTTTTCTCCCAGGAGACAGCCATTGACAAGGGGATACATATTCTGTTATGCAACACAGAATAATATTATATACAATTTCACATTATATGTAACACTCGTTACTAATACATGTAGCACTTATTATCAGAATTAAACGTTAATAACTGTAATCTGCTTAACGCTTAATAAATAAACGAGAAAAAATTTATACTACTGCGTTTAAAGCATAACATCACCATATTTACATTAGCACGGATATTCGCAGCTGAACAGAATGCAATTTAATACAGAGTAAAATGTTCATTTTTACTGTTTTCAGCAGTCTGTTTTTTCTGTGGGAGTAGAGTGGGTGGAGTAGGTGAGTCATATCCAGGACAGTGTTTCCAGATGAGGTCGCGATTCCTGTCAGCTACTCTATGGAGGTTCTTATTGCTCTTTATTTTTTCTTACATCTGTATCTGCAGGTAGCACTTTTCGAGAACTTCTTTTCTGTATGTTTTGCTTGTGCAGAGTTTTTCAGGGTTGATTTTTAGGGTATTAAACAGCTTTAGAATGTTTGCTGGAAAGAATCTTCCCAGACTGTGTAAATGCGGGCTTCAGTTGCTGTTCCTTACCTGCAACTCGTCTTTGTTTTCTCCGGGTGTTACTGTCCACTCTCGGGCTTTCGGTGAATCCAGCCGTCCCTCCCGTTAAGATCTGAGCAAGTGTCATCTTATTCTTTGTAGTGATCCTTAGTCTCCACCAACGAGTGACTTCTAGATTGGAGTATAGTATACCTCTTGAGATGGTAAAAGACAGCTGAAATTCTGTTCAACCATCTCAAGAGCCAGTATTCTATTCCTAGAAAAGCCTCGGTGCATTCCTGAGCTGAAGACCATATTTGTGACGCCTATAGAGGAATAGGGATAACACCTCTATTGATATACTGAATCATTAAATTGCGGTTTCTAATACCGGCGAGCTCCTGCCTGGTTGTCCAGAGCGCCGCAAATTTCAGTCCTTCGTTCCACTTGAGTCCAAGATCAACGTGTGACTGAAACTTTTGGACAAGGATGTCGTTCACGTATATTCTTATTTGTTTGGATTTATTTCATTTGTGAAGGTCATTTGCGCAGTCTTGTCTTCATTTAGGTGTAGCCCGATAGAGTCGAGGTATTTTTGTAGTTCTTTTATTTTGGCGTTGGCCACTTGGTTGCAGTAGCTGGCAGATTTCTGGTCTTCTGAGGTAATAAAAAATTTCATATCGTCCGCATATGTGATGAATTGCTTCCTGTTTTGAGCTAAGAAGGGTTCGAGGGCAAAGAGTGTGGCGAAGAATACGCCGCTTTGTGGGACTCCTTTATCTACTTCGTACGTAGCGCACACATTCCCGTTTGTTATTGGGATTTGTCTGCCCAGAAGAGTGTTCTTTAAAAAATGGAGGACATTTCCCGTAATGAGGAAGTAGTCCCTGAGAATAACTATTAGAGCTGAGATGGATATGTTGTCGAATGCGGCTGCCACATCTAGAAAAACAACATCCAGTTGCTGCTTGTTATTTACCGCTTGCTGGATCCTTAGTAGTGTTCCCATTAGGTTGGTGATGGCCGATCTCTGACGAAGTACTGAGTGCAGATATTCAGGTCTGTGTTTGAAGCAATGTTGGATGATGATGTCCAGGATTGTTTTTTCGAATATTTTTTGCAAAGCGCATCCAGCAGCGATTGGTCTGAAGTCTTTTTCAGATTTAGGGTTCTTTATTTTGGGGATATGTTTTACGTAATAGCTTTTCCACAGCTTCAGAAAATCCTCTTCCACCATTATTCTCTGAAATAGATGTAATAATATATCGATGACGAAACAGCTACAGATTGTAATCATAAAAAGTGGGAATTTGTCTGGCCCGATTGTAGCTTTATTTGGGAGACTGTTGATTGCTCTTTTTAAGTTGTCTCTGCTGATACTGATTTCCTTCAATTCTTCGTTGTTAGTCACAATTTTAATTCGTGTTGATAATGTCTTTAATTTTCTCGATTACATCCTGCATTTTGTTAATGTTATCTCCTTAAAGGCTTTCTCAGCCATTTCATGCATGTAGCTTTTTTTTTTGTTGACAATTCTTTTGTCCTTTTTTAATTTTGTTATAATCATTTCAAGGTGTGCCTGTTTCTTAGCCTTCGTGAAACGTACTTGTTATTTTGGAGCCATGTTTCTACTAAACACAAGCAATCACTCTCGGAGTTAAGCAATAAACTTTGTACTGTGTGCAGCTTATTCGAAATCTTTCTTACATTTTGAAGGAAAATAATGATCCCATTAGATTCTTTTTCGCAACCTGAGTTGTTTGCTGATTGCCCTTGGGCAGTTCGCAAGTTCGCTGCGTTGTTCCTACATGTGGGCTTCCCAGCCCTTTCTCTGTATGGTTTCACAAGCAGAAACGTGAAAAAGGGGCACTTCATTTAACATTAAAGGACTATTATCTGTACAATGGGCCATTCACTTAGAGGAACTCAAAAAGCGCTCTCACACTTTCTAAGGCAAGTGCAGTTGGACCAGATGGCATCGATTATGAAATGATTAAGCACCTTCCACCAAATTCCATGGATCACCTGCTTCTTCTGTATAAGAGATTCTTTATAGAAGAGCAGTTTTCAGATGCGTGGCACAAGTCAACCGTTCTTTGTTAAGCCAGAAAAGGATCCTGAAATCCTACCAACCATCGACTTATCGCTCTAAGGCGTAACTGCTTTTGCAGAATCCTGGAGAGAATGGTCAATTCTCGTCTTATGTGGTCTTTAAAATGAAATGGCAAACGACAGGTCCACCTCTGGACCATTTAATTAGACTGCGCTAATCCACAGCAGGAGCGAGTTTCTCTTTCACACAGAATTCTTGATTTTAGCGAATATTGTGCATTACGCTGCAATTCACTTTAAATGAAATAAATTAACCAATCAAAGTGGAGTTTTGTTTACAATACTCGTGGTGTTGCGGTACAGACAAATTCCGTTTTGTACTTTCTGGCTTTTGGCTCTCTCGAGACAGTCCTTGCAGTTTCTTGTCTTTGCATTTGGACATCGAGTTTCGGTGGATTTTACAGTTCTGGTTGAGCTCCCCAAAAGGGCTAAAGTGCGAATTTTTTCACGCTATTAACCTAAACCGATCGTGTGCAGACTTACCTAATCCCCGGAACTAACTGTTTGCCCTGACCCTTTAATATCTCCTCGATAGCACGAGCAGAAACCTTTTTTGCGCCTCCTTTGGTTAAGCGAACTGAAGAATTGCAGAACAGAAGAGGAAAACTTTCAGAAAGACGACTGGTTAGTCCCAATTTATCAGCCTAGGCGAAATTGGAGAGATGGATTCTTCCTGAGGATTCAGGAAGTGTTTCTCGAGCTGTTAGAAAGCATTCAGAGGAAGAAATAATTATGGTTTAACGGAGGACTCTCCTCATTTCATTTCAGACATCTTTCAAGGTGACGGATTTACTCTGTTTGCGGAGTTCTTCACAAAGAAGGGGCCCACTTCTCTCGGAGCCCACTGTTCTGATGGACGTGTATTTTTGTAGAGGGCGACTCCTAGAACACCAATTTAACTCCGCCTCGGAGTCGTGAACTCTGAGGTCTGCACCTACTGCTCTCAGATTCGTTAAGGTTACGAAGACTGAGGATAGGTTGATTTGTTGGTTGTTGTGGAATTTCAGTGGGATCAGGAACTTAGGCCATATTGCGCCGTATATAAAAGGTCTGTAAACTGTAAATGAAAAACCAAACTACCTCCCCCTACGGAGCTAGGTGACTAGAACGAACGAGGGAAAAATAAACAACAAAAATTAGCAAACACTGGATTTTCTTGTGGAATTGGAGAGAAGCGACCGGCTTCCAAGTTGGCAAGGGACAGTGTCGATATTTAGTGCACTTAAAGGGTGCTCAGAGGACAGTTTTTAAAACCGGTTGCTAGAACCATGAGAAGATATCCGACAGTTCCATCTCCAACCTTTTTTGCAAGGGCTTTGGCACACTCTTCCAGATTAAACTTTTCCGCAGTTGCACTGCTGTACACTGTATGCGGTCCGAGGACATTCTGAATTGTACACAGCGTGCAGTACAAGGAGGCAGCTGTTTCACTCGTGCTCGCTATTCTTTTCCGATTGCACGATTCCCACTTTGAGTTTCTCGTTTGTACCGCTCTTTATGCACGGCCAAGGTCACCGGGCGGGATGCATTGATCACCCAGAAATCAAGTTGTTTTGCGAAAATTGTCTCGGCAGCCATGGCAATGGTTCCCTTGGAAACCGGCGAAGAACGTTCTTTCTGACGTCGCTGGCATTCTGCAGTTAAGAGATTAAGTGGAGAGTCCCACGTGCGCCCACTTGAGCAGGATAAAGTCGCTGGAACTGTTAGTCCGTAGATGCACAATGCTGACCTGTACAGAAGAATTCACGACCTCGAATAGTCATAAAACATGCCATCTTCACCTTAAAATTGACCTTGTTTAGTGGTTGGTAAGACGGCGTCTCTCTTTCTCGCTCTGTATCGCGATGGGCGTGTTGTAGTGGGCTATTTTAAGGGGTCCTCTTCTGCTCGTGCTTGATCTCAACGTTTCTCTTTCTACTTCCAGAAGGGCAGAATCTACGATGTCTTCAAGAGCGCCGCCTCGCGTCAAATCACGGAGTGAGGATGTTCCTCGCTGACGATGAGATTCCACAATATCCATGGCAACAACATCGTGGTTGATGAAGGAGGAACGCGTGCCTTCCGTACGTCTTCCTTCTGCGACGCCGTCACCTTCAGCTGCAAGCCCCTGCCGACCAACTCGAGGATCTCGGTGGTGCTGGGGGCCAACGAGGAATGGACCGGGGCACTGCGGGTCGGGGTCACCTTGCACGACCCTTCGGTGATAGGAGCTGCGGGGGTTCCCCGATACGCCTGTCCAGATCTGACGTCGAGACCGGGTTACTGGGCGCGCCCCCTGCCGGAGAAATGGGCAGCCAATGGGACCAGGTGAGTTATTTTTTCCACGAACGAATCTTGCAGAAAAGAAATAATTTTTTTTTTTAAATTTCAGTTTGAAAAGGGTTGCGTCGAAATTTTAGAGATGGAACGAAAGTTATAGTGAGTGATTGGGTGTTAAAAATAGCTTAGATCATATTAGCTCGCTTGTAGTAAATAAAAATAAAAATAAAGCCAAAATTACCCCCGATTGCAGTGAGTGGAGTGGATAATTCGGGGGTGGTTTTGGCTTTCTTTTTTGAAAATCAACTTTTCCTTGCAGGCTTACGTTCTACGTGAACTCCGTTGGGCATCTGCAGCTGTTTGTAAACAACGAACACAAGGGGGCTCTGCTGTTAGGCCTGCCCGTCAAGGAGCAGCTCTGGGTCATTTTGGATCTGTACGGCATCACAGTGTCGGTGAAATTCGTGGCCACAAGTGAGTGAAGCTTCCCTTCGTGTCGTCTGCTACTTGCATCCCCATCATGCACTGCGCCGAGTTTCCGAGTGAAATACCCGCCTCTTCGTTCTATCGAGTATCTTTTAATTGTTCTCCTTTTCAGCAGGAGCATTTAGACTTCACTTCAAGTATGAGGTGACGTCACTTCATATCAATTTAATATCGTGACTTTTAGTAACTTGTCACTCGAATTGCATGATGGGAATGTTCAGCTTAAGTTTTTTTTTTGATCTTTGAAGGAAATGTAATAAAATATTGTGTTCAATATCAAGTTTAAAAATTATTAATTTTTGTATTTTGAAATGCAGTCGATGTTGAACGAGTCCGATTGTATTTTTTTTCGATTGGACACTTTCTTGAAATTGTGGAGATTGTAAATTTTCGGGAAACACGTGCAAAGGGAGGTTGCAGAAAAAATGAGGTTGGAGGGATAAATGAAAAAGAAGAATAGTGGATTCTGTGAGTTTGGAGTCGAAGTGGATTCCAAGTTTGGTTTGCATACTTCTTGCAAAGTGGTCAGCCTCAGACATAAATCTTCGGGTGATAGTACAGGCTTCACATTTTCACCTAAAAGACTCTTCTTCCACGAAGCCCACATATTTGTCGCAGCCCTCTTGACCTCTGTTCTTCAAGAAGAATATCTATTATAAAAGCGCATTATCTTGTTTATGTTACATTTTTTCCCAATAAGGACTTTGATTCCTCCGAGATTCAATAATGGTACTTTGGATCTGTAGCTCTGTAGCATGGCAGAAGGCTGTTTGTAGCTTCATCGATGTTTTTATAAATAAAACGCGGATCAAGTAAGAAAACAAACTAAATACGATTACTAAATACGATAAATATTTGTATTGACGATTTATTTGTAAACTCTATTGGCATGGTTGTCGTGCCGGAGTAAAACAGAAAATTATTATTATCTTCTTTTGCAGCCGGAAGTGCCCCAATAGAGGTCGTTGCTCGTGGACCGGAAGCTCTCCTCGCTTACCAACAAGCGTGTACAAAAGGCAGCGTTTCCTCGTACAGAACACGCATTGCGCTAGTGGGGCCACCTGGTGGCGGAAAGACTTTCCTCAAACGGATCCTGCTGAACTTAGGGTGAGTCGAAATTTCCAAAAAATATTTCATCGGAAAAATATCTTTTTCTAATTAATAAAATTATTTTTGCACATCTGACGCTTTATTATTATTATTTTGTATAAAAAAAAATGTTTTTTTTTATACAACTATTTACTTTCCTAAATCGTATAGGAATATAGCATAAAATATAACTGGTACTACGATGAAGTTAATATTTCATGTTCACCATTAGAAAGACACGATATTGCCCTAACAACCTATGTCTCATTAAACTCAACAACAACCTTTATGGGTTTTGTTCCGCCCCTTGATGGGTACTGATACCAAGTGCATGGTGTGCTCGGTTGTGTCCCGTTTCTGTTATCATTGTTGCTGTTGGTTGAGAAACTCTCTTACTATCTTACATGTGTTCTGGATCGCGGTTTATTGGAATTCCATGTCTTAGGTCTGAGAACCTCTTGATCTTTTCCTAGTTATACAGAAAGGATAGACAGGATAGACAGCATAGCTAGGGTGGAGGGGTTATGCTGTTAGTTAAGAAACGCATAAAATCTGAGGAAGTGCATCCAATTGATGTTGGTGTACAATGCAGTGTTGAGTCTGTTTGTTGTGAAATAAGCACTGGGAAAGGAAAAATGAGAGTAGGTGTGTGTGTTATAGGCCTAATGAATCTGACGAGTAAAATAATAAACTGTACAGGGAAATAGAGTGGGCCAGTAAATCAGAGTGTCTTATAATGGGGGATTTTAACTTTCCAGATATTGACTGATCACACGTACCCTAGCAAGAATTTTGTGGATTTATTGGATGATTGTTCTCTATACAACATGTTTAAGGGACAACCAGAGGGAGTCATATTCTACATCTGATTATCAGTAGTGATTCTTCTAGCAATAAGAATCTGCAGGTAAAGGAACCACTAGGTGGCAGTGATCACAGTGTACTAATGTGGGATTTATTTAAAGATGTAACTACCATCAAGGCTAAAGGGAACGGCTTTTGCTTTCGCAAAAGTGACTACAGGGGTCTCGGACAGTTTTTAAATCCTGTGCAGTGGAATCAATTGATGATGTTACCAACGTTGAATTCTAAATGGGAAGCCCTCACGGATTAAATTTTGGAAGCTACTAGGCTTTTCATACCAACTAAAAAATACTGTTCAAGGTTTATGTCTAAATGGATGTCAGATGAATTAATAAGGCTCGTGGCAGAGAAGAAGAATGCATGGGATGCATATAAAGTATCAGATGACACAGAAGCCTATGATAGATATAAGCTGGTCTGTAACCAAGTTACGAAGGAGGTTAGGCAGGCGAAGGTAGATTACGAGATATCTTTGAAAAAGGATGCAAAGAGTTCTTTACTTATGTGAACTCTAGAAGAAAAGGGATGAATCAGATTGGTCGACTTAACATAGATTGTTTGGCTATTTATGATCCTCCTCAGGTAGCTGAAAAACTGAATGAGTAATTCGCATCTACATTCACACATGAGGAGTTATTCAAGGAGGAGAGGGCAAGATGTTTATCAAATTCTAACAGAGAGTTCAATGATTTTGAAATAACTGAGAGCAGAATGGAGGAGAAATTGTTGAAGTTATACACAAGAAAGGCACCTGGGTGGATGGGATCTATCCAGTTATATTAAAGGAGACGGCAAAGGAAGTAACAAACCTTTAAACGTAATTATGAGAGCAACCCACGGGCTGGAGATGTGCAAATGTGTCCCCAATTCACAAAGGGGGACACGAGAAATTACAGACCAGTTAGTTTGACTTTTTTTCCAGGGAAAATAATGGAATCACTGGTTAAACAAGCATTGCAGGACCATCTAGATAAGATAGCAATAATAATTCAGACAAAACGTGGGTTCGTTAAGGGGAAGTCTTGTTTGACCAATTTGATTCAATGCTACGATGTGGTCACAAAGGAACTGGATGCAAAGAATAATTTTGATATCGTATACTTGGATTTCAGAAAAACTTGGTACTGTTGCACAAAGAAACAAAGACTACTGTACAAATTGGAGCAGAATGGTATTAAGGGTAAATTGCTACAATGGATAAAAGGAGCGTTCAGTGGGAAAAGACAGAGGGTGGTAATCAATGGACGCTGTCCTTTATGGACTAATGTTATTAGTGGAGTCCCACAGGATTAGGTGCTGGGCCCATTTTTGTTTTGTGTATTTATTAATGATATCGATGAAGGTATATCAAGCTTAATGTTAAAGTTTGCAGATGATACAAAGGTTGGCAGGGTTGTTAATGACAGTATGCTGGTGCAACAGGATCTAAAAAAAGGTGGGCAGATGTGCTGGAAGTGTCAACTGAAATTCAGATTTAACAATTGCAAAATACCGCATATGGGTAGCAGTAACCCCAGAGAAATGTACCAACTGGATGGTGTTTCACTCAGGGTAGTGGAGAATGAATGAGACCTGGGGGTTATTGTGCAGGCAGATATGAAGTTTTCTGGGCAATGCAGACGGGCTGCAAGAGTAGCTCATGGTGTCTTGTAAATGATATATGGGAATTTTTCTAGCAGGGATAAGAAGGTGATTATTCCCTTGTATAAGACAATGGTCAGGCCACACCTTGAGTACTGTATATAGGTCTGGAGGCCTCATTTCAAGAAGGATGTAGAGTTGCTGGGACGAGTACAGAGAAGGGCAACCAGACTGGCGAGGGGAACAAAGGGGTTACCAAGAAAGGCTTAAGTTCTGAAAATTGCAGCGTCTTGAGACTAGATACCTGAGAGGTGATATGAATGAGATGTATAAGGCCTTGAATTGATTAAGTAGGCTCAATGCTCATAAGATTCTTCCTTTTGCTCAGATTACGAACCTAATGGGTCATAAACTGAAATTGGGGAACGACATTTGTCGAAAAATGTGCGAAAATTTGCGTTTAACCGCTGGTTAGGTTAGGTTACGTTAGGTCTGTTATTGTGGAAGTTGATAGCTTAAAATAAATTCAAGGAAGAACTAGACAAATATTTGAAGTGACTGGATGGATGAAAGAGGATTTTTTTTTTTCACTAATGTTGTATAAGCTTGCTTTCTTCCATCATATGCTTCTACTAATGCTAATGTATGTTTTCTGGAGGTTGCTGGTGTTGGTCACTGCTGTATCGATCAGGTAGGTAGCCGTAGCCATTTCTTTCTTGTCAACGGGGGGTTATGTCTGGTCTGTTGTACGAGATTCTCTTGTCCATTATGGTACGGTCTCAGTATAGTCGTGGGTTTCGGGTCTGTAGTACGGCCTGAGGCTCGTACGTGTAATATGGTAAACTTTCCTTGATCATCTGGAATGTTTGTGCTACCTTCTGCTGTTATTCTGGCCACCTGGTGGTGTCTCTGAATGTATTCCTTCTGGGTGATCACCCTGCATTGTTCCGTTCGTAGCCAATTGTTGGAAGCCATCTTATCTATGTAGTTTAAATGGAACGTTATTGTAGTGTCTGCCATGGAGTCTCTTCTTCGCCCATCTTTCTGTTTTTATTTAGTGTGTGTAGTCTCCTTGTTGAGGTTGATATTGCGCGCCGTTTGTTTACCTTCCTTATGGCTTGGTAGATTGGTGCTGTGTTTTCCTCGAAGTAATCCCGCGGGTTCTTAATCGCTTTCTTTTCTTGTTCAAGGAGGTCAATCAGTCCCCTTCCTCCATGGGCTGTGTTCAGTCTCTGGATGGTCGACTTCGTGTGGTGTTGGCGCCTCTTGGTCATCAGTATTCTGGTCGATGTTGGTCCGATCTGTGATCCAGAAGGGGTACGTTAATAGTCGGACTGCATGAGTATTTATGGCTGTGACCATGTTCCCGCCATTCAGCTAAGATTTTAGTAGGCTTCTCAGTCTCTGATAGCGTTTCTCAGTCAGGCGAGCCATGAATCTCTTTATGTTCTGTCATGGCTTTATTTTCTTTTGTGTTCTTCAGCTGGTAGTTTCGTCCTACTCGATGTCCATGATGCAATTCATCGGTCTTGAATTTGGCTGGGCCAAATTTCTGATGGCAGTGCTGAACACTTCGGTGATCCTGAGTAGCTGTATTGATTGATTCTCAGTTGCGGCATAGAGTTTGATTTCATCCACGTACATCAGGTGTAGAGGTTATTCCTTCGTTCTCTTAGGGTATATGATATATACATTCTTTTATTGAGCATGGTGGACAGTGGGTTGAGTGCTAGATAAAACTATAATGGGCTCAGAGAATCTCCCTGCAGCATTCCTCTTTTGATGGGTATTGGTTTCGTCTTGATGTTCACGACCTTGATGGTGGTCCTCCATTATGCTATGGTTACTTCCAGGAGGTGTGTCCCAGTCGGGTTGACTTTGTAGATCTTCAGTGTCTCTATCAGCCAGCTATGGGGCACGGAGTCGAAGGCCTTGCGGTAGTCGATGTAGACCGTGTACAGTTTGTGGTACTTCTTGTAGGCTTGCTCCATAACGGTCGCGTCAATAGTCAATTGCTCCTTGCTTCCAGTGGTCAATTGCTCCTTGCATCCTTTGCTCATCTGTTTACATCGCTTTTGCTACTCGGTAATGATGTTTTGGTTCTCCAAGTGATCTGATATCTTCTTGGTTAGCTGGTTAGGAACTTTTACATTGCTGGGAGACAGGTGATGGTCTGTACTTTGCCGGGTTTGTGGTGTCTTTGTCCTTGGCGTTCCAGTAGGTGATTCCTTGAGTCAAAGACTCTGGGATTGTGTCGTAGTGCGTTATTATCTGGATGAAGAGCTCTACTGTGTGCCTGTGGTGCAAGTGAACTTCTTGTACTAGTAGTTGTGGACGTTATCTATTCCTGGGGTTCGCCAGTTGTGGGAATTCCTGATCGATTTCTGTACTTCGACCTCCTGAATCTCCCATTCTGTCATCTCTTGTATGTTTTTGGTTTTCTTCCTTTCCAGATCTATCCAGGGGGACTCGGTCGGTATGGCTAACTGGGCTGCTCCACAGGTTACCCCAGAATTCCTTGATGGTGGGTTCGTTGCCCTCCTCACCTTGCCCGATTTTCCTGTAGAAGGCTCTCTGGTTTTCTTTAAAAATCGTGTTGTCTGTTATCCTCTGGGCACTGTCCCTGTAATGGCGAATTGTCTTACTGGGTGCCAGGAGTGTTTGCTTGTGGGTGTAAAAGTATTCTTTGGTCCTCTTATTTTTATAATACAAGATTTAAAAAAATGTTTTATGTAATTTTAATTGTTTTGTTTTTTGTTCCATTGAATCATCCAACTCCGCTTTTTTTGGGTCTCCGTATTTTGGCATTGACACATTCAGGGCTTCGCCCTCCACCCATTTCTACCTCTACAACTGAGGTGTGTGTGGGGGGAGGAATTGCCATTGTAGACATAAATCCAACAGGGCGCGTGTCAAGGCAACGTGTGACCAACGCTTTCTTTTGTTTCCAGCGAAACGGCGGACGACGAACAAATCGATGACATTATCGTCACGTGCTTGTGCCAAAACAATCGCGATGCTCAAGGAGAACCCTGGAAGGTGCTGACATCTGGTGGAAGCGTGCATAACAAGACGGACAATGAAGATTCGTACGCCTTAGGTAACTATGAAACAAAGCCGCGTCCTTGGCTCGTTTTATCGATTTTTTCATTCGTATTTTTAACCCGCGTGCCGTAATGCGTGCGCCAGCCAAAGAAGTATTTTACGGTGTCTGAAATTTAATGGAAGCGGCTCTTAAATAAGAAATCAACAGCTGGAAGGTCGTTCTTAAAAATGCAAGGGTTGTCTAAACAAATGTTCTTTTGAAGTTGCTCAATGAAATGTCACTTATTTTGCCTCATTTTAGAATTAAGAGAGAGTTTTGTGCATTGGGCAGGTGAGGGGACGGAGGAGGATTACTTCTACGCCATTGCAACGAATGTGGTCCGAGAGTTGATGGTGCAGAAGAAAAAGAAACAGGAAGAGCGCAAGAGGACGCCACTGGTCAGAAGTGCCTTCCGGCTGCAGTCCAGCATCTCCAAAATTGCCCCTGCGACCAGGGCAAACGGCAAGGAGCAGGAAAGTGGGCCCAATAAGAACGTGGTAAGTGTGATTCTTAGGGTAGGGGAAATCAGCTAGCTATGGTGGCCTGAAACTGCGCCAAAATTACTTTGAATTCGGGTTGGATTTTCATCCCAAAAAACCATTTCTCTTCTTGCAGAACGATGCAAAGCCTTCAAAGAACGATGAAATTCCCGAGGACCTTCCGCAGCGGGTGGTGGAGCTGGTGGAGGCGATGCTCCGGGAAGCGGAAAGCAGCCAGGACTGGGAAAAGAGGGACAGCGAAAAGGGGGACTCCGGGAAGTCCACGGTGACCTTCAGCTTGTGGAACTTCAACGGGCATCCGAAGTTCTTCATCCTGCACCAGGTGAGTCTTGTCTTCTCCTTCTCCTGCTGCACTTTCGCACAAGTGCCATCTGTCGCGATAAATCGAAACCTTCCTACCAATGGTGTTTTTGTTTTCGCATAATTTTCCTTAAATGTCTTTTCTTTCCGCAGCTGTTTCTGTCACCGCAAGCCATCTACGTTTTGGTGTTTGACCTGAACGGCGACCTTGACGCGCCGCTGCCTCTGGGCCCAGGATGCATTGGGGTGAGTGCGCACATTTTCCGCTTTAACTCCGCATTAAAAATTAACACCATTCGTGTTTCTAACGACGTTTTCTGATTGCAGATGGAGCTGCCGTCGCGAGGTCGCCTGTCCGCCTTGTGTTTCCTCCACCTGTGGCTGTCCGTCATCCACACCATAGTGTCACACACGAACAGCGATGACGACGTAGGGAAACCGTCCGGACACGTCAGCGTTCCAGGTTGCACCCTCTACCCCACTGTTGTGATCGTGGGCACGTTCAAGGAGCCCCTGGACCCCGATCCCGAGGTCACGAAGACAATGGTGAGTTTCAAATGGCTTCTGCTGACGAGGACACAAATTGGTAAGAAAAAGGCATTGTTGTTTTAGTTTTTCATCCCGAAGTGAGATAAGTAAAGGGAGGTCATTTGTTCGTTGCAGGTCGAGCACAAATTCAACAGAATCAAAGAAAGTCTGCAGAACAAACCCTACTATCAGCACGTGCTTCCATCCTACTTCGCCATCGGGAGCGACGCCAATGCGGGTGACGAGGCCGCTGTCCGTGAACTGAGAAGACACCTGGAAGATGTGGCAATCCAGCAGCCGCACGTGGGAATGGAGATCCCGCTGAAATGGATCGCCTTCGAGCGGGCCCTGGAGAGACTGCTGGAAAGGGAGGTCTTCCAGGCGGACATAAACAAGGTGAGAACATATCTTTTACCCCTACGCCTTGTCACGTGCTTGTAGAGGAATCAAACAAGAGATTTCTTCCCCATCACCAAAGGATGGATTGCACCTTTTAAGGACTCTTTAAAAGATTTGATTTTTTTCCCCAACTGTTCCAGCTTTCCGAGGTGGCTCGTCTCGAGGGAATCGAATCCGAAGAGGAGTTCCGCTCGATGATCCACTTTTATCACCACCAAGGGAAGATCTGGCACCTCGGATCAGAGATCGTGGACGAGAGAGAGGCGGAAAGGTGCGCAGAGGTGGTGCTGAAACCCCAGTGGTTTATCGACTACATTTATAGGCTGTTCGATGTGTATGGGCAGAGGGTAAGCATCTTCCCGCTTCTCCCCTCCCCTACTGTTTAGTGATTCTCATTCGAGTGTGCCCACTGTGACAACTGCGTTTTCTTTCCTTTCCCCGCTGCAGAAAATGCACCGTGTCAGCGACAACACCACGGACACGGAGGTGCAAGCGGACTCCGAGGGCCAGCCCATCGTCAACGGAATCGTCCACGGAAACTTCCTGGAGAAGCTGTGGCCTAATGCCTTCCACCACAAGATGGCACTTCTGAGGATTCTGGATGCTGCGGACATCGTTTCTGAGATTGATATAACCAAGGTGTTGTTTTTTTTTCTCTCTCTCTGTCTTCTAACGTACTTCCAAATTCATTTTTTAAAATTATGCTTCGACTTGGCACAACATTTATCGTTGCTCCACTCGTCATTGAAATCGGCCCAGCTGGAAGCTTTATGCATGGAAAGTTCGAGAATCTTTTCTCAAAGCAAGCCCAACTCGATTTGCTTTTGGTGAACTCGAGTTTGGAGTGGGGGGCAAGAATATCTATAACTGATCGTTGAATTTTGCGCTCACTAGGGGAAGGGACACCGAAATCTTTTCCCTGAGGAGCTCAGACACCAATTCTTTATGCAAATCGTAACTAGACCTCTTCTGCAATCTGAAGATGATGCTATGAAGGAAGAGGCGTCTGTAACAGCGATGGATGGTGAATAGCCAACAGTCCGTTCGTCTGTTAGTGGTGCCCTTTGTTAGTCGCAATGTGGGGTTCGACATAGGATGCATGAAATTCGGGGAGCAGTCACGGATCTGTGCCTCTCACCAATCAACGATGTCGTTCATCACCCCGTGTTGTTATTTGTCTGCTCGCGTCTGAATACGGGTCCTTCCTGTAACCACTGTTATCAACACTCGTAATTCTCGCAGTTTGAAATGCAGTTTGCTTCTTTGACCTCTGGACTTATTTCAGTGACGAACAAGCACTTTTTAAAGTACTTAAGGTTTTAGATAGATAGATACATGGAGGAATTACTTTTAACTTTCGCACCTTCCATGGCAATATTCCTCCCCTTACACGAAGGTCTTGCAGAAACCTGTCCAATGACTTTCTAATTGTTACAGATATTTATTGGGTGAGTATTTATTTTGATGTTTAAGAGAATTTGTTTTGATTTTTCAAAGTCGTGACGATTTCAGTGGGAGGAATTTGCCCCATTCGAAAAGGGTGAGTATTCCCTCTTAGAATTACATTAATTAGTGAAGCAGAATTTGTGCCATTTCCTGATAGTCATAGTGAAGAATTATGTCCTTGTAATTTTCAACTGATCAGGAGGGATAGAAATAAAAGGAAAAGTGAGGGAAGGGGGGGAACCAGTGAACTGTGGTACCAATCTGGATTGCATCTCAACGGCTATTTGCAAGAATTGCTACGTAATATTGTCTAAACAACTGCTATTGGATTATCATCAAATATCAGTTGTTACATTGGGATGCCCACTTGTTAAAAGAATATATAAAATTTTGGATTTAGGGGTGGGTGCTAAGAACCAGCAATAGTTCTTAAACCCCTGATCCCATTAAAATAACTCCAAATTGCTTAAAAGAGTCTGCTTTAATTTTCTTGGCCCTCGCATTCCAAAATTGGCTTAAACTACGTGCTGCGTAGAGCAAGATGCGCTCGAAGACATGAGGAAAGATGGACTATGAAAATAACAGAATGGTACCCAAGAGGAAAGGAAAAGGAAACGTGAAGTCAACAATGGAGATCGACAGATGAAATTCACGAGTTCGTGGGTAGTAAATGGATGGCCATTGCACAAAACTGAAGCTGGAAAGTTGCTGGAGAGGCCTTCATCCATCCTGCAGTGGATTCAAAATGGCTGATGATGATGACGTGCTCGCGTTTATCCAGTTTTGGAGTATGCCACAAACGTGTGGAAAAAATAATATAAAATTGTTGGAGTGTGTAGAGAAATCTCTCATCGGGAATTTGGCTTACAAATCTGGTGAAGATTTCAATTCTAACAATTACAAGGAGTGGTGGAAGGTTTTTGGTATCCACACTCTGAAAGACAAGAAATAATTTCGATTGTAAATTGCCATGTTCTGTAGTGCAAGGTAAAATCGATACTTTTATCCCATATTCATTTTAAGTGTCCACCCTAGCCTTTTGGGGGGAACAAAATCCATCAGTGAATTGAGGACAAATCATCTTAAACGTCAATATTTGAAGAGAACCGCTGCCTTTGTTAATGAAAACAAGGTGGATGAGTTTTATAGTAAAACTAAAAATGAATTCTCTTTTTTGTAGTTTATAAGATCTTTTATGTTCCGTACTATTCAAAGTAATATTTTCTTAAAAGGACGTTTACTCTCCCTCTGCCCCTCAGGAGCAAGTGGAGTATCCAGAGGGCTCGACGAAGCCTCACTTCGTTCCTTGGCTGACGGAATCTGAGCAAGATTGCACTCTCTGTCCGGATTCGTTGTGCAAATGCCTTGTGCTGGTCGTCGAGTTCGTCCCTCTGCTTCCAGGCAAGTTCACGCGCGCGCACGTTTGCGTCTTAATGTGATTTAAGGTCACGCGAGGTCGGGCGGCGGTTCCAATTTTGTTCAAATTGAAAAGATAACTTTTGCGCTCACTTACAGGGGCGCATGCGCTCGGAAGATCTTCTGATTTGAAAGATTTTCATTTTGTGGGGTTTTTAAAGCGCTTTTGTTCGTTCTTCAGTGGGGCTCTTCACTCGCCTTCTGGCGCGGATCTGCCGCTGGTCCGGGAAGCACAGCTGGAGGAGGAGTCCGCAAGTGTGCCACGGGGAAGGCAGGATTTACGTCGACTATAACCACGAAATCGTCTTGAAGAGTTACCCGCTTTCCTACGCGCGCATTCAGGTACGCAGAATGTTTTATTTATTTATTTATTAAATCTGTTTATTGCTCTGCTCACGAGTCGAGCCCTGGACAGTAGTAAGCGAGAGGGGGGGGGGGTGATATTTACATCGAGGTTCAGGTTGAGGTTAAGGCGGTGACATGTGTCCTGCGGTTACGTGGAGCACACGTATGCTTAACCTGGAAGGTTACAGTGTTTATTATTTTACGCATTTGAAAGTTGTGCAATACCGAAGAATCACAAATTAAAGGATATTATTATATCAAAAGTGCTGTAAATTACAAAAATATAAGGATTGAGGCAGTCCTTCGCCGGTTGTTGATATTTGATAATTTATTTATCCCTATTTTGTGTTACAATTGTTGGGAGATAACAGCAAGAAGGGAGGGAGGAAGAACACATAAGCCAGAGGCTTTTTAGAGGGTGTTTCCTTTGAAAGAGATAACAATAAAACCAGACATGAAATTACACTGGTGTTATTTAACAGCTACATCACGAATCGGACATATTTCTACATTCCATTACAGAGACTTCGTAAACCAACCACACATGTCGCGTGGTGAACAACAGTACTTATAATTACATCGTGAACACTTTTACAATAACAAGTATGAAAGAAATTATGATGAAATAATTGGTTACAAGCTTTTTGACAACTGTTCCTTCAACTCGTTTACATAATTTCCAAACTGGTATGCATTGTGGAAAGTTCAGGAGTTGAGTGGAAGGTGATTTAGATCAGACATCCCTGGTGATGTGTTCAGTCAGGAGCTTCTTGAACTTGTTTAGTGAAATGGCATTTTTGATGTTTTCAGGAAGATTATTCCAGGTTTTTGCGCCTCTGTATTTTATATTTTTCTGGCCTATGGCTTTTCTAAAAAGCGGAACCTTCAGGTTCGCTTCATTTCTTAAATTATATCTTATTCCTTCTTCTTCTATTGTTATAAAAAAGGATCTAAAGAGAGGAGGAATGTTTGGTGTTTTGAAAGCATTGTAGACAAAGACCGCCTCAGCTTTTTGTATCAGTTGGTAGATGCTTAAGAGTCTCGCTTCCTTATATCTCGAAGTCACCGATGCATTCCAGGGAAGGCCCAAAATTGAACGAACACATCGATTGACAATTGAATTGATTCTCGTAAGGTTATATTGACTGGTCGTACCCCATGAGATGATTCCACATGTGAAGTGAGGCTGTATTAAGGAAAGGAATACTAGTCTGAGAAGGGAAGGAGGTACCCAGGCAGAGGCTCGGGCGAGTGTTTCTGCTAGTGACGAAGTCTTCTTTCGTAAGGTGATCATTTGTTTATCCCAACTCAGCTTGTCATCTAGCCAGATTCTTAGAAACTTGGTATCATTCACCCCTTCCAGTTGTTTTCCTTTGGATGTTATTTCGAAATCAATATTTAATGGTTTATTTTTCGTCCTAAACACCATAATTTGGATTTTTCTGGGTTTAGTATCAGCTGATTCTTTTGAAGCCAAGTATGCACTTCAGAGAGCAGGGCAGAGATCGTGCATTGAAGCTGGTTAGGGTCTTTATCAGTGATTAGAATGGAAATGTCATCGGCATACGCTACTAGGTGGGAAGATGGAAGATGAGAGAGAAATTCATTAATGTAAAGAACAAGTAGGATAGGTCCGAGAAGTGAGCCTTGAGGTACTCCCCTGGAGAAATAAGAAATGTCTGAAAAAGACTGGTTTGTTTAACGACAAATGGCCTATCAGTAAGGTAGTCTTCAAGGAGAAGGTTAATTATTCCTCTCAAGCCAAGATTGTTGAATAGGATTTTATGATTTATGTAGTCAAAAGCTTTTGATAGGTTTACAAACAGTGCTATTGCATAGTGACCCTTTCAAGACAGTCCGTGATCCTAGAGCAGAAGTAAACAATTGCCAGGTCAGTGGATCTTTTTGAACGATAAGCGTACTGTTGTTGATGGATAAGCTGATTGACTTCCAGGAAGCCCATGAGTCTGCCGTGAAGAATTTTTTCGAATAATTTTGCAAAAAATTGAGAGTAGAGCTATTGGACGAAAATTGTTGATAGAGTTACAATAATTTTTCCCCTTAGGAACAGGAACAGGAACATCTCAATTCAAAGAAACGACTGTTTCTTTGAATTGAGACGTGAATTTAGCAGACTGAAAGGAAAGATTGTAAATATACTTCAGTGGTGTTAAAATTGAGTTAAGGAGATTTTTCAGCAGAGCAGGAGATATTTCATCAAAGCCAGGGGCTTCCTTTTCTTTTAATTGATGTCCTGCTTCTGAAATCTCTTGATCTGAGAGCGGAGCGAGAAAAAACGAGCTCCTCACTGAGTGCTTGACAGATTCTCTCGTTGCATTATCTCTAGAGTCAATTTGGTCTTTAAAAAGGTTATTCACACTTCAGATAAAGTGATTACAGAAAGCTGCGGCTTTTTCCTGGTCATCTGAGATGAGTTATCTCTTCTCTTCAATTTTGACTGTCCTAGTGCTCACAGATAGGCGACTCTGGAGTAATAGATGCCAAGAGAGGGGACCAGTGACGGCTTCATTTTATTTTATTTTCATTCATCTTGTCATGAGATGCATTGTTGTGACAATTTTCCCTGTGGGGGCCTCTCATATGTGTAAGTTTGTATATGTGTCAGTTAGTTTCTGGCGTCTGTATGTATGCTGCTCGCAGAATTTATCCAAGTCGATGGCTAGATTGTTGATCGAATCACCGTGTTTCCTGGGAACATGCGTCTCAAGCCTTTCAGGTTGTTGAAACTGATTCTGAGTGGGAGCCTTGGGTCCACTTGATTTCTTCCAGCAATGCGCGGAGTTTTAATGAGGTCAGTGATGTCAGGGGCGTCGAGTCGTCCTGTGATTAGTCTGGCAAGTGTAAGAAGGTTTGCTGCCAAAATCTGTACACAATCTGTTTTGTTTCCATGGTACGACTTTGAGATTTATGATAGAGTTGGGCCCTAGAAATGGTGTATTGGTTCCCATTCCGCCAGTTAAGCCATTTCAGGAGCCAGTATTCCAGGCTGAGGAACTTGTTGAAGGAACTTGTTGTGGGAGCAGAGGACCGAATGGTTGCGGCATAGAAAGGTATGGGATAGATAAATCGGACAACATATTTCTTTACCAGGTCGGCGTCATGAATTCCCGTTAGTTCCTGGCGGATCGCACACATAGCGGAGTACATTTGGGTTTTTGTGTTCAGGAGGTGAGCCTGGAATGTCAGCCCCTCATCCCATACTAATCCGAGATCCATGTGTGTTTTAACTTTCTGAATGGGTGATCCGTTGATGGTAAGATTAATGTCATTGCGTGATTTCTTCCGGGTGAAGGACATTTGAGCTGTCTTTGCTGGATTAATCTGTAGTCTGATGGAAGCCAAATATTGTTGGAGGTTTTATTTGCCTGCAAGGTAGTGCTAAGAAGATGTGATATAAAGTTTCAGGTCATAAGCGTATGATTGGAAGTCAGTTTGGGATGCCAGGAAGGGCTCCAGCGCTGCGGCAAATAGGGTTGGTGATAGGACTCCCCCTTGTGGGACGCCCCTATTAGTAATGCAAGTTGTGCGAAATCTGCGATGTGAAATGATGAGATGTCTATGCTCGAGGATTGATTTAATGATACTGAGAGTCCTTCCAGTGATGTTGAAGTAATGCTGGAGAATGGTGATTAGAGCTGTTATGTCTATTTTGTCATAGGCCGCTTTCATGTCAAAGAAAATAACATCAAAAGGTGTGTCCTGTTTTCTCTCACGGTCGCGCCATTTGGCGACAGACGGAGCTTAATGCGACGTTTTCATACCAATTTTATTTCCCGCCTTTAATTCAAACAAAAAACGGCCGAGAAATAGTTTGCAGTTTCAGCCAAATTGGGCATTCAGTTCAAATATTTGCACAATTATTTTCGTTTTTTTAGTGCTAGCGCTGCCCTCTACTGTACGTTTCTGCAAATATAAAAAAATAAAATAAAAATAAAAATAAAAATATTACAAATTTCCACCGTGTATTTAGATAATCTGAAAGATTATTTAGACAATGAAAATATTTCCTCTTTCTAACAGTGCATATGTTTATTATTATTATTATTATTTTTATTATTATTATTATTATCAGATTTTTTTTTTTTTTATTATCATTTAGAATTCTGCGCACTTAAAGCGCGTGCATTTTCACGATTACCCGTTTCTTGTTCAGGTTTACGTGGTGCGGAAGCACAGCTGCGACTCGGAAGACATCGTCGAGTTTTCATCGCCATCTCCCCACGTGTGTGCCAAGGTATGTTTGCCCGTTTCTGCAGTTTTGCTCGGTTCTATGGAATCGATTTCTTTCATTTACTCTTCACGGGAATTCGTACGCACGCTCAATTTTTGCGTTTGCATTTTGTGTTTTGATTTTTCTTTCGTTTAATTGTGATTCACGAAAACCAAACAGGTGCGCCATCTATTGGAGACGGAGCTGGAGGCCATCCGAGACAACTGGTACAAGCGGATATCGTTCAAACTGTGCGTTCCGTGCCCCTGCGACAAGAACTGCGACGTCCACAAGACCACCCGCTGTCAGGAGAACTCGTGCCTCCACTTCTTGCCTCTCAACGACTGTTTGGCACGAAAGGTAAGCCGCCCCTTGCTGCTCCGCATCTCTTACCCTACTTTAGTGCACTCTAAATCTGTCATCGGTAATAACAGAGATGATACGGCCTTCATGAGGAGGGACATCGCTGGAGTTTCTACTACACAATTTAAATTCCAGGTTCGCGCCACAATTAATGCGTGTTCGGGATTCCTATAGAAGTAGGGGAGCGGCACTGACTGCGTCTAATTTTATCCAATTTGCCAGGAGTCGATGAATAAATTCGATCTGATTCCCTTTTTTATCTTTCGTTTTGTAGAATGTGCTAATTTTGAAAGAGAGATCGCTTTAAAGATTCTATTCTATTCTCGCTGTTAAATTTTGGGGACTGTTTCCTTTAGCCAGGTTTCGGAATGGATCTGAGCGCCCCAGACGGCATTCTGGTTTGTGATGGTAATCGTGTACTCACCCAACTATTAAAAATAAGATTTTATTAAAGAGCGTTCATAAAATTTTTGTGCAAGTTTTCCATTTGTAGCTCCGCCCATTCTTCTCTAAATTCCAATTTTCTTTAATGTTGAAGTTTTCAATTTGCAAAACATAATTTTCGCCAATTTCAAATAGGGAATTTACAATATGTACAATAGGTGGCGCGTGGCGCCATCTATTCTATAAAAAAGCAACTATCATTTTTATTTCATTGGGAAATACACTGTTTTTTATTTGTTTATTAGCGTTTTACATGTTATCATTCAACAACGGCGCATTCATTAATTTTATATTACGCTATAAAATAAATGCGACATTAATAAAACAATGCGAAGTATTTATTACGCTTAATTTTAGTATTTTTTTATTTACAAAACATAATTTTTACGTATTTCAAATAGGGAATTCACAATATTTACAATAGATGGCACCACGATCTACCTATTCAAGAATACTGTACAGTAAATCAAAGGATAATTGATTTACAGTAATTCACTGTAAATCAATTATCCTTTTTATAATTTTGGAAATACACTGTTTTTTATTTGTTTATTAGCGTTTTACAGGTTTTTATCAATCAATGAGGCGCAACTATCAATCTATATTACGCAATAAAATAAATAAGACATTAATAAAACAATATAACGTGTCTGTTAACACTTCATTTTAGTGTTTTGTATTTACCACACAATTTGTGCACGTTTCAAATATGAAGTTCCAATATGTACAATAGATGGCGCCACTTAATGTAAAAACTTATTTCAATGAACTAAAACGGAATCAATTTCGATAAAATTAAATTAAAACATTTTAATTAAAACATTTTGTGATTGCTTTAAATGACTAAATGAATCAAATTTATAGTAGACCACGAAGTGAGCAGCGAATAAAGTGGGTCCCCATCCCCAGATCCCCTTACGTTTAGTAATTAATATTGGCAGTAAAGCAGTTGTTAAAAGCCCACGTAGAAGCATTTAAAGAAAACCAACTGAAAGTTATTGAATGCTTTTCCTATTATGTAGACCCCGATATTTCCATCCCGCATCAGAGCCCATTTAATTACGCAGAACTTTGCGCGTGTCCTGACACGTTCTCTGTGTTTTCGCAGGTTGTCGAGTGCGACTACCGACGAGTGAAGACCGAATTTGCTCAGAAGCAGTTTTCGGATGCGCCCCCTGACGGTAAGTAGTCAAATTTGAAAACTCTTTTAATTATCGCGGTAATCAAATAAATCCGCAAATATTTTCCAATTTATTTTCCAAGATATTGTACTTGCCCTTTCTGTAATTGCCGAATATCTGTTATCGTAATGCTGATCGTCACGTGCTGCAAAACGAGTATTTTTATTACAGGTGATGGAAGTGCAGAAGCAGTACGAACCCACACGTTCAAATCGGGGTGTCTTTTCCTATTAAATCCACCGTTTGCGTTTAGTTTACTTTAAAAAAAAAAAAGCCCCATAAATTTATGAAGCTGAAATTAATAAATATAAAAAGTAGAGTCTCACAAGGTTCTTCCTTCGGCCCATTACTCTCAATCGTCAAATAAATCCAAGTTTCCTTGTTCGCATAATCTCACTGTCCTCTCTGATGACATAAGAACTTGCATTTGGTGGTCTCAATGTCTCATTTTCCCATTTAATCTAATGGGGGAGGGGGTAATTAAGGTCAACAGAAGAAAGCGAGGTACTGTTATCTTAATACTCAATAATAATTTTAAAGAAGACCTTCGAGCCTTACGATTTAATCGCTAAAATAAGATTTGGGTGCTCTTTTGATTCTGCCGGGAGTTGTTACCAGTAAGATGTTTCTTGTAAATTGTACTTTCTTAAAATAATACATTTTGTGAGGTCGAGCTCCCTTTGACACGCCTTTTTCTTTCTTGCTTTGCAGAACTCGAGTCTTTGGCTCTGACAGGTAAATACCCGCTGCTGATCTCGCTGTCTCGCCGCACGCCCACCCCTACCGCTTCAGCGCATGTTTTCTGGCATGAGTCAGCGTCTTAAACTGAAGACGAATCTGACGGGGCACTTTCGGAAACAAAGCACGCGTCACTGCTTTCCGCTTGCATGCCGTACCACGCATGTTGGCATGCGACGAGGTCACGCTCTGGCAATCTCTCGGAAAGGACCCGCTGACACTCTGGAATCGCTAGATCATTTTAAACTCGAACTTCATTCCAAAAGGTCCGTTGAGTAACAGAAGTCACCCCCGTACCCTTCGCAGGGTGCAGTTGACAGTTGGGTTGACTTCAGAAACCTCGTCACTCGCTACCAGAAATTGCATTCTCCGAATCTCCTCCATGGAGATTCACCCGAGATTTGCGTGGGTCAACAGAAGTCCTTGAGTTGAAATCACTTTGTGGTTTTAACCTCGAGTTGCCGACTGCGGACCTGGTTGTTGACTCCGGCGGTCCTGGATTAAATGACAATAAAATGACGGTCAGTTTATTGAGGTCCAGTTTTTGCCAATCATTCAGAAGCCATTTGGGGGAGAGATGGGGAAAGCATTGCAATGGCGCACACCGCACCCGTAGTGAATGAGATCATTTGCGTAGAATCTTCCCAGTAGAGGTAGGCCGCATGCTTGTGTAGGTATAGTTGTTAAAGATTTTTACCCTGACCAGCACCTTCTCAATCAATTCAACTCCCCTTAAACTGTTGCAGCGTGCTCCGATCCTCAACCTCACTCGGCAAAGCTGCGTTGGACCGAAGAGTACCCGCTGATGCCAGCCGGAGAAGTGAAGTCGTGCTGGACCCATCACAACGGAGGTCGAGACAAACCGCAATGGTTGAAAGGAGCCGCGAAAATGCTGACGTCAGCCAACACGGGTCGAGACTGGATCGCCTTGGCGAAACGACTGGGTAAGAAATGAATCCGTGAAAGCGTTTACTTTAAAGGCATTTCCTGAGATTTTTTTATTTGGAGGGGGGGGTAGTCGAATTCGTTGTTTTCATGTCCGTTTCGTCTGCAGGTTACAGCGAGCGAGAAATCGGCAGGTTCGAAGACGAACTCCATCCCGGAACGCTGCTTCTTCACGACTGGTTGGAAAGTAATGGGCGGACGCGCTACTGCATCGACCTTCTTTCCTCGTGCCTGGAGCAGATGGGCAGGCAGGATGTTTCCGAGAGAATTCTGGCCGAAGTCGGTGAGTTTGTGGGTCATAAGTCATCATAGATGGAGAGATGAATCTCGCGTTCAGGCCCCTTTGATTTTTTCGTAATCAAACGCATTCTGTTCCCGTGAATGAATCAAAAACATACATTTCTGATTACGACTTAATTGCGCATGTGCAACTGATAACTCGATATTTTTCTTTCCCAAAGGACCTGAGCTGCCAGCGCCCCCTGTCTTCATCAGCTACCAGTGGGATGCCCAAGAGGCAGTCCTCAGCCTCCGCAAAAGGCTGGAGTTGGCGGGGTTTCCCTGTTGGATGGATGTCGGTCAAATGGGGGGTGGCGACCCCCTCTACGGAAGGATCTACGAGGGAATTAGCAAAGCGAAGGTAGGCATTTCCGGGGGAGACGATAATTATCTCATGAAAATATTTAGCTCGCAGTTTTGGTTCTTTCAGCTGGTGCTGCTCTGTCTCACCCCGCATTTGACCCTTTCAGGTGGTTCTTTGCTGCCTCACCCCACGTTATGCTGTCTCCCCAACGTGCTCGAGAGAAGCGAGTCTGGCGGATGTGCTCCGGAAACCGATAGTGCCTGTGATGTTAGAACCCACCCCGTGGCCGCCTCCCGGTGCCCTGGCAATCATCTTAAGCTCCCTGGTGTATGTGGACTTATGTGGTGAGTGACCCCTCTTTGCACAATAATTCTTAGAATTTTTAACAGCTACAAGTTCATTTCCAATAGTCCACCTTCTTTGAACCTTCTGTGCAGAAGCCCACTTCAAAGTGCAGAGGGCTTCCTCGTTGCCTTTTAGTGCAGAGGCAACGGAAACGCAGTTTTACACCACACTAATTTGAGAAAGTCTTTTCGAACTTTTTCAATGGCGCCACCTTCATCTGAAGTTCTCAAATTCACTTCTAAATATTCTGCCCCACCTTTGGGTACCCGGAGCACTCTTTAGCAAAGTCGCTCGTGGTCAGAGAATCGTTTCTTCCATCTTGTTTATCAGATAAAATTCGAGGTTTGAATGGGCTTTTTGATGTCAGTTAGATGCACTGGTCATTAAGTTGACTTCGAGTGTTCCAAATCTGTAAATAATTGTACAAAACGCGTACATGTTCTTCCGTGTACAAATTTTGTGTACATACAAGAACAGGGTGGTAGGGTTCATCGGGGATGAAGGAAAGATGTTGATCGTGGTGTTGACATCATTCCCATCGGCATCCACATCCAATAACGCTGACACATTTTATGAAGGTGTGTATGTGGTAAATCGGGAAACGAGTTCAGTCACCTTGAGTCCTGGGAGTCCATTGCTCAGAGTCAGACAAACAATTACTAAAGTAGTTCCGTACAGTTCAGCATTTTGCTGAAGAGGTAACTTCAGTTAATGTTTACGCTCCGTGTTCAGTCGACCTTTCGGGTCCTTTTTTAACATCTGCCAACATCCAGAAGAGTGGCAAGAAATGGAGAAGAGTTCCGATGTCGATGATCGCATTTGCATATAACGTTGTGGAAGAAGACGACGAGATGAATAGTCCTTCACATTAAGAAGAAGATCAGATGATTATAACATTTGTGTTTGTAGAAGAAGAAGTTGAATCTTTTATCCCACTAATAAAAAATTGAAATCAAAAGACGCGTTTCTGATTGGCCAAAACTCTTAGTAGGTCCTTGTTAACAATATGCATGTCCTTTTAAAAGAAGAGAGCCAATAAATCATTTATGATGCTCTCTCTCTCTCTCTCTTTCTCTCCTGTGTATCATTAAGACCAAACCCTATTTTAAAAATTAACGTATTTTTTATCCTTTTTTTCAATTTTAATTGCTTCGTTCTCTCTTTCAGGAATCGGAGGTCATGGAGGCTGCGGGAAGCAAGCCGACTGGGAGAGCAGGTTCCAGGAGATCGTGGATCGCGTGTCCCATTTCATCTCTCCTGCCTTCAACGCCACCCAGATGTCGCCCCAGTCGGTGGGCGGGATGATGCTGCCCAGCACTCAACCGAGGAGGCTCGCGAACTATCCCAGCGTGTCCGTCCACGCGGAGGAAAGGGTAAGTGGGCGAAGAACCCCCGGGTACGTCGCTACATTTACATATTTATACTTAATAAGGGGTGGGGGTCCTAAATTATAGGACAAAATTAAAGGGGATGTTTTTAAACTTGTCAGTCGTATCGTGAACATGTGGACGGATCTTTCCCAGAAATCGCAGTGTGGTCGGAGGTAAACAGAAGAATTTCTTTTAGTATTAGCAATGGCCACATTGCTAATACTAATACACTGCAAGGAAGCCTATGGCTTTTGCTCCACCAGCAAAAAATAAAAATAATAATAAAATAAAATAACAAACAATACAGAATATAAAATAAAAAAATAAAAACAAGTTAATAATTAATAAGAAGAAAATTAAAAAAATATAATAATAATCAAAATTAATAAGAGAAAAGGAAATGAACAACATGTGCATTTCCCTCCTCCTGTAGGTAATTATCCAACTGACCTTTGAATTTCCCCAGACTGTCAACCTCTACCATCCACGTAGGTAACTTATTTCAATAATTTATAACTCACTGGATAAAATAAAACTTCCTGCAATCCAGTCTAAAAAACTCTCCCCCTCGTAACTTGAATTTATGTCCCCTAGTTCTAGCATCATTTATAATCTTGAAAATTTTGTCCTCATTCATTTTACTGATGCCTCTCAGAGCCTTAAACACCTCAATCAAATCTCCTCTAAGGTGTCTAGTTTCAAAACTCTGCAACCCACATATTCGAAGTCTTTCTTCATAAGGACGCCCTTTTGCCGATCTCACCAGGCGAGTCTTTGCACCCTTTCAAGAAGCTCGATGTCTTTCTTTAGGTGCGGTCTCCATACTTGAACACAGTATTCCAAGTGTGGTCTAACAGTAACCTTATACAGTAAAATGGGAAGTTGACGTCCTTATCCCTACCAGCAATTGTTCGATAAATCATCAATTCGACACCATGGGCCCTCCTTGCAACCAAACTTTAATTTTTAAGCCATCCGAATAAGTAAATTCTTCTGCCGTGCTGTGTGTCTTATGTCTTTTAATTGCATGTGTTCTCTGGTCGAATTGTCTCTTTTTTGCTGGATAAGAAACTGCGGTTTCTGGGGGAAAAACCGCGCTATCTACGCCTGAGATCGACTAACTCATCCACAGAGTAAAAAACCCATTAAAATTCCTCGCGTCATCGATGGGATTCGAACCCAGGCCTTTTTCACCCGATGTGGGAACCTCCTTGCAACCAGTCTACAATGTTCCGAGAACTTCATGTCTTACTGTATCATAATACCAAAGTCCCTTTCCTCCACTACTGGCTTTAGTTCAACTCCGCCAAGTGATAGGTTATTTTGGGGTTACTGTTCCCCAGGTGCAATACTTTACACTTTGCTGGATTAAAGCATAGCTGCTATTTTTCTCTCCATCTCTGAAGTCTATCTAGGTCATTCTGAAGAAGTTCTGCTTGCCGGAAATCATTAACTAATCTGTACACCATCTGCAAATTTAGACATCACGCCCTCTGTCCCTTCATCGATGTCATTTATGAAAATCAAAAACAACAGTGGTCCTAATACTGATCCTTGGGAAACCCACTTCTTACCTCAACCCAATCTGGGGAATAACCATTTATCACAAACCTCTGCCTCCTGCCCTGAAATTTCCTTCCATTTGCTCCAGCTATCCATCTAAGGATTTTCCCAGTGATTCCAACCTGTTCCAGCTTATAAAGTAACCGCTCGTGAGGGACTGAGTCAAATGCTTTGCTGAAATCGTAATAAACAATGTCGAAATTATTCCCAAAGTCCAGCGTTTGAGTGCCCTGTCAAAATAGCGAACAAGATTTGTTAAACATGATTTTCACTTTAAAAAACCATGGTTAGCACCCTTCAGAATTCCATTACTATCTAAGCAATTCTGAATTCCACCCTTGATCATTGCCTCCATGATTTTCCCTACTACTGAAGTTAGACTAACCGACCGGTAATTTCCCACTTCACTCTTAGAACCGCCCTTATGTATTGGAGACACATTGACACTTTTCGAATCCAACGGAATCACTCTCGAGTCCAGTGATGCTCTCATAATTAGCCTCAGTGGTTCAATGCACTCACTTGCCGACTCCCTTGAGATGATAGGGTATATGCCATCAACACCAGGAGCCTTACTGGTTCCGTAGGCTTGAAAGTTTTTTCATTAAATAATCTTGCGAAATTTCAATATCATTAATTACACATTTTTCAACTTGTTTTAACTGGCAGTTCGAAATCATTCATTTTATTGACGACACTTCTAACGTTACTGTATAAACAATTAAGATTTACTGTTCTTGTATATTTAACAACCGTTGATGTTTTTTAGTCTCTCTTCCCTGATATTAGCTACCCACTCACGTGAAATGTTTCTGCCCCCAGAACATCTAGATAATACGTCCAGTTGGGGTAACAGATAAGAACTCTTAAGGTATGTGCAAGAGTTACATTGACCAATATTATCAGATAAACGCGTGTCAGTATTACCCACATCCCCCCTAACTAGCAGTTTCCCTGAACCTTTAAGGTATCCTCAATAATACTGGCAAAAACTTTTGCACCACCTTTGTTTAAGTGTATCCCGTCTCTACAAAACAAATTCCTTCTACCTACAAGTGTGGGCCATGTTGATAGAAATTTACCCCAAAAAGCCTTCCAGAGTCCTTCAAGTGTTGAGTTCATCCACAAGGCTCTTAACATATAATCCCTCCTATCGTGTCTGGGCAGGATTGCAGACACATAGACATTATGGCCTAGCTCGCGACATTTCTTCAGCATGGTCCTGTATTTGTCTAACAAATCGTCAGATCGTGTATGCTTAATGTCAATAGTCCCCACATGAATAATAATATTCTCTTTAACCCCCTTAAAGTCTGACAATCTGTTGGGGACATCCTTAATAGTTGCACCCAGACGAATACATATCCTGGTTCTAGTCCACCTATCTTTATTACAAAAAAATTTCCCGTTTCACTAACAGTGGAGGCTCCTAATCGAACTAAGTCCTTTTGAACCATAGTAGTGTGAACTTGGTTATTCTGGGAGCCGAATTGGGAGTGCATCACTTGGTAGGTTGCTAGAGTCTTGAGTCCCTGACGCACTCCCACTTACATTATTCTCGGGGCAAGCATCCGTTTTTCAGTGACTCAAATTGGTATAGCAATGCACCGAATTGTAACCTAAGATCTGCACTCCTTACAACGGACAAGGATCTCCAAGTGAGCTAGAATTATCCACTAAGTCGACCTTGGAATACATGCTACAGGTTCTGCAAAGGATAAAATCATGACTCACCCGGGAATCGCCATCGGCTATTTCTGTTTGTAATAACCATTATGAAATTTCTAATTATTAATAAAAGAAACTTTCAAAAATTATATTTATAATATAAAAAAATAAATCAAACTATTACGGAGGAAAACTTATTAAAATAAACTTTACAATATACTAAAAACCTTTGAAATCCTGCTCTACTTCACTAATCCTGCTTTAATCCCCCTCTTATCTGTGCTTCTTTAATGTCTCTACGAAGAGCTGTAATAAGCACGTCTGCTCGCCATGAATGCCAACAGCAGAATTTAGAGATCTAAGACAGGACTGAGTTTTAGAAGAATTAAAATCGACTAAGTTGTCTTTGCCCCCTGGAAAATTACCTGGAGATCACCATTTAAGGAATTGGTAGCGGTTATATTCGAGAAGTTGAAGTTGATTGAGCACGGCAAGGTTTCTGAAACAGATATATCTCCCCCCCCCCTAACAGTACCCTCATTTAAAAATCGAACAGTGAATGAACGAGGAAACGAGGAGTTCGAGGACAAATCGTACAGAAGACGCATCATCAGGGACCAGCTTTCGTCTTCAACCGAGTGACTGCCATCCTCTTTTCATCGCTTTTCATGTTTCTTCATTTCACATGTTAATATTAATTTTATATGTAAAATATGTAATTATACGTTTTATGTGCTAATATATGTTTTAAGTAATTTTTCCTGTATAAGTTATTTAATGTTAAACCCCTAGCATTGTCGCTGTTGTGGGTATTATTGCATCAGGCAATCATGTAACCAATCACTGCCTGCAATAAAGATATATATAGAAATACTACTGCAGGAGACCGGTGAAAATCGAAAACAGAAAGAAAAGTTGTCTCTCCTTTTAAACGCATATTTTTATTAAATTTAAATTCGATCTGAAGATGCAATCAGATGACTTTTATTTATTTTTAAATAAATTTCTTTTCATGGGGTTTCAGAGCCACCAAGACGAAGCAGGGCCTCCGGACGAGTCTGGGGATGAAGAGGACGGCAACTCCGAAATGGACGGAGAAGGAGAGAGAAGAGCCGTCCCGCCGATGGCCTGGGGTCAACCCGAAGTTCCGAACCGTGTGGTACGCTGCTCCGTGTGCGACATCCTCTAGCCTCTCTCCAAGTGCCTGCGGATTTCAGCGTCCTTTGCTGCTCGACGTCGGTCCTCCCTCGATGTCCTCCTCGTGAAATGGGGGTGTACAGTGTCAGACAAAAAGAACTCACCGACGAGTTTAGTCAGGGTCAATCCTTCGCCGGATTTTTCTCCCGCACGCATGTTTCTGAAGAATTCACACGTCCACCGTCGATCGCGTCCCTCTTCGCAAACGGGATACTCCGTCGATGTCGCGCGGAAACTCCCAAGATTCCACTCGAACAATAAACGTTCCCATAGCAACGTGTCACCATGATGATGCTACCACGCACGTTCTCTGGCGATTGGTTCCATCGGGACAATGTATCGATCGTCGCCACGAGAAAACGACAGTCAAGGTTTCCGTGGAAACGTAAACGAAGGATTTTTATCGTCGGGCGAAAGGAACCGTCCCTCGTGCCACTTTTCAATAGAAGACGCGTTCTTAAAGTGACTTCTGCGTCTCCTCCCTTACTTTTCTGAGGAATTCCACCTTGGAATGAACGCTGTGTTCCGTCCAAGCCTCCCTCCATCCTCTAGTGCCGCCCCTTCAAGGACGCGCGAGAGACTTCTCAAATGCCTTCAGCCTCCGGAGGAGATCTTTTTCGCATTCTGTCTCGGAAGTGGCCAATGTCGAACTTCTGCGTCACCCACTGGATCACGCTGTGATGGGTAATGTGGCAGCATCCCCCGTGTCTATCTGCCTGGCGCTGACCCGTGGCCGAAACCAACCGGCCAGTTTGTGCGCGTGTATTTTGTGCAGGGGGAAGCGCGTGCGTTTCTTTTAGAGAAGTCCGGAGTTCCGGGAAGAAATCTTCATTACGTACGGGTCATAAATTTGTCGTGGGAGCGATTTACATTCGCTTGAGTGCAAACTTCCACTGACGGTGACATCACCTGGCGGATTTGCCTTTTTCGTTTATCCGAGGTCCCGGCGCCAACCACGAGACAATAAAAGTGAGTTTTTGAATGAAATTTTGTGTTTGTTTCACAACTAAACAACACCACCACCACTACCACACCTTTGCAGACACAATGGGGTCGAAACCCACAGAGATGGGTGGGGGGTTAGTGTTGCTTGTTTGTCAAACACAACGAAATCAAATATAAAAAAGTCAAATCGAACACAGAAAAACAATAATTGTGATCGCTCTTTGTGAGTTAATTAGAACTTGACGAGTGCTATCAAACCCTGTTTTGCTTTTAATTTAAAAAGGACATTTTCGGAGTCCCCAAGCCACACTGGGATATCTGGAAACGAATGTGCAGACTGTGCTGCCAAACATCCATAGGCGGTTAAGCTGGTGTCGAACCCGGATTCTTTTAATTCAGTTGCCAAAGACGCGGGAACTCAGGACATCCCTAAAGTTCTGCAGACGTAGTTCGTTGAATAGAAACGATCGATTAAAAGGGATTGGGGTGGGATGGTGAAACCTGTGTGTCCACTCAGCCAGAGTGCGTGGTTTCTGACCGCCATCCCCCCGGTGACGCCCCGAGATGAAGAATTGCGTGTCGCCGTGCAAAGAGTTCGTGTAGCGGTCAAATCCCACGTCATCCGATGTAGCATCGCTCTAGTTCAAGGAGGCTCAGGCGGAGGTCGTGAGGACAGTGGCAGTGGCAAGGCTGCGCAGCAACGTGATGTTGTTGCGTATTTGCCCTCATGAGTTAAAAACCAGTCTCACTCCGAAGTACAGAACTTCTGTAAAACGGGCCTGACCAATGTGTAAATGGGTATTCTGTAGGGTGTGAACACAATATGCCAATCAACTGAGAGTGCTCCTCCAATCACCCGTAGGGCATTGGTCGAGACTGTTCCACGAACTCTGTTGATCGTTAAGCAACATAATTCTTTGGATTGACTGTAAGTTATTTCTGAATTTAGCATTGTCCACTCTTCTGTACCAACTACCAGCGGCAAATGACACTATTGGAAGGAAGACCGCTTTATAATAGTCTCAACGTTCTCTTCTTTAGTCCCCAGACTGGTTTTGAAATTCTGATCAGAGCAGCTGCACCAAATGCTTTCATTTTATTCGCTACTGCTTCGAAGTGATTGGTAAAGTTGAGTTCACCATCCCATCAATATTTAATCCTAAATGTTTCTAACATTTATATGCAGATGTGGGGGCCAATCGTAATTAAATGATTTCCGAAACACCTTCCTATTGGTTTTCTTAACAGAGACGCTCAGTTTATTTGTAGATGCCCAAAAAGTTAAATCCTCGAAGATGCCCCTACCACCGTTCTCTAAAATTGATCTCGAATCACGCGCGACACATAAAACTAAAGCATCGGCATTTGCTATTTTGTGGCAATGTTCATGATCACGAGAGAGCCATTGATCCAAAATATAATTTTGGATCAATGGCTCTCTCGTGGACAGAGCTCTAAGGATCATTTTCTCGTAACTGAGATGCGTAGTTTTAACAGATATTTTTACGTTACAAAAATAAATAAATTGACCTCGACATCTCATATTTGCTAACGATGCCACAACCTCTCCCACCAAAGGGAATCAAATGTCCCCTCGAAATCAATGAACAGTGCCATCACATACTTCGCCGAGGAATCGCTGACTTAACTCCTCAAATCCTCAACTTGTCTTCTGCCAATTGCCCTAATTGTCAACAGCCTTTCTTAAAGAGTACATAAATTACTTAATATAACTTTAAGAAATCTTGGGGAAAACCCAATAACCCAAATCACCAGTCTGGAATCTGTAAGTAATCTCTTGATCCACTTCCTCCTTCTCAAAGCCACAATCTTCAGAAACTCTCACAATATAAATCCTCTCTAATTTCGTCCCAGGTATATCGGAGAAATATTCCCTCGATATACTAATAAAGTAGGATCCCTTAACTTTGGCCTGTCACACTGAACCCCACACTACTTGAAAATTTCCAGTTGACAATCTTAATTGCACCTTCCGTCTCTCTATTATCTATTTCAAATTGTTTTTAAGTTCCTAATTTGAATATCCCCGAACTCCTTTTTAAATATCTTCTCAACTGCCCTCCTCACCTCTTGACTGCTTTGCAAATTTCAGTGATCACCTACTCTTAATATGACACCATTTTGCTTTTGTCCAACTAACCCCTTCCTTCTGTTTTCTCCGCAATTCGCTTTCTCTGCGTAGGTCATTGGCGGGTCACTAAAAGGTTCATCGTTGACTGCGTCTTCAATCAGAGAGGATCTGGCCTCCTGCAATCTGGCTTTTAACTTTTTGGTTGAAGTTTGGAGACCTCTCCAAACTTAAACCCAAAACCTGGCCAGTAATACCTTTTTTTTCTTAACTCCCTTTTTTTCTCCTTGGGCCTTACTCTCCATTGTAACAAAATACCATAACTCAAATTATAATTGAGAAAAACGTTTCTGTATTTATATTTTATATCCTTCTTCGGGGAAAAATAAATATACCTTAACCATCCAATCACTCTTTTTAAGACAAAATTGTTCTCACAAACTCTCTGAATCTGAAGTATCAACAACCAACTGTTTACCCGCGAAATCCGAGGTCGTGAACAGACGATCGTTACCATATGCCGGCCATTTTGTACCAGCCAACGTGGTAACACACCAACCTTCTTCTTTATTTCCTCAAACGCCAGATGTTCCCTACCAAATAATAAACCGATACAAAATTATGTTCCAAATACACAACTTTCGATGGACACAATCTCGGTAATCCGTAGATTAACCCGATAATCCGAAGTGTACAGAAAAACACAATCGCTCACTTCAACAGTGAGCACACCACTTTTCCGCAAGTGTAAGTAAAGTGTAAAGTGTGTTTAGGGTCTAACGGCACCAGGGTTCCCCCCCCCCCATCTCCGCGTAGTATATATTGTCGTGTGTTACAACGTTGTAAAGGCCAGAGATTTAAAAGTGTATGGATATTGTAAAGTGTAATGCCATGTACCGTTGTTCTTCTGACCCTTTTAGCTGTTGGGCCCCTGATGGGACTGACTGTTGTCCGCACTTTGCCCCGTGGAAGCAAGTCAGGTACACCAGTACTTTTAAATAGTACTGCGGCAGGTCCAGCCACATAGTTTCCTGAGATTTCTGTGGGTAGGACCTAAAAATAAAAGAAAGGGGCTAGAGGTTGGGTCAAGCCAAAGGCGTTTTAAGTTATACAGCGTAGAATTAAGAATTTTGAGGGCAGGGATAGGATAATTTTGACACGGGTTGAACGCTAGTTGGAAAGCTAGAGGCAGAGAAGAGACTGAAGGCTGGTGGGGTGAGAGAGAGAAGTATAGGGTCGGTAGAGTAGATGACCCCAAAATCAGTGAGGCAGGCCCATGCCCCACCAAGCAAAGAACGGACTTGGCAGGGTGAGACGGTGGACCGTCTCCCCCTGCCAAGTCCGCTGCATAGGGAAAGGGGGAAGTTAAAAGTGGGCAAAAAAAAACCAAATTATGATATTAGTGTCACCCGGAAATGATTTCATATATTTATTTTGTCTGTAAATTGCGTGCGTTCTCTGGTCGATTTGCCTGTTTTCTGGACGAAAAAACTCCAGTTTCTGGGAGAAAAAACCTTGCTATCTACATCTGAGACCGACTAACTCAGCCACGGAGTGAAGAAACCCCACTAAAGTTCCTGCATCATCGACTGGATTCGAACCCGGCCCTTTCCCACCAGGTGTGGGGAGGACGGTGACCATACCACTATCCTAGAGTGCCCTGCTCAGATCGCTAGTATGGCGTTTGGCAGCAAGCTGCAAACTTGACAAATCCGGTGATCGCAGTCCAGACGCTGAAGATCAGGTCAGCGAAAAGATAGCAGGACGCTGAGAATCTGCAGATCTCAGTCACGGCAGTGAGTATTGTCCAATTGGTCAGATCAGGTCCAAAGTTTCCATCCATGGGACAGGGTCCCGTCCAGGATATTCTTACTAAATCTAATGGGTGGTGTCAAAATCAGTGATGCAGCATTAAGTGGGGCATTGATCTCATTCAGGTTGAATTTAATGGCTTCCAGCTTGATGACACAGACACGTAAGAAGTGCAGGTTCCGTCCTAGGAAGGAGTCTAGTTCCAACAGTGCTATCAGATGCCGTTACTCGGTTCCAGGGGAATTTTCAGGCTTTCAGTTTCGTAGTTGCACGGGCTTCGGAGTTTGGCGATGTTATCCAGTTTGAATTATGGTCAGCATGTTCTAGGATTGCTTGGGTCTCCTGTGCTGTCGTAGGTTGAAGAAGAGTTCTGCCTTGTGAAAAGTTCTTGGGTGAAAGTGTAGAAGGCACGGTAATGCTCTTCATTCTCGAATAGGTATCTTTCTTCCCCTTGCGGGAGATAATGGATCTGGGTAATTAAGATGCGTCTAAGGTCCACATACGTCATGCATCCTCATGCAATTAAGGTCCTCACAGCGTGGGCACTTGTACATCAAATGTTTCCATGTTTCTCGAGACTCACAATTGCAGAGTGGGTTATCCGTTATGTGAAAGGCTGGCGTTTTGCTCTAATAGAGCCATGTCCCTTCAGGAGGAATATTGTTTAAAAGCCCGGAGAGAACCAGGTCGGGCCTTTGGGATACACCTTTTGGACATCAGGGATAAATTTCCGTGGAATGGCGCCATTCGTGGACTCGGCCCATCTAGGTTGCCAGATTTCAGTTAGATGAATGATTAATCTCTTTTTCTCAGCCTTCCTCTTCTTAAGTGGATTCAGCGTGAAGCCTAGGATTGTGTCCATTTTTCCCCTTGGAGAGTTGGTGAACAAGAACAGTAAGTACAATTTCCAAATCTAAAGGAAGCACACCGGCCAGGACCTGCAGGGCATGAGTTGAGACTGTACGGCATGCTCCGATTATTGTTAGAAGGATTGAGTGCTCTATGGTTTCAATTGACAACTGTTAACAACCATCTGCATTCCCCGAAGGCATATGTGACGACGGGGATGAATACTGCCTTATAGAAGACCGCCATGGAGCGCTTCTTGAGGCCCCAGTGGCGGGTCACCCTGGCCACAAGGGCGGTGTAGTTAGTAATCTTCTTATGAATATGGATCAAATGTGGTAGGAAGGATAGATTTTTATTTGGGACTACTCCTTGATAGTGATGGCTGCAGTTTGATGGTAGTAACCTGTATCTTTATTTGTAGCTTTCTCCTTTCTTGTAGTGTGCCTTTCAGTAGCACAGAACAAGTCTTGGCAGGTGAGATGCTTAGCTGGTTGTGGGAGGTCCAATCCTGCAATTTTTCCAGGCATGGTTTGTATGGCTTTCCAGAAGTGCCCTAGAGTGCGCCCGGAACATAAGGATCAAATTGTCCTCATAAGCCTGCGACCGAACCTCCCACAGGTCAATATTTAAGAAATCATCCAACACGTAATTCCACAGCAGGGGGTCCAGTACCGAAACTCGCGGAGATCCTCGGTGCAGTTGCCGTCTCGCTTGACTGTAGAAGGTTTTGACCATGACGTACCTGTTCGCTAGATAAGATTTGATACAGTTGTGGAGGTTCTCCATAACACTTGCCCACCATTAGGCTTCGAATGCCCGGGCGAAGTCCACGGATGACCAGGAAATATTTCGATTCGCAGCTTCTGACTGCTGTAATAATATTCTGCAGAGCGTCAGCAGTGGATTTGCCTTCTTAAAGCGGTATTGACCCAATGCCATAAGCCCTGTCGACTTATAATGCGCCCTCTAATCTTGTTCGAAGGAGTTGTTCCAACACTTTACTGGGGACAGACAGTAGGGCAATAGGTCTGTATGACTGGAAGCTCCTGTGATTTTTGCGGATTCTTTAATATTCCTCGCGTCATCGACGGGATTCGAACCGCGGCCTTTTTACATATTAGTTTCTTTAATATCTAAAGAATATCTATTATCTAGTGCTGCTGCACCAATTTGTCATCCAGTGGAAGGAGTGCAATACCAAAGGACAGGAGCCCTCAGGCTGCCCAACCCGAGGGAAAATATAAATAAATAAAAAATTCTATGTATAGTTAATACCATTATATACATTCTATATTATTACAAATTTAAGAACACAACATTTAGTTTCTAAGTTAACAGCTGTTTGACCTAGTAAGGTAGAAATATAAGTTCGTGAATACATCAGTCTACTGTCCACTTCTAGAATTAGTAAACAATTAGTAAACACGTCTTATTTTGAAATTTTGGACTTGTCAGAAAAGAATTGGAATGCTGCAAAGTTCTTGGCATCTTGAATCAAAATATCGAGGTTGTCAGTCCTAATAGGTTGAGTGCTGTTAAATAGTTCTTGTCTGAAGTCGTCATAAGCGGGGCAATGAAGCAGAACAATCTTCTACTGCCCCACAGAAACACAAAGGGTCAGGTTCAAGTCCAAATTTACACAATTTATCCCGCAGTGAACCATGTCCAGTTATTAAATATGACGTTGTCATTGAAGGATAAAACCATCCCATAACTTTCTTATTTACAGCAAACGTTGCGTCTTCAATGAACTCCCTGGTAGTGAGTCCTGTTTCACTGGATTGCCATCTGTATTTCCACTTCGCAGTGAATTTTGTCCAAAGATTAATTTTCTCCTGCCGAATGTCCTGGGCTAGATATCTTGCAATGTCGAGGATTTGAGTGGGCAAAGCTTTCTTTAAGTTAGAAATCATGCCTCGGTATGCCACATAAAGGTCAATCGAATTACAACCTGAGATCACTGGTTGATGTTGTTCCTGTGTGTTGCCAATATCTTTCTCTGCAATGATAAAAGTTTGGGCTTCACTGTGACATGAAGGTCAAACTTTACCCCATTCAGCTCTTGAGAGCCTAATCATATTGGCAGTAAACTTGTTAATCTTTTCAGCTAAGTTCTTTACATGGGGGATAAAAGAAAATTTATCATCAATTAAGAGACCAAGATATTTATTTTGAGAAACATAAAGAATTTGGACATTGTTGATATGAAGTTTAGGAGGTCTGTTATAATCCAGTTTATTGTTGAAGATCATCATTTTAGTTTTCGTCTCAGAAATGTTTAATTTGTTTATTCTAGACCATTCCAGCAAATTATCCAGGATTTCTTTGAACCATTGTTCTAAAACAGAATTCCAGAGGAGATGCCCAAGGACCGAGCCTTGTAGGCATCCTCTGGAAATGAATTTTGAAAATACCAAATGTTGTGAGATGACTTTTATCTGCCTATTTGAAAAATTTGATCTAATAACCTGATATAGTAAATCATCACATTCTGCCTCTCGAAGTGACCTGAGGGCGCTCCTCCCACCAGAGTGGGTCGAAAGCGCCCTCAAAATCGATAAAAAATAACCATCACGTATTTCTTTTGTTGTTTTACATAGAGTCTCCAAATTTCTGTTGTGGCTTTGTACACACTCCGTAGGGGTCATTGTTTTCCGTTATTCTTCTCTGAATCTTGTCTGTATACTGGTTTCTTGCTGTCCTGTATAATTGTTTTAGTGCCTCAACCTTGGGTGCCGGCTACATTCTACGGGCTCGCTGGAAGTCCTTTCTTCTTCTCGCTGCCTCCTTCTCAATTCCTGCAGCTCCTTGGACCACCATGGGACCGCTCTGGGCATAGGATATTTTTCTTTTTATTACAATTTCGGGAACATTTGTTATGAGATCCGTATTCTTTTGTTGTCGGGCATCAGGCTTAGTCTCTGCTTGGATTTCTTGATATCTAGAGTGGATTGCTTCAGTTAGCATTTCTTTCAGATTCAATTTCAGATTGAATTTGTGTTCTGCTGTTATATGTAAGTAAACTCATTTATGTTCAATCACCTGAAAAAGGACTAAAATCTAGCCATTAAGGAGAATAAATCGCCATGTGATTTTCGCGTGTGTGTGTCGTTAGGGTCGAGAATGGGCAAATATCCATTTTAATTCCAAAGAAGAACAATACAACAACAATAAAATCTAATTGTCTAGTTCTTGATATTCACAAATTCTAGTTTTTGAAAAAATAACAATCATTGCAGATTAACTTCATAAACTCCAAGCATACAAACAGGTTAATTTTTTTTTCAACTTTTTAAGAACAGATGGATCTTTCGTCAAGAAAAACTAAGAATACAGATAATTTTATTTTCAGGTCTCAACAACAGATGGAAACAGCAAGGAATTTTTTATCTTTCAGAGGGGAAAAAATATTTTTCATCCCTCTCACAAGGTGCAGCGTCTGCGACGCGATGGGCTACGTGGTGGGCGACGGCCAGGTGGCATCGGCCCTCACACAGCATAACCAATCCAAAATAAACTTCCCAGAAGAAGAAGACCCTCCCCAACAGCATAACCACTTCAAATAGACCTTCCCAATTAAGACCACAATTCAACTCTACAAATTTCATGCTAAAAATATTCACAAAATTCACTATGACATCACAACTGATACATTCAAAGACTACGTTGAAACCTCCTGGACATCAATGATCCCAGTTCCGGTCCCGCCCCAAAATAAAAATAATAATCTGAAAATTAAATTCTGAAATTACAACTAAAGCCATCTACCGAGGGAAAAACAAATTAATTCCAGAAAGTAAAAATTTTTTCCTGACCCCTTCAAGACATGGTCAAGTCAAATGCATGTACTGAAAAGCATTCTGTTCAAATACTCTCCCGATACTACTCATATGCTCACTGATGACAACCTCTCCCTCCAAATGTGGGGAAAAAACCTTTTTCCACATACCTACCCATATGCCTTCAGCCGTTGATCTTTCTATCTGCTCCACTGCCTTCCTCCCTTTCTTTAGCTGGGGGGGTGGCATGAACCCGTATGGAAGCTATCAAATATCTTTATTGCAGGCAGTGATTGGTTACATGATTGCCTGATGCAATAATACCCACAACAGCGACAATGCTAGGGGTTTAACATTAAATAACTTATACAAGAAGAATTACTTAAAACATATATTAGGACATAAATCGTATAATTACATATTTTACATTTAAAATTGATATCAACATGGGAAATGAAAAGCGATGAAAAGACGATGGCAGTCACTCGGTTAAAGACGAATGCTGTTCCCTGATGATGCGTCTTCTGTACGATTTGTCCTCTATGAACTTTTTGTAGTCCACATCCATCTCCTGGATATTGTGGAGCATCTGTGGATAGGGACGTGATAATCCCATTATATAAGGCTTATGTTAGACCACACTTGGAATACTGTGTTCAAGTATGGAGACCGCACCTGAAGAAAGACATCGAGCTTCTTGAAAGGGTGCAAAGAAGGGTAACTCGCCTGGTGAGATCGGCAAAAGGGCGTCCTTATGAAGAAAGACTTCGAATATGTGGGCTGCAGAGTTTGGAAACTAGACACCTTAGAGGAGATTTGATTGAGGTGTTTAAGGCTCTGAGAGGCATCAGTAAAATGAATGAGGACAAAATTTTCAAGATTATAAATGATGCTAGAACTAGGGGACATAAATTCAAGTTACGGGGGGAAATGTTTAGATTGGATTGCAGGAAGTTCTATTTTAGCCAGCGAGTTATAAATTACTGGAATAAGTTGCCTTCATGGGTGGTAGAGGCCGACAGTTTGGGGAAATTCAAAGGTCATCTGGATAGTACTTTCGGGTAAGGGAAGCACATAGGATGATAGGTTTAATTTCCTTTTTATTTTATTTTTTTTATTTATTAATTATTATTATTTAGTTATTTATTTATTATTATTTTTTTTTTTTTGTTTTTATCATTGTTTTGTTCGGATTTTTTTTTTTTTTTTTTTTTTTTTTGGCTGGTGCAGCATAAGCCATAGGCTTTCTTGCACCATGCGGCCGTTACTAATACTAAAATACTAAAATACTAATACTAAATCTCCATGGGCAGGAATCTATCCCCTATTCTGAGCCTCCACGCCACAGACTGCAGAGAGGGGAGGGCTCTTAAGGGTTTTGGGGATCCTCCAATTGCACATCTGCCAAAAACTTGGCGTATTGACTTCACCCGCTATCATTTTAATTGACACAAGCAAGCGGAGGGCGAATATCCGTTTGGAGACTTTTCTGTAATTTAGAAGTTCGGTGATATCTGAAGTATGTATGAGTGGTGGCAGTTTACTCTTGAAGAGGATCCACCGAAGAAGCCACTACTCATCAGATGCAATGGTTTTTAGCGTGGTTTTCGTTGCCCACTCCCAGATTTCT